>NC_135533.1:62453569-63053569 GCF_045843805.1 Urocitellus parryii
AGTTGACTGACACAATGATAAATACAGAATAGACTGAAGGGGATAAGAAAGGAATGGCAAATAATCCATGCTGGGGTCACAGCAGAGATAGAATGATGTGGGCAGATTTGATAAATTGTTTGAAAATGAACAAGCAAGAGGACATGGTTATAGGTGGGATTTAGAAGAAGGGAAAATCCATTTGCTAGGTTTTAGCTTTGAGCAACTTGAAAAGATATGAAGAACTCAACATCAAGAACTCAATTTTAGACATATCATATCTGAGGTACCTGTTATAATCCCAAAAACGATGTCTAAGAGCTTGATATACAAATCTAGAAGTAAAAAGGGAGAAATAAGCTGGTGATAGATTATTGGAAGTATTGGGAGAGTAATTAAAGATCTGAAAACTGCTTAGTTTTTTAATGACACATCCATTTGCCACATATATATTTTACCCAAAAGAAATATTCTTTCAGCTTACTATTGCAAAGGCAAAAAAAAATTCTTGCCTTCATGGATGTTATATGGAAATATAACTTATATTTCTTTTTCCTTGATCCAGATTAATTTGAATAAAAGACTTCATTTTTTAAAGAAAAATTATTATAGGGAAAGAGAAAATCCATTCAGACTTCCAAAAATTTTAACAAATCTCTACTGCTTTCAAATCATTTTAAATGCAGAATCAGAAATGAACAGAGGACAATGGCCACAATCAAAGCACTCTTATGAACAAAGCAGTATGAAAGTATCAAAAACCCTATGGTCTGCAGTTAACAATAGTCTTATTTGTCATAGTTTAATTCACAAGTCTTATAAATGATGCATAAGATGAAGTGAAAAATGAAGCCCTAGTGTCAAATGTTCTTAAATGTAGTTCAGAAAGATGTATTACCCAGAATCTTTCAAAATTCTATATATGAGTGAAGAAAGGTGGTAACGTGGTAAATGAGCTTTGGGGTTGAAAATGGCAAAAAAATAGTTCAATTTTAACAAATGGAAATTCAGTATTTATAATGGGCTTTGATTTCTCAGATGCATTCTGGATGACAAACCAGGCAGCTGATAATAGCAAGTAAGAAAGGTTAAAATCCAGGGTTAGACTCAGCAAGACAGAGTGAAAATAACAAATCAGAACAGTAAGGAACAGTAATTTTCCAGGGTACCCTGAGAAAATGGAGCCCAGCAAAGGGCAACAGATAAAATCCAAGTGTGTAGTTAAGATTCAGCAAAATTCAAATGCCATGAGTGGCCTAGTTCTCTGCTTTTATCATTGGCCAAATTTTGCCAATGACAACACTCTGATTTTCATAAGTTTTATTCTAGTGCTACGTTTTAAAATTGTTATTACTTTTAGCGAAGGCTGAATAAGAAATCAGACTCTCAGTGGCATACTATCATGCCAGGGTCTTCTGTTCCTCTTATAATGCAAAGCCCAGTTTCAACATATGGATTCTTATTGCCTTGCTTAAGAACACATGCCCATTTTGAGATTGGATTCAAAATAATTAGCCTTAGTTTTGAAACTCTGATGAGTACTTACATTTTCTATAGAACAGCAGCCCTGCTTTGTTTCCTTCAGAGATGAAACATGGAATCTGATTCTGGTCCTTAGGATTTGTTTATTGCAAGTTGTCAGATAACATACAGTGCACATCTAGTTAAATTTGAATTCAGATAAACAACAGATTTTTTTAGTGTAATTATTCCCCATGTATTGCACTCCAAATGTCACTTAACAGTTGACCCTTGAAAAACATATTTTTTCAATGCACTGTCCCACTTATATACAGATCTATCTGTCTTTTCTTTGTTTCTTTCTTTGGAGATTTGTGACAACTCTAAATAAACTTGCAGATGAGCTTTACTGCCTAAAAAGGGTAAAAATATGTAAAGGTAAGTCACAAATTCATAAAATGTATGTAGATAATGCTCCATTTTGTCATTTAGTACCAAAACATCTGAAAGGTTAAATTTTATCAAATTTGCCAGGCATGGTGGCATATGCTTCTAATGCCAGTGGCTCCTGAGGCTGGGACATGAGGATCTCGAGTTCAAAACCAGTCTCATCAATGGCAAGGTGCTAAGCAACTCAGTGAGACCCTGTCTCTAAATAAAATACAAAATAGGGCTGGGTATGTGGCTCGGTGGTGGAGTGCCCCTATGTTAAATCCCAAGTACCTGCCCCCTCCCAAATTTTTTATTAAATTTATACAAACATTTTATTTGGGGAAAAAAACACAAATTATCTGCATCATAGTAACATTTTTAAAAGTTACACTGTGCCATTTGTGGTCTATAGAAATGTGAACAAATGTAAAAATCCAGTATTTAATCATAACTATCTAAATTTAACTGTAGTACATAATGACCTACTATAATAATTTCTTAGGCACCACCATCCCCCATTGTGATGGCACTGAGCTCTGGTGTTCTATCCATTTAAGACATCATGTGAGGCTAAAAGTTTCTACTGATCATCTCAATGTGAGCTGTCACTTTACCTCCCAGGTAAATTATATATTATAGTAAAAAGTGTTGTCTTGCAAATCCCATGCATTTTCACCATTATATAATAGTGAAAATGTATGGGATTTGCAAGACATCACTTACTATAATATATAATTATAAATATATATACACACACATAAAATACAAAATGTGTGTTAATTAACAATTTATGATATCAATAAAGTTTCTATTCAATATCAGGCTATTAGTAGCCGAGTTTTGAGAGAATCAAAAATTACAAGCAAATTTTTTACTGCATGGAGGTTAACACTATAACCCCTGCAAGAGCCAACTGTACTCTACAATATTAGTTATTTACCTGAAAGCTGGATGTAACTGGAGATTCTGCATTTTTATTTCCTGAATCTAGAATCCACCATCAGGTATTCCTGGCAGTGATGGGCTGCTTTATCCTCAGCTTAGGATGTGGAGCTCAAGTAGTGTCAGTTGACTTCCCCAGAATGCCATCATTGGTATCATTATTCTATATCTCTAACTGCTTCTCCTGGGATCTTATCTGTTGACCTATCTTACCAGAGTCCTGGTCTGATGAATCAAATCTAGAGTTAAAAACTGAATTTCATGTCAAAAGTGCTTTGGATTACAAGAGTAGGTAGCTGTCATGGTCTTTTCAGAAAGAACGATTGATAAAACTCTCAAAATAATTTATCAAAAAGGTAGGCTATGATCAAAGACAGGATCAAAAAGAAAATCTCAATCACCTGTTATCTGAAGACATGATTTTTGTCAAGTTTCACTTCTTGCTTCACCCATTCTGACTTAATGCCTTAGGGGTGAGAGGCATTATACTATAGTATAATAGAGTTATGTGGTAAAAAAAAAAAAAAAAAAAAAAACAAGATGTGCATCCATTTTGGCTTGTAGTACCTCAGCAAAAATATAATAGAAATAAAGGAAGTTTCAGATTTAGGAAACTAAAACATTACATTCCTGCTTAGGACATAGGAGAAAAGATTTCCATACATTTCATACCCTCTGGGAATGACTTCCAAAGACAACACATGTCTAATATACCCAACTGCCACGTGTATCTAAACATGGCAAATAAAAATAAACAAATAAATTTTAAAAAAACTGAAAAGAAGAAAAGGGTTTAACTGTGATTTTGAGCATACTGAATATTTGTCTTGCACAACTTTATTTGGAAAAAAACAGATTATCTGCATAATAGTAACATTTTTAAAAGTTAGAAAAGGACAAATCAGATTACAAATTAAAGAGTAGCCTTTTATGATCACAAAGAAGGTTCAGCTGAGAATAACTTTTAGAGATTAAAATTCTTATTGGGGATGAACTAATTCATGCTTTTGTTTAGACAGAAGGCATTTCACTTTGGAAGAAACTTTCTTTAAATTAATAACTTTGGAAAAAATTTAAAGGTTTTTGTACATCATTAATAAAGTATGATCTGCTAAGAATTGTCTGATATAAATATAAAAGCTTTACATTGTACCAATAATTTTAGGTTTTGTATGGTGAGTATAATAATGTATTCTAGAATTTATTATGGCCCAGTACTTAGTGATATTATTAAAATTTTGTGAAAATTTCATATGAGTATTTCTAAACTTATTCCCACCATCTAGCACAGTGTGTTGTATACTACAAACATTTGAAAAATTATTTTTACAGTGGGTTCAAGCTAGAATTATCCAGCAAGGGAAAAGATAATCACTATCAAGTAAGAAAAAGCATATTACTCATCTTTATGAAATTCTCTTTATATAAACTGAAAGTTATTTCTACAGTGTTAAGTGGTTTTCTAGGGTGTAGCTGCATTCCTTGTAGTTTTCAGCATTCCTCACAGTTTATCAAGTGTCCCACTTGGATTTTGTAGATATTGGCCTTTTGATTATTTTATTTAATGAAGCCTTCGAAATTTAAAAATGAAAGGCAAAAAGAATAGATTAAAAGTTATAAAATTAAAGCAAAATAGTCTATTGTCAGTAGAAAAAAGTAAAAAATATTAATGTACTGGATTTAAATAATCTCTACTCTGATTTATAACTTTAAATAAAACAATTAAAAGTAATCCCTGCTTCTCATGTTTTTCCCTAAGGTTTGGATTATTGATATTTTCACTTGAATTTTAACAGCTCAATTTAGAAAGTATATCTTCACATAGCTATAACCCAATGCCCCCTAAAATAATTATTGAACTTTAATATTAAAACACAAATTTCACTGGGCTTTAATTATTTATCAGCTTATGTGACTATATTCTTATCACCACTCAAATTATTTATAATATTTAGGTATTTGGATCACTCTGATTATTTTCTCCCTCCTTAGATGACTCTTCATAAGAAGAAAGGCTGATATAGACTAAAATTTTCCAGAAGATGTTGTGAATTCTAACCCCATTTCAGCATACCTTCCTAAATGGCAATATTTAAAAACTAAAACGTAAGTTTTAAGAAATTCATTTGCAGCCAGGGTTTCAGAATCATCCAGGTATAAACTCTGGCAGAGATTTAAGAGAGAGAATAAGACTTGAAGCTGCAGGAGGAGATAGGCGCATAATGTAAACACTTAGGAGGAGGTGTTTTGTTTTCTGAGATGGTCCTGGCAGAGATTCTAGCATCTGGTTCCTGTTGCTGTAGGTGCCAAATGGCATCAGCCAGTGTTTTAGGGTTTCTCCCATAAGAGTCTTGCACTTAAGAGTTTCCCTTGGCTGCCTTTTCTGGGCTGCATCTAGCTACCCCACCCACCTCTAATCGCTCCAAGGATTCTATAATCCACAAAATAGCCCCAAGTAAATTTTTCTGCTTAAAATATTTAAAATGGATAACATTTCAAAACCCTAACCAAAAAGACCCTTAAAGCCATTTGGGTATCCAGTCCTCATTTATACTTTAGGAACTGGGGAAGTTCCTAAAGTATAATCCTACTGGATGCCAGTAAAATTGCTCTAAAACAGACTAGATGGATTTGCATTTCTGTTGCCAGCAAAAACCTTTCCCACCAAAATGCAAATCAAAATTATGCTAAGATTTCATCTACTTCAATCAGAATGGCAATTACAAAACACAAATAATAAGAAATGCTGACAAGAATATGAGGAAATAGGTATACATTGTTGATGGGACTGTAAATTAGTACAACTACTCTGGAAAACAATATGGAGATTCCTCAAAAAACAAGGAACAGATCTACCATATGATTCAGCTCTTCCACTTATTTATCCGAAAGATCTAAAATCAGCATACTATAGTGTTAGATCCTCTTTAATGTTTATACAACACAATTCACAATAGCCAAATTATGGAACCAGCCCCAATGCTCATCAACAGATAAATGAATGGGGAATATGTAGCATATACACACAATTGAGTTTTCCTCAGCCATAAAGAAGAATGAAATTATAGCATTCAGCAGTGAAATGGATGAAGATGTAGCATATCACACTAAATGAAAAACCCAGGTTCAGAAAATCAAGGGTTAATGTTTTTCTCTCCAATATGTCTCATTGATTAGAAGGCAGGCAATAGAGGGGCATACCAGAGTCATGAATGAATCGTGGGTTTATTTGAGCCATCTCAAGGCAAGGGGTTGTTTTTTAAGAACTCTTGGTGATATTCTGCTGATTGGAGACTGCTCAGATTATGCAGACACTCTGCCCATTGGCTCAGACAGCCCTAGCTTCAAATTCAGCCGTCCAGAAGTAGAAAAGGTGGGCATAACCTGCCAATAGAAGCCCCAATAGAAGATGTCCTTGCCGCTATCTTCCTGCTTTCCTTGGGAAGTCCTTCACTCTGAATCTATCTGGTGTTCCTATCCATTTAAATAAACTGTATGGACTCCATGTTGTTGTTAAATCCAGTCTCCATCAGAGCTGGATCATCCCACTGTACCCCCAATTTTCATTTGTTTCTGTGTCTTTTCTTTATTTCTTAAATTTCTCATATCTTTAATACTTTCTATCTGACTTGCCACCCTAGTTGGGGAAACTGAGTAAACATTACTCAGGATGTGATAAGGGAGTGGGGATCAAATGTCATAAGATCAGTGGCATAGAGGGTAAAAGGAAGAATAATCAGGAAAGGGGAGAAAACATGGAATGAATTAAATAAGATCACATTATATTCATATGTGAATAGGCCACAGGAAATTTCACCTTTATGTATATGTAGAAAGTACCAATCAAAAATAAGTAAGTGAATGAAAGGAAGATTAGTCGAGAATATGGGGAGAGAAGAGGAGAGGGAAAGGGGATGGAAATTAAATTCTATGCATGTGTGATATTGTCAAAATGTACCCAACTACTCTGTATAAATATAATGCTCTAATACAAAAATAGAAAAATAAGTAAATATAAAAGAAACCTTTCCCCCCCAACTCTAAAGTCTTTTGGGATTATCTGGATTTAGGTGGCCTTACCCATTGAAAGCTGACCTGTCTGGGTTCAACCTTAGTTACATATGGGCACATAGGTCTTTCAAAGACATTTTACCTGACAAGAGACAAATTTTGAAATCATTGGCTTTCAGTCTATTCAAATGGTGGAATCTCCCAGTGAATTATTATCAAATTTACTGCTAATCACAGACCAAATACCTGATTCTGATTTTGTTTAACTCAGTATAGACTTAACGTGCCTAGAGAAATTTACTTCCTCTGGGACCTGTTTTCTCTAGGCAACACAAAACTCTTACTGTAGTTGGAAAGATGTAATTAGCCCTTCCCTACCAATGTTATCATAAAGATTTTCAAGTTATCAGCATGTAAGCACATTTTCCATGAATTTATGGCCACTCTTGGTAAGAGCCATGATTACATCCAGCTATCCTTTGTACTTGATGATTCTGTTTCTTTTCCAGGGTCAGATATTAATAAATAGCAAATATTTCTGTTTTTAGTGAACAAATAATCTATCAAACAACCTAATCCTATTGTAGCTATGGCCAGGTTATATTTTATAGCACCAGTAACCTTTGACAAGATATTTCATCATTGCAAAGTTAGAGGAGGGTTAAAACTACCCTAAAAATACCATAGCACATATGAGAGGGGCTTCTAAAGGATGCAGAGACCAACAGCACATGACAGTTCCCCCCAAATTTTCTCTAATGATCATCACAGTTTATATGACCTTCCTTTTTTTTTATTTTTTTATTTTTTTATTGGTCGTTCATAACATTACATAGTTCTTAATACATCATATTACATGGTTGATTCACGTGGATTATGAACTCCTGCTTTTACCCCGTATACAAATTGCTGTATCACATCAGTTTCCCTTCCATTGATTGACATATTGCCTTTCTAGTGTCTGATGTATTCTGCTGTCTGTCCTATTCTCTACTATCCCCCCTCCCCTCCCCTCCCCTCCCCTCCCCTCCCCTCCCCTTTTCTCTCTCTACCCCTTCTACTGTAAATCATTTCTTCCATTTGTATTATCTTGTCTTACCCCTCCTTTCCTCTTATATGACATTTTGTATAACCCTGAGGATCGCCTTCCATTTCCATGCAATTTCCCTTCTCACTCCCTTTCCCTCCCACCTCTCATCCCTGTTTAATGTAAATCTTCTTCTCAAGCTCTTCGTCCCTACCCTGTCCTTGTTTACTCTCCTTATATCAAAGGAGTCATTTGGAATTTGTTTTTTAAAGATTGACTAGCTTCACTTAGCATAATCTGCTCTAATGCCATCCATTTCCCTCCAAATTCTATGATTTTGTCATTTTTTAATGCAGAGTAATACTCCATAGTATATAAATGCCACATTTTTTTTATCCATTCATCTATTGAAGGGCATCTAGGCTGGTTCCACAGTCTTGCTATCGTGAATTGAGCTGCTATGAACATCGATGTAGCAGTGTCCCTGTAGCATGCTCTTGTTAGGGCTTTAGGGAATAGACCGAGAAGGGGAATAGCTGGGTCGAATGGTGGTTCCATTCCCAGCTTTCCAAGAAATCTCCATACTGCTTTCCAAATTGGCTGCACCAATTTGCAGTCCCACCAGCAATGAACAAGAGTGCCCTTTTCCCCACATCCTCTCCAGCACTTATTGTTGTTTGACTTCCTAATGGCTGCCAGTCTTACTGGAGTGAGATGGCATTTTAGGGTAGTTTTGATTTGCATTTCTCTGACTGCTAGCGATGGTGAGCATTTTTTCATGTACTTGTTGATTGATTGTATGTCCTCCTCTGAGAAGTGTCTGTTCAGGTCCTTGGCCCATTTATTGATTGGGTTATTTGTTATCTTATTGTCTAATTTTTTGAGTTCTTTGTATATTCTGGTTATTAGGGCTCTATCTGAAGTGTGTGGAGTAAAGATTTGTTCCCAGGATGTAGGCTCCCTGTTTATCTCTCTTATTGTTTCTTTTGCTGAGAAAAAACTTTTTAGTTTGAGTAAGTCCCATTTGTTGATTCTATTTGTTAACTCTAGCGCTATGGGTGTCCTATTGAGGAATTTGGAGCCCGATCCCACAGCGTGTAGATCATAACCAACTTTTTCTTCTATCAGATGCCGTGTCTCTGATTTAATATCAAGCTCCTTGATCCATTTTGAGTTAACTTTTGTGCACGGCAAGAGATAGGGATTCAGATTCATTTTGGTGCAAATGGATTTCCAGTTTTCCCAGCACCATTTGTTGAAGATGCTATCCTTCCTCCATTGCATGCTTTTAGCCCCTTTATCAAAAATAAGATAGTTGTAGTTTTGTGGATTGGTTACTGTGTCCTCTATTCTGTACCATTGGTCCACCCGCCTGTTTTGGTACCAGTACCATGCTGTTTTTGTTACTATTGCTCTGTAGTATAGTTTGAAGTCTGGTATCGCTATACCGCCTGATTCACACTTCCTGCTTAGTATTGTTTTTGCTATTCTGGGTCTTTTATTGTTCCATATGAATTTCATGATTCTTTTATCGATTTCTACAAGATATGCTGTTGGGATTTTGATTGGCATTGCATTGAACTTATATAGGACTTTTGGTAATATCGCCATTTTGATGATGTTAGTTCTGCCTATCCATGAGCAGGGTATATTTTTCCATCTTCTAAGGTCTTCTTCTATGTCTTTCTTTAGGGTTCTGTAATTTTCATTGTATAAATCTTTCACCTCTTTTGTTAGGTTGATTCCCAAGTATTTTATTTTTTGGGGGGATATTGTGAATGGAGTAGTTGTCCTCATTTCCGTTTCAGAGGCTCTGTCCGGATATACAGGAATGCCTTTGATTTATGCATGTTGATCTTATATCCTGCCACTTTGCTGAATTCATTTATTAGCTCTAATAGCTTCTTTGTAGACCCTTTTGGGTCTGCTAGGTATAGAATCATATCATCTGCAAATAGTGATAATTTAAGTTCTTCTTTTCCTATTTTTATGCCTTTAATTTCTTTCGTCTGCCTAATTGCTCTAGCCAGTATTTCGAGGACTATGTTGAACAGAAGTGGTGAGAGAGGGCATCCCTGTCTTGTACCAGATCTTAGAGGGAATGCCTTCAATTTTTCTCCATTCAGAATGATGCTGGCCTGTGGCTTATCATAGATTGCTTTTACAATGTTGAGGTATGATCCAGTTATCCCTAATTTTTCTAGAGTTTTGAACATAAAGGGATGCTGTACTTTGTCGAAAGCTTTTTCTGCATCTATCGAGATGATCATATGGTTCTTATTTTTAAGTCTATTGATGTGGTGGATAACATTTATTGATTTCCGTATATTGAACCAACCTTGCATACCAGGGATGAATCCTACTTGATCATGGTGTATAATTTTTTTGATATGTATTTGAATCCAATTCACCAGAATTTTATTGAGGATTTTTGCATCAAGGTTCATTAGAGATATTGGTCTGTAGTTTTCTTTCTTTGAAGTGTCTTTGTCTGGTTTCGGAATCAGGGTGATGTTGGCCTCGTAGAACGAATTTGGAAGTTCTCCCTCTTTTTCTATTTCCTGAAATAGCTTGAAAAGTATTGGTGTTAGTTCCTCTTTAAAGGTTTTGTAAAACTCTGCTGTATATCCATCCGGTCCTGGGCTTTTCTTAGTTGGTAGTCTTTTGATGGTTTCTTCTATTTCCTCTATTGTTATTGGTCTGTTTAGGTTGTCTATATCCTCCTGGCTCAATCTGGGCAGATCATAAGACTCAAGGAATTTATCTATGCCTTCACTATCTTCTATTTTATTGGAGTATAAGGATTCAAAGTAATGTCTGATTATCTTCTGTATTTCTGAAGTGTCTGTTGTGATATTGCCTTTTTCATCCCGTATGCTAGTAATTTGGGTTCTCTCTCTTCTTCTCTTCGTTAGCATGGCTAAGGGTCTGTCAATTTTATTTATTTTTTCAAAGAACCAGCTTTTAGTTTTGTCAATTTTTTCAATTGTTTCTTTTGTTTCAATTTCATTAATTTCAGCTCTGATTTTAATTATTTCTTGCCTTCTACTTCTTTTGCTGTTGTTTTGCTCTTCTTTTTCTAGGATTTTGAGATGAAGTATGAGATCATTTATTTGTTGGTTTTTTCTTTTTTTGAGGAATGAACTCCAAGCAATGAATTTTCCTCTTAGAACTGCTTTCAATGTGTCCCATAGATTCCGATATGTTGTGTCTGTGTTTTCATTTAACTCTAGGAATTTTTTAATTTCCTCCTTGATGTCTTCTAAAACCCATTGATCACTCAGCAACCTATTGTTCATTCTCCAGGTGATGTTTGATTTTTCCTTTCTTCTTTTATCATTGATTTTCAGTTTCATTCCATTATGATCAGACAAGATGCATGGTATAATCTCTACCTCTTTGTATTGTCTAAGAGTTGCCTTGTGACATAGTATATGGTCTATTTTTGAGAAGGTTCCATGTGCTGCTGAGAAAAAAGTGTAGCTACTTGATGTTGGGTGGTATAGTCTATATATGTCAATTAAGTCTAGGTTGTTAATTGTGTTATTGAGTTCTATAGTTTCCTTATTTAACTTTTGTTTGGAAGATCTGTCCAGTGGTGAGAGAGGTGTGTTGAAGTCTCCCATGATTACTGTATGGTGGGTCTATTAGACTCTTGAACTTGAGAAGAGTTTGCTTGATGAACATGGCTGCTCCATTATTTGGGGCATATATATTTATGATTGTTATGTCTTGTTGGTGTATGGTTCCCTTGAGCAGTATGAAGTGTCCTTCTTTATCCCTTTTGATTAGCTTTGGCTTGAAATCTATTTTATTAGATATGAGTATGGACACTCCTGCTTGTTTCCGTGGTCCATATGAGTGATATGATTTTTCCCAACCTTTCACCTTCAGTCTATGTACATCTTTTCCTATCAAATGCGTCTCCTGTAGACAGCATATTGTTGGGTCTTGTTTTGTGATCCATTCTACTAGCCTGTGTCTCTTAATTGGTGAGTTTAAGCCATTAACATTTAGGGTTATTATTGAGATATGGTTTGTTCTTCTATCCATATTTGTTTATTGATGTTACTAAACCTGATTTGTTATCCTCTTTGACTACTTTCCCCCCTTTACTGTCCTACCTCCCATTGTTGGTTATCAATGTTATTTTCCATTTCCTCTTCCTGTAATGTTTTGCCAAGGATTTTTTGAAGAGATGGTTTTCTAGCTGCGAATTCTTTTAACTTTTGTTTATCGTGGAAGGTTTTAATTTCATCTTCTAACCTGAAGCTTAATTTCGCCGGATACAAGATTCTTGGTTGGAATCCATTTTCTTTAAGCGTTTGAAATATGTTATTCCAGGATCTTCTAGCTTTTAGAGTCTGTGTTGAGAGATCAGCTGTTATTCTGATTGGTTTACCCCTAAATGTAATCTGCTTCCTTTCCCTCGTAGCTTTTAAAATTCTCTCCTTGTTCTGTATGTTGGACATCTTCATTATAATGTGTCTAGGTGTGGATATCTTATGATTTTGCACATTCGGCGTCCTGTAGGCTTCTAGGATTTGGGATTCTGTCTCATTCTTCAAGTCTGGGAAGTTTTCTTGTATTATTTCACTGAATAGTTTGGTTAATCCTTTGGTTTGGAGCTCTGTGCCTTCCTGTATCCCAATGACTCTTAAGTTAGGTCTTTTGATATTATCCCATAGCTCTTGAATGTTCTGCTCATGGTTTCTTAGTAGACTTGCTGAGCTATCTATGTTCTTTTCAAGTTGAAATACTCTGTCTTCATTGTCTGATGTTCTATCTTCTAAGTGATCCACTCTGCTGGTAGTATTCTCAATTGAGTTTTTAAGTTGGTTTATTTTTCCTGCATTCCTAGTATTTCTATTTGTTTGTTTTTTATTACCTCTATCTCCCTGTGAAATTGATCTTTAACTTCCTGGATTTGTTTGTCAATGTGATCTTTCATTGTCTGATTTTGCTGTCTCATGTCTTCCTTGAGACTCCAGATCATCTGAAGCATGTATGTCCTGAGCTCTCTATCTGACATTCCATCTGTTGCAGCTATTACCTCTTCTAATGTTGAGTTGACCTGCATTGCCTGTGGTCCTTTCTTTCCTTGTCGTTTCATACTGCTGGCGTTTCTTTCTGCTTGGTGAAATTGTTGTGTCTTTGATATTTTCCCCCTCTATTTATTTATATTGCTCTTGTATAGTTGAAAAATCACCCTTGCAGGGCAGGTAGTGGCTGTGATCCTCCTCCAATTAGTGTGATCCGACTACCATGCTGGCAGGCCCTAAGTCTGCTTTGCTGGTCGGTCAAAGGTCCACCTACCCAGCAGGCGCCAGGGGCACCTGTGTCACTCCATAGGTTGCTGGGCCTAACCTCCCGATGGGTTGCAGGTTCGCCTTGCTTGCAGGCACTGGGTGTGGGGCCGGTTCCGCCCCTCAGCAGGCTTTGGGCCCGCTCTGCTGGTGTTCACAGTCCCGCCTACCTGCAGACACTGGGGGAGGGGACGGGCCTAGCCCTCAGCAGTCTGCCGCCGGACCTGTCCTAGTGGGTCCGGTCCGCGTTCCCCGCCGGCGCGTGTAGCTGCAGTCCCTTGGCTGGTTGCTGGGCCTGACCCGCCCGCCCGTGGCTTGCCGGTTCGCCTCGCTTGCAGGCACTGGGGGAGGGGCCGGTTCCGCCCCTCAGCAGGCTTTGGGCCAGCTCTGCTCCTGTTCACAGTCCCGCCTACTTGCAGACACTGGGGGAGGGGACGGGCCTAGCCCTCAGCCATCCGCCGGACCTGTCCTAGTGGGTCCGGTCCGCGTTCCCCGCCGGCGCGTGTAGCTGCAGTCCCTTGGCTGGTTGCTGGGCCTGACCCGCCCACCCGTGGCTTGCCGATTCGCCTCCCTTGCAGGCACTGGGGGAGGGGCCGGTTCCGCCCCTCAGCAGGCTTTGGGCCAGCTCTGCTCCTGTTCACAGTCCCGCCTACCTGCAGACACTGGGGGAGGGGACGGGCCTAGCCCTCAGCCGTCCGCCGCCGGACCTGTCCTAGTGGGTCCGGTCCGCGTTCCCCGCCGGCGCGTGTAGCTGCAGTCCCTTGGCTGGTTGCTGGGCCTGACCCGCCCGCCCGTGGCTTGCCGGTTCGCCTCGCTTGCAGGCACTGGGGGAGGGGCCGGTTCCGCCCATCAGCAGGCTTTGGGCCCGCTCTGCTCCTGTTCACAGTCCCGCCTACTTGCAGACACTGGGGGAGGGGACGGGCCAAGCCCTCAGCCATCCCCCGGACCTGTCCTAGTGGGTCCGGTCCGCGTTCCCCGCCGGCGCGTAGCTGCAGTCCCTTGGCTGGTTGCTGGGCCTGACCCGCCCGCCCGTGGCTTGCCGGTTCGCCTCGCTTGCAGGCACTGGGGGAGGGGCCGGTTCCGCCCATCAGCAGGCTTTGGGCCAGCTCTGCTCCTGTTCACAGTCCCGCCTACTTGCAGACACTGGGGGAGGGGACGGGCCTAGCCCTCAGCCATCCGCCGGACCTGTCCTAGTGGGTCCGGTCCGCGTTCCCCGCCGGTGCGTGTAGCTGCAGTCCCTTGGCTGGTTGCTGGGCCTGACCCGCCCGCCCGTGGCTTGCCGGTTCGCCTCCCTTGCAGGCACTGGGGGAGGGGCCGGTTCCGCCCCTCAGCAGGCTTTGGGCCAGCTCTGCTCCTGTTCACAGTCCTGCCTACCTGCAGACACTGGGGGAAGGGACGGGCCTAGCCCTCAGCCGTCCGCCGCCGGACCTGTCCTAGTGGGTCCGGTCCGTGTTCCCCGCCGGCGCGTGTAGCTGCAGTCCCTTGGCTGGTTGCTGGGCCTGACCCGCCCGCCCGTGGCTTGCCGGTTCGCCTCCCTTGCAGGCACTGGGGGAGGGGCCGGTTCCGCCCCTCAGCAGGCTTTGGGCCAGCTCTGCTCCTGTTCACAGTCCCGCCTACCTGCAGACACTGGGGGAGGGGACGGGCCTAGCCCTCAGCCATCCGCCGGACCTGTTCTAGTGGGTCCGGTCCGCGTTCCCCGCCGGCGCGTGTAGCTGCAGTCCCTTGGCTGGTTGCTGGGCCTGACCCGCCCGCCCGTGGCTTGCAGATTCGCCTCCCTTGCAGGCACTGGGGGAGGGGCCGGTTCCCTATATGACCTTCCTTAAGTCTTTAGCTAATATATCTTAGTAAAGCAGTTCTCCTTCCCAAAGTTTCATCTTTTTCATTCCAATTTTAGCAAAAAAAAATTAATTAAATTTTTTAAAAAGATCACTAAATATTGGACTATTTCATGGTGACTGATGAAAACTCAGCAGGCAATATCCAAAAATTCATGCCTTATAACTTTAAGAAAATATGTGTTGTAATGGTATTGAGATTAGAGAACCACCCTAGAAGAATAAGGTTAAATATCATCAACATAGTTATTGCATTTTGACCCCGATTCATTCAGGGTTCCATATGGCACTGACATCGTACCCTCAGATGAGACTGAAAACCGTGCCTTTGATTAATGCATTTCTTACTACTTGGAAAGAATAAGATCCACAGAACAATATTGGCTGCACATTTACAAGAAAATTATTGAAGTTACTTTTTGACATGAAGTTAAAAATAAATGTGATTATTTTTGAGGAATGTACCCATAATTTAATTTCAATGCTATGTTGCTATAATCATGGCTGGGGCCAGGCAATTTCCACATATCATTATCTAATCAAATACCTGCTGGATAACAGAATTTAGTAAAAGATGTCAACAGATATTTTTAACTGACTTAGCAATCATGTAAGAATACACTTAATTGAAATAATATTTCTCCAGAATTCTAATTGTAAGAGATTAATGGGACATAAATTTTCAGTTTGATAGCGTCTCTGGAAAAGGCTGGCAATCTAAAATACAGTAATATAGAGACAGATCAAATCATTTGCACTTTTCACTTGAGTACTTAGTATCTATTAGCTAATTCTAGCCCCCAAATTAAGATTTGTTAGACATGATTATCATTGTAGTCATCAGTGGAGGCTCACAAGTTGAAAACTACACATTTTGCATTGCAAAAATGTTTCTAAGTGCCAGGCTCCAAATAGTAATAACTCAGAAAGTTAGAATTTTTTGTGTGTGGAAGGAAAATATGAAAATTCTGAAATGTTGCATCAAAATTAATTTTACTTCTCACAGAAAGACAAATTAGCAATGTTATTAAGGTAAAGATCTAAAATGCAATTTTTAATGTTCCTATTTAATTTTTCTCTTGCTTTTGTATCTGTGGGGTATTTGTTACAAGAAAGTAGGAAAACCGGAGAGGTGATTTCTTTTGGGCTTACAATCAGTCATTCATGACTCTTAATTTATTATATTAAATAATAAGACAAGAGTCTCTACCATATGAATATTAAGAAGTTATTAGACCTCAAACTCTTCAAAATGATTCTTAATATTTATCCTTGTTTCAGAGTAAAAAAGAAAAAGTTGTAGTAGCTTCCTAAAGAAAATTTATAGTGAGGTATAAGGAATTTTTCATATTATTTTTTTAACCAGGAAAACATTCTCAGTATCAAAGTACTTACTGCCTAGCATCAATAAACTGGCAAATCAAAAGCAATCTATTATGAATGGTGTTGCATTGCTTTAAATTCATTCAGGAATTTTTCATGAAGATAAGAAAAAGCACAGAAAAGCAAAACAAAACAAAAAACCTCAGAGTATTTCTAAAATCCATAAGCAATTTAATTCTAACAAGCTATCAGAAGAATAGAAATATCAACATTGAACCACAGTGCCCCCTGGCATAAGGAACAGGTTGTAAGCTGAAAACAAAAATCTATAATAATATTCATTTTAAAGAACTATCCACTCAACAGTTGAAATACATATTACAAGGATGACTGAATGAAGGTAAATCTATCTATGTCGTGACACTGTGCATCTGTACATGTAAACTGCCTATTTTGAATGTTTATTATCAATTCAGTGAGTCAAATAAGATATTTTTTGACTCAATGTTATCAAATGCACATATATTTTAAGATATTCAATCAGAGACTAATCTGTGTCATGACCTAATGATAGTTCATCATTAGATGTATGCTATTTATTTTAATTTTCAGTTTGATAAAATCAAACAAAAAATAAAAACCAATGTGTTCTTAATTTGTAAGATATGTTTTAAGGTAACACACAATAAAAAATACATGAAATGAAGAAGGCTTGGGAAAAATAGGTATTATAACAATAAATTCAATGACAAAATTAGTTCTTTGCCTCAGGTCCATTTCCAATATATGGGACAGAACTAATTAAATAATTGACTATCACTAATATAAATTTTGTCATGTAAACTCTATATATTCCCACTTTTAATTTGTTTTACTAAATATTGAGTGGAAATAAAAGATTCTTAATGAAATATGTGAAAATTTTAAAAGTTATTGCATAATAAAAAGTTATATGCTCACCATCTGCATTAGCCCATTTTCCGTAAGTAAAATATAATACCTGAAACTGATTAACTTTATGAAGAAAAGTGTTTTATTAAGCTTATAATTCTGGAAGTAGTTCAAGGGCCTATATTTGGTGATGACCTTCTTGTTGACAGAGTTCCAAGGTGGTGCAAAACATCACATGGCAAGAGACAGGGGGTTTATGTTTCTCTCTCTCTCTCTCTCTCTCTCTCTCTCTCTCTCTCTCTCTCTGCCCTTATGTAGACATCACTACTCAGTCATGGGGCGGGGGGCTACATTCTAATACCTTTGTCTAATCTTAATCACTATCCAGAGGTCATCTCAAAATAGCATTGTCAAATTAATTCTTTGTACTCTTAATACCTCACAATAGGAATTGAATTTCAACAAATGAACCTTTAAGAACACAAACTATATTGAATCCATATGACATATTTTAAGAGAAAAATACATCAGGTAAAACTAATACCTAGAAATTTTTGACTTATTATTCCCTGGATTTTCTTTAATATTTTGCCATAGAAAGTTATGTTATAAAAATGGACTTTTTACATTGTAACTTTTGGGCATAATTCAGTAATTTGTTTTTAAAATTTTAAATAGGTTAGGCTGTGAAAGCATTATTTTGAAAGGCATAATAATTTTTCTGCATTAACTGGTCTATGAAATGAAATTGGATCTCACATATGATGAAATTTGGCTGGAATAAGAAAAGGGGGTAGTGCAGAATTTTACTCCCTGAGAGAAGTTAAGCACATGAGTGCAGCCATGTTTTCTCTTGGCCTTCTGAATGAGTTTACATTCCAGATACAGTATAAGGAGGGGTGGCCCTCAATGCAAATGATCTTCCTCCTAAGGAGACAAGGAGATAACAGCTACTGAGCAGCTAGAATTTACTTGGCAAGGTAACAAAAATTAGGAGCTGTGCAGAGATGGAATTCAAAATTATACATAAGTGTTCCCTGGAGTAATTTGCTGAATAGTAGATGAGTAAAGTGCACAGGGAGAGACTTCTAGAGGTTTGGTAAAGAACTGCTGGGAAACTTATTCTTTTAAGTTTGTTTTTAATGAAAATAAGCTACATATATGGAACTATATGCTGCACAACTACCTGAGCTTCAATTACTCAAAAATGTCTAAACTGATCTTCCAGAGGAAATAGACTCCATAGACAACTCAGAGCATTAAATAGTGATCTCAGAAAGTCTATTCTCTAGGAGTAGGGCCAATTTGTTCTTAGGCAAAAACTGCAAAGACCTATAATAAGCAAATTTAAAACAGTCTTCAGAGATTAAGTTGATTCACAGGTAAATCAACTTCTTTCTTTAATAAAAATTCAGCTTTCTATTAAGATAATGAAACCCAAACATTTAGCAACACAGTATATATAACTGTATTTAATCATATGAATTAAAATTTGTTAGACATGCAAAAAAGTAGAGGAATGTGACTTACAACCAAGAGGAAAAAAATCAGTAAATAAAAATAGAACCAGAAATCATAGATAGGATATAATAGGAGAAAATAATTTTGAATGTATGAATAAATATGTGGATAGGTATATTAGTAAACTCAGACATATCAATAATTACATTGACTATGAAATGTTTAAAATCTACAACTTTCACTATGTCTAAAAAGTAAATAAGGAAGATTAATACTATGTTAAGAAATTGACTTTAAAAATGATAAAATAGAAAAAATAAATATGATGCAAATGTTGATAATAAGAGAGCTGAAAGTTATAGTAATATTGAAGTACACTATAGAAGAAAAGTTTACAGAAATAGGTATTTTATAACACAAAAAAGTAAATTTATCAATAATATATAACATTCCAAAGTATTCATGTCCTATACTAATAGTTTCAAAAAGGCTTAAGGAAAAACTGAAAAAGCTAAAATAGACAAATAGAGAAATCTGAAACTTTTCTTGCAGAGTATAATAGTCATTTCAGTAATTATTGGAGTAAGTGAGTAAAACATTAACCAGAATATTGAAGACCTGAAAAATGTTATCAACCTGTTTGACCAATAATGGGACACTGCATCATAGAATACAAAAGTATACATTCTTTTTCAAACATATACTGAATATTCAATAAAATATACCAATTACTGAGCGAAAGCAAAAATACCAAGAAAAAATATAACTGAGATCCTTCAGAGAACAGTCTCTGAATACAATAGAATTAATTTAGGTATCATTAACAAAAATAACATCTGAAATATCTATGAATATTCAGAAAGTAGGCAGCAGAATATCAAATAACATAAGGTTCGAAGAAAATTAGGTAAGAAATTTTTTAAAATATTTTCAACTGAATTAAAATGAAAACCCAACATAGCTAAATATATAGGATGCATCTAATTTTGCACATAGTATGTAGAAAATGAAAAGTTCAGATTAAATCAAAGGAAGTAGAAATGCAAGAACAGAAATCAATGAATTAGAAAATAGAAAAAAATGCAATGAGATCAAAATTCAACTAAGTAGAATTATTAAGAAAATTGATAAACATTTATCTGTTGATATATATTGATCCAAAATTAGAAATTATCATTACCAGTTAATAAAGTAGTATTACCACTAATAATATAAAAATTTAAAATATCAAAAATACAGAGTAATTTATGACATATTTCATAACTTATGAACAGATCTTTGAAAATGCAATTTATTAAAACTAAGGAAAGAAGAAATAGATAATCTGAATTATATCTGCGAAATTTGAAATCAGCAAATGTGAAATTGCAATTAAAAATTATTCCAAAATAGCCTCATGTTCAGATAACTTCCTTCTTGACCTCTATCACATGATTATTAGTTTCAGTTGATACCAGTATCAATAATCAATATCAATTTCATCAGCCTGTGGAAAAAGTGAGTACATTCCAACTCTTCATGAGTCCAGACAATTTTAATATGTAAGCTGGAAAAAGTCACTTTAAGAACACTTTGACAAATATTTCCCATGAGCTAAAACCCATAAAACATTAGGAAATTGATTTCAGAAACATAAAATTACATTACCAATGTTTATCTCAGGAATTAAAATTGTCTTAACATTCAAAATTTAGTACATTAAAATAAAATATTATGAAGTTTTAATAATTACAGAAAATATGGTTAAAAATTGACACACTCATATTAGAATGTGGAAATAGAAGGGAATTTTCTTGGTGTGATGGAGAGAATCTGCAGAAAATGAGGTCCATGATGTAGAGCTCATTTTACTTCCACACTCTCACTCAGTCTTAAGCAGGTCATTGTCATGTGCATACCTTCTTGCCCCATGTATATTTTTTAGCTTTTCAGACTTTAATTAAATATTCAGGTCTTTCAGCCCCTGAACCTGGTGCTCTCATTTGAGCTAATTCTTCCCTCATTCCACATGTTCACTAATATTCATCTTCTGATCTAGTTCTTTAATGAGATGTCCTGTAGATATACATGTACTTGGATGGCTTTATTTCTGTGCAGTTAATGAGAAAGTTTGCTTATCAATGAAGCTTCAGGAATATGGCTGACATATTTATGAGCTACAACTTCTAAATAGGGAAGGAAAGGTACTTGATTGTGTATGCTAATCTTTCCTTAAATAAACTACAGCACTCATTATAAAGTAGCCATGAGTTTTAGACAATCCAGAAAAAGCACTATAATGAGAGTTAGGCCAGATAAACATGTAATATGTCTTCAGATGTTGCCTTTTCACACTGCAGTAATTTGACTTAGTTTTCTCTCCATTTCTGATGTCTTACTTCTTGAGTTTTGAGGTTTAGGGCTTTTTGTTTGTTTTTTAAGAACATAGTACATTCTGTCCAAACCATCTCTCTGGATAAATTGAGACTCTACACAAGTGCACATTCTTATTTGGAAGTGTTCACAGTGAAACCACAGAATATTCTAAAGGGGATCTGGTATAATAGAATGCAAAGTTATTTGTATATGTTTTGGAATTATTTTATTTCTAATTTTACTATGTTAGAAACTGAATTTTAATGAAGAAAATAGATTTGCAGCAGCTGTTGTCTAATAGAAACCAAAAATCAAACAAACAAAAAAGCCATTTTATTTCTGCTTGTTCACTCACAAGTTAATCAATGTATGTTGCCTCTAAAGGGGCTTGTTTTTGTATCCTAGAAAAAAATCTTGCTTTATTTTTACGTGAGGATTTTTAAATGGTGTTTTTTAACTGTAGTATTTGAAATTGGAATTAGGTATCATTGACTCTGTATAAGTATCTTGCCAAAATCAGTGACTAAATTTTTGGCTATAAAGGAAGTTTTCTCAGGTGTTTGGCTAGACAGTAGAATGCGAAGAGGAAAGAGGCAAATGTCAAATAGACTAGCTTAAAGATTGATTGCTTATAGTGTATTTTCTTGCTACTTCTCAATTTCCAATTTTGTAGAATAAAAATGAAGCAAAAGTTTACATGTGCTCCACAATCAAGCAGCTATTTTTTAATTTATAGGTAATTTGCAATGATTATATATTACTTTGATTAACAAATATTATTGACTAGGTTTTCTTCTTAATTTAATGTATATTTAATATGTGATAACTAGTAGAACTGTTTATTCAAAAACAGGATTTACTGAAAACAATTTGTCACCTCACTGACACAGTTCCATAGGTACCTCAGTGACTAGGTTGACCTGGTTGAATTTCAGCTGCATGTTCTTCCTTGCTCCATCTCTTGCCTCTGCTGCTGGTATGCTATCTTCTTTCTCTTCTAGCTCATAGATGTCTTTATTATCGTAAAATCACTTTGGCATGCAGTGCTGAATTCTCCTTGAGGTCAGTACAGAGTGAATCTCTCTCTCTCTCTCTCTCTCTCTCTCACACACACACACACACACACACACACACACACACACACACATTATCTCCACATAGAATTTGTTTTGAGGAGGGCACAGATTCATTCAGACTGTATTAGGTACTGTCCATGAACGATCTGCTGTGATGCAGGCAAGAGGGAGCCATGATACGGAGAGTGGGGTGGGGGTATCCTGAGCAAACAGAAATACTACATGTGGTTAAGGAACATTTAGCTACTCTGCTTATTTTACTTAATTACTAGTCATTTGTTCATGAAGACATTTCTTTTCCAGAAAGTTCCATAGCTATCACAGGACATGAAAGGAGATTTTGAAGGTGTAAGATCTCTGGAAATATAAAAAAAAAATCATGTCTCAAAATAGTAGTAACTTATCAAATATTGATTAATTACTTTTAGTTTAAAATCATACTTTTTAAAAAATGCTTTAATAGTTAAAAACATAACAATAAAAGATGTTCTATTACTTCACCAATGAGAGATACCAAAGTTTGACATTTTAGAGAGGATCCTTTCACTATTATTTTTAAATTGTGTTACTTTGAACTGTGTTAATTTTCATAAAAAAATATATGTATTAATTTTGTAAGCTAATTTTACTCCTTAGCACTATGTTATAAATATATATTTGTGGGAAAGCGGTGAATCACATCATGGGCTCTGACTCTCTCCTGGTTGCATTTGTGCTGGGAGCTGCCTGTGCAAAGATGCAGGTCAAGGTGCCCCAGTTGATATGGTGATGCCAGCCTGTGAAATATCTGTTCAAAGGCCAGAGTTTTAGTTAAGGCCTTGAATTCAGATACCAACTCCCAGGGATAAAGGATTCTGAGCAAAACAAATCGACCCTAAAGTCTCACCAGTCCTGTGTCCTTCAGATTGCCTACTTTGCTGAAACTTTCCCACAAATAACCTTTTGATGATGAAACCTTTATAATAAATGTGCTGAGCTAGCCCTGGTGCCAGTCAAGCCTCACCAGGACTTGACTACCCATCTGGCCCCACCTTTTACTCTCTATGTGTGTCTGTTTGGCTTTTCTCCATTCCCTATTGCCCCTCATTCTGTATCCCCTGAATTAATGGCCCAGGCATGAGGCCTTGGCATATATCCACATTATTAGACATTTTACTATAAATTCATGTTTTGGGCTGCAAAATATCCCATCAGATAGCTTATTATAATTTGTTAACCCATTCACTAATGCTGGATATATATGTAATGTTTTGATAAGCAACCTTAGAGATAAATATCAACACATATGTAGATATGTAGGCTGTTTCCTTCAGATAAATTTCTAGAAATGATAAAAAATATTTAAAAATACATAAGCCTTCAGCAATACGTTTGTATTTGGCAATGCTTTATTAGTTAAAAATATATTTCTAGTCATCTCAGACAATTCATAAATCAAGTTGGATTGTATCAGATATTTCATCAAGAGTTCAGTAGAAGCTGCTTAACTTTTATGATATTAGAGATACAAGAAGGAAAATCAGGCAGGATATACAACAGTAGTGATGAATTTCAGCAAGTACTGCTTAATTTGACTTTCTGTTCTTTCATTTTTACCTGAAAATCTATGAATTTACATTGAAAATTTTGACACTATTGAGTGAGGGATATATGGTAGGAACAGATAAGGATATTGTCCTCTTAAGAACATGGATAATTATCTTCATTTTGGCATTGTAGTGGATAGTGAGTCTGAAATCTCAAAGGTGAGTCAGCATCCTGAACATTCAGGCAGGAATGAGTTAGCACTGAAGTTTTGAGGCAGAATTTCTTTTCCAGGAAATCTCAGTTTCTGTTCTTCTGGCCTTCAAAAGACATGCATACTTAAAATCAACCAATTGTAGATATTAACAACATCTATAGTATACCTTCCCAGGAATAATCTGTTTAATATTTGATTACATAACTATGTGCATTAACCAAATCCACATATAAAACTAACCATTCCTTGTGGGGTGATAAAAATATTTGGAGCTACATAGTGGCAACAGTTGCACAAACATTGTGATTGTACTAAATCCACCAAATTGTACACCTGAAAGTAGTTAAATTTTGTGTTATATCTTTTACCACAATTAAAAAAAAAAAAACAAAACAACGCTGGAAAAAAAGGACTTACACATTTTAACAATTAGAATACATATGAAATAACACTGAATTCTATAACCCTTGTAAATATCAAAACATTTTATGAGTCTTTTATAAACATTTTCTAAAGTCAGTATTCAAGAAGTATTGCTTGCAAATTAATGTATTATTTTAATAACTTCAGTGCTCACATAAAAAACGCAACATAATTGGGCCTTTATTTTAATTTCTAATGCTTTCTATTGTTTCTCAATGATGATGTAAAAAGATATCACAAAGTTAAAAAATTATCACATGTTTACAGTACTAATTACATTTCTGAAGGTTGGAATTCTGAAATGAGTTTTACAAAGTAAAATTCAAGGTGGTGATTAACAGTCCTTGTGGAGGCTTCAGGGGAAAACCTATTCCTTGGGCTAACATCTAGAGTCTGCTTATGATTAACTCGTGGCTTATACTTAGCTTGTGGCTCCTTTCTACAGTTTCACAATGGGCAGTATAGCATCTTACAAATTTTCCCTCCTGAACAGTGCTTCCATCTTCTCTGACTCTGACCCTCCTGCCTTCCTCTTTTAAGGGCAAACATTTGCTTTAATAAAAGCAAGAGGCACACAAGGATAATATCCCCAACCATAATCCATCTGCTAAGAACTATTTGCCAGGAGATGTTCCAGGAATTAGGACACGGATATCCTTGTGGGGCCAGAAACTCACATAGTTTATTTGTATTTATTCCCCTGAGAAAAAATTGATCCTGTTTTAAGTATCATGTGTATGTACATCTATGCTCATTGCTTATTTAGATTCAATTTTGGCATATTATTTCCGTTAGAATTCATTGGAAGGTATACCATTATTAAAGTTAGTTTTCAAAAAATAAAAAATGACAAATAGAAAAAGTTTTATGCAAATACAAAGGTGTTATTTAACTTATTAGTTGATAAGTTATTGAGTTTTGTATCTGGAATGGCCTTCAGTTGAAGGCTTTGGCCAGTGCAGCAATGCTTAGCTATGGAGTTCAGAGAAGTGATTCAATAGTGAGGACTCCCTGTGGATTAATTAATTAATCCTCACCTGTGTATTAATCATCTGATAGAGTGATAATCTGATAACATTTTTGAGAGGTGTGGCAAGCTATAAGAGGTGGGCCAAGTTGGAAGAAGTAGGTTGCCAGTGTTGTGCCCTGAAAGTGTATTTCTTGTCCTCAGCCCCTTCCTTGCTCCCTGTGTATCTCTCTGCTTTCTGACTGCTATAAGGTGAACAGATTTTCTTCTGCCACATTCTTAACCATGATGTTTCTACCTCACTACAGGCACAAATGTAGTGTAACTAGCTGACCATAGGCTGAAACCATGATTCAAAATAAAGCTTTCCTCATTCAAGTAGTTTTTCTCAGTGATGAAAAGCTTACTACTGTATAAGGAGACCAGCAAAATATCACAATTACTTTAAAGGAAAATTCAAAGCACCACACTTAGGTTAATCAGGAATTCTGAAATTAATTTACAAATAAACATAAAACTGGCTAATTTCCACTGGGGATGAGAAAATTGCCCTCCTCTGAGAAAGAATGATTTTTCATGTCTGTAGAAAAGATCCTTTCCATTGCTATCAGTCATTTATAACAGGGAGATATAGTTCAAAGAAAATAATGGCATAAGTTCCTTGGAACCAGATAAACTGGAAGGGTGTATTTTAGTCCACTTAAAGGTTTCCAGTGGAGACATCCAGTACTTTAAAGGTGCATTTCTTAGTCTTTCATAATTTTTATGACAATAGTTTTACTATGTTTATATTTAGTAAATTTATCAACATGAAGAAGAAAAGCACAGCTTAAAATTCACACTATAAACTAAAATTAAGAAGAGTGATGCTATTTATTTAAACTTTAGTTTTATTTATAAATACTATAATTCTAAGGGCAAAAGAGTGAACTTAGTAATGGATACAAAATTCTACATGATGTTTTTAGCAATATAATTTTCTTCAATTTAACAGACAAAAATTTATCACTCCAATAAAGAGATAAAGGAGCAAATACAGGTAGAAAAAAGATTACTTCAAAAGAGAGAGAGAGATTCTTAAAAAAAAAAAATCCAAAATCCTCGAAATGAAGGAAACAATATACCAAATAAAGAACTCAATAGAAATCATCACCAATAGACTAGATCACTTGGAAGACAGAATTTCAAATAATGAAGACAAAGTATACAATCTTGAAAATAAACTTGACCACACAATGAAGAGGGTAAGAAATCATGAGCAGAACATCCAAGAATTATGGGATAGCATCAAAAGACCAAATCTAAGAATTATTGGGATAGAGTAAAGAACAGAGATTCAAACCAAAGAAAAGCACAATCTCTTCAATGAAATAATATCAGAAAATTTCCCAAATATGAAAAGTGAATTGGACAATCAAGTACAAGAGGCTTACAGGATATCAAATGTACAAAATTACAACAGACCTACACCAAGGCATATTGTAATGAAAATGCCTAGCATACAGAATAAGGGATAGAATATTAAAGGCCACAAGAGAGAGGAATCAGATCACAATAGGGTGAGATCAATTCTTATCTCAGCATATTTTTCAACCTGGAATCTCAAATCCAGGGGATCTGGGAACAACATAAACCAAGCTCTAGAAGAATATGGATGCCAACCAAGAATCTTATATAGAAAGCCTGCACCACAGAGCATCCTCAACAAAATATTCCAAGACAAGGAAATGAAAACCCATAGTAAAAATTTACAAAGGCATGAACTACACTAAAGGAAAGGCCAATCAAAGGAGAAACCAAGTAAAGTTAAAAAGCCAAAAATCAATCAAAATGTCCAGGAATACAAATCATATTTCAATAATAACCCTGAACGTGAATGGCCCAAACTCATCAATTAAAAGACGAACACTGACAGATTGTATTTTTAAAAAAGGCCCAATAATATGTTGCCTTCAAGAGACTCATCTCACAGTAAAAGACATCCACAGACTAAAGGTGAAAGGGTGGGAAAAAAAAAAAAAAGCATACCACTCACATGGACCACATAAACAAGCAGGGGTTTCCATCCTCATATCAGATAAAGTGGACTTCAAACCAAAGCTAGTAAAAAAGGATAAAGATATTTCGTAATGTTTAAGGAATTTATACATCAACAGGTATAACAATTATAAATATCCATGCCCCAAGCGATGGGGCATCTATGTATCTTAAACATAGTCTCAAATACAAGAACCAAAGCCACAACACAATAATACTGGGTGACTTTAATACACTTCTCTTACCACTAGATAGATCTTCCAACCAAAAACTAAACATAGAAATTATAGAACTCAATAATACTCAATAATTTGGATTTCACAGATGTGTATAGAATATTCTATCCATCAATGAGTGAATATACTTTCTTCTCTGCAGGACATGGACCCTTCTCCAAAATAGACCATACATTATGCCAAAAGCAAGTCTTGGCAAATACAAAAAAATAGAGATAATATCCCACATTCTATCAGGTCATAATGGAATGAAATCAGAAGTCAATGATAAAAGTAGAAAGAGAATCTACTCCAACACCTGGAGACTAAACAATATGCTCTTGAATAATGCATGGATAACAGAAGACATCAGGGAGGCGATAAAAAAAAATCATAGAGGTCAATGAGAACTCTGATACAACTTATCAAAATCTCTGGGACATTATGAAGGCAATGCTAAGAGAAAAGTTTATTGCATTAAGCTCATTTATTAAAAGAAGAGAAAGTCAACAAATAAACAACCTGAAATTACATCTCAAAACCCTAGAAAAAGAACAACAAACCAACAAAAACAAACCAATACCAAAAGTAGTAGAAGACAGACAATAATTAAAATCAGGTCAGAAATCAATGAAATTGAAACAAAAGAAACAATTCAAAAATTGACACACAAAAACGCTGTTTTTTTCATTACTTTAAAAAACTATTTATTTTAAAAAATTATTGTAAAATACACAGAGCATAAAATTTACCATTTTCATTGATTTTAAGTGCACACTTTGGAGGTATTAGGTTTATCCACATTGTTGTTAACAATCATCCTTACCATCAAGCCACAAAACTCTTTTCATATTCCCAGACTGAAATTCTACCCATTAAACAACTCCTCATTTTCCCTCCCTCTGTGCGGGGACAGACAGATGAGGATGGTAGGAACACGAGGTTAAGAGAATAATGCTATAAAATGAGCCCACTGTGATGACCCTCACATGCTTTCTCTTCCAAGAAGCAATTTACCTGCAGCCCTGCCTGGCCTAAGTGGACAGGATATGTCACATTCCTCAGAAAACTATGTATTTGTAGGAGAAATACAGGCCCCAAATAATATCAATGGAAAGAACCCAGGAGACTTTGGTGGTCAGATCCTGAAGCTTAGGGAGATAAGATAGTCCCTCCTAACCATAAAATCTGCAAGAATGTATGGTTAAGCCTCCAATTAGAACTGGTCAGCATGAGCCAACATGACCCACAGTAACTATGACAGGGGGGACTTGAAAGTGTGATGTCAGTTTGCTGTCAGTCAAAAGCCAAGAGGTGGACCTGCGCAGGACTCTCTGGAAACTTTTCTGGGATCCCCAATAAAACTGGAGTGCAGGAGAGGCATGTTGTTCCTCTGCTCTCTGCAAAGACCCACTCTCTCACTTTAGAGTGTGCCCTTTCCCGTTTCCTATCCCTTCAATAAACTCATTCCTGTTACTCTGAGCAACAAGTCTGAAATCTTTCTGACTTCATCACAAGAATTGAGGTTTGAATGGGGGACGGTTTTCACACTGCCTCAGTTTCTTGGAAGGCCCCAGCTCTATAATACCTTCAACCCTGGCAACTACTGTTCTACTTTCTATGCAATTGACCACTCCAGGTTCCTCATGGGAGTGAAATCATATAATATTATTACTTTGTAAGTAGTAATCTTAAGTGCTTACCAATGTGCTTCCTCACAAGTCATTATAATAAAAATTATTCATGGGCAAGAGTTGTGGCTCAGTGGTGAGCGCTCGCCTGGCACGTGTAAGACTCTGGGTTTGATCTTCAGCACCACATAAAAAATAAACAAAATAAATGTATTGTGTCCAACTATAACTAAAATTAAAATATTAAAAAAAATTATTCATTACCATGGCTATGCACCCAGGTAAATGTATTTTTCTATATCCCTAGGTGCTTTGTAGCAACATGCATATTTACATAGACCTGATAATGGTGGTGATTATATAGGTTGGTGTGCTGTTTTGTGTATAATTCTTTATTTTTTTTAACTATTCACTATTTTTACAAGTGTGCCTTCCCCTTTCCTGACTGCAGACCTTTTTCCTTTGAACTTTAAGGAACATTTGGAGAAACAAAAGGAATATCAATTACATAAAATCAGTTCTAGCTTTGCCACATTTTGTAATGATCTGAATTAGAGTAAGTACTTAACCACTTCAATCAGCTTCTTCCCTATGTCTCTAAAAATTAGGCAAAAACAAGTGTTTAAGTTACCTGTGTACAAAATACTTTAAACTCTTAGGTCCTTTAATTCTTTTAATCTCCTGTTTCTATATTGGGTTTTTAAAACTTTTATGATATATCTTATTATTGCTTTGATAATTTTTTTCACCCTGAAAATTTTTAACAATGTACTTCTTGATGAATTATACTTTTATTTTTTTCAGTCTTGACATGTTATTTGTACTAGAGACAAAAGATGCTTCAATTCATTTTTGGTACCTACTAAGCCATAGTAACAGGATGGATTTGACAAAGGCACATATATTATAAGTGGTTGGGTTGAATATAAACCTTGGTAAACATCTTACCATGGCTGTTCCAACAGATTCCTTCAGTGAAAACAAGCAGATAATTAATATGGACATTGGCAAACTATCTAAGAGATCTGTGCAGAGTTCTAGTTAAATGCTTCTAGATAGAGTCCAGGCTTCTAAAATCTCTGCATTAGAAGAAAGAGTCTTGTTGAAATGTGTGCTGCTATTAATGCCTTCCCCTGCTCCCAAAAGCTTCTGTAATGTTAGGTTGGGGTTAAATCTATAGTAATAAAACTTACCAAGAATTTAATAAATTAGTTAAGCTGCCTTCCAATAATAGTTTAAATAGATTTTGTGTATTTTAAACTTATAATCAAAAACTGTCTCTGCCTCGGGAGATGGCCTGCATTTTCCCTTGAATGTGTATTTCTTACTTCATCACAAAAGATGTTTCTCCTTTGACATAGTGTTAATTCTTCTGTGAATGTGCATCTGCTTTCCTAAATAAATCAGTGTCTCTGAAATAAACAAATTTATAATGAAAAAGCATAAAGGATTTATCACAATGACTGCATCATTATGGTAACTTGAAGGAGAAAAATACATTTCAGAGAAGGTTAATAGAAAGCAACACACAAATGATGATTATTTTTAATATCTTTGTGAAAATTAATCTGCTTTTATATGTGACTGTAGTAAAACTTCAAAAGACATTCTAAAGAGTATTTATGGATATATTATCTACTTTTTTGCAAAGTTAGTCAGACTTGAAAATATATGAAGAATATTTATGGCATGTTATTACAATTAGTAATCAAGTGTTTGAAAAGGTATTGGACATGATACAATACATATTAAAGCATGGTAAACTAACTATTCAATGTTTTTTAGTATTTTATGTTGATAGATCATAGAAGTTACAAACTAATAAAACAAAATTAAACATGAAGATAATACTTATGGGGGCTGGGGTTCTGGCTCAGTGGTAGAGCGCTTGCCTCACACATCTGACTAGGGAAACACTCAGAGATGAAGCTAGAGAGGAAAATTTAGGCTTTATGATGATGTTACTACTTTTGAAAACATAACAAAATTAATACTCACACATGTGAGGCACTGGGTTCAATCCTCAGCACCACATAAAAATAAATAAACAAAATAAAGGTATAAAAAAGGACAATACTTTTGTATCTTGTTTGATTTGGGAAAAAAAGAAGTTTATTCAAATTGAAAATTATTGGACTTCCATATTCACCTTAATGTTTACTATGGCAGTAACTTTGTGAATGAAAACAAAAAGAACTTTAAAGGATTTTGTGATTTGGAACACTGAGTCTTGTCTTATTTCCCTCTCTACTCCACTCTTTTTCCTCCATTTTTTCCTTTCTTCTCTTTTTCTCTTTTCCCCATCTTTTCTTACTTCCTTTCTTCCTTGCATCAATTTATTATATATCTATGTTTTGTGTGCTTACTGCAAGTTACTGTTCTGAGGATTAGAGGTTACAGAATGACCACATCATTCTAACTTCAATGTGCTCTATTCATTGAAAGAAATTCCATGCAAGATACTATCATGATAAATTAAGTCCTATAATCTGGGTGTGGATGAAGTGTCATAGCATTCATTGGAAAAAAGCTTTGAGGGTGGTTGTCAAATAAAACTTCACCGAAGAGGAAATGTTGTTTGATACGATTTAAAAGAAGAAAAATTCACCAAGTAACAAACAACATCCAATTTTCAGCAAATAACACGTGTAGAAGTGTCAGGTAGCATAAAGAGGTAAGAATAAACTATGGTAACACATTTTGTAGAAAGTATTTTCTCATTGATCTTTGTAACTCAAAAGTACTAGAGAACTTAGTGAAACAATATGAGTAGAGTAGACAAGGAGTTAATATTTTTAGCTAAGAATTTTTGAAGACTAAAAACAAACAAGAACTAATGGAAAAACAATATCTCTTTACTGAAGTACATCAACTGTAGATGATTATAAGAGAGATTACTAAACAGCTGTGTTTAACAGCTTTGAGTAGTATGCAATGGCCTTCAGTTTTTCTCTACCAGAATTAATGGAAACTTATTCTCAAATTCAACTGTAAGAATTTCTATGTTCTCATCCACTAATTTTTCATCCTGCATTATTTTCATGCTGCTGCTCCATTTCCTTGAGTCTCAGTCCTTTCTCTGTACAATCAGCTCTATTCTGAAATGGTCATTTTCTCATATTAGAAACTTTATTCCTAATTTTAGAAGACTCTTGTTGTTTTTACAGGTTACAATTAAATGTTTGGATTTTTATACAGAGAGACATCTTCTAATACATTTAAAACATGTTGTTTTTCTCAAGTACATTCTGTTAAATACTGCCACCTGTTATTCATTATCCTAGAAATGGTTTCTGTCTTTTTATATGGACCCTTAGCTGTATGTCTCCTTTGAACATTGTCTGTTAACTGATTCCTTTTCTGGTCTGCTTTATGCTTTGCTACAGTTGGGAGAGAGCTGTTATTCCTGGTTTGGGGGATAAAAACAGTAATTTTCAGATAGTGAGCTGAAAACAGATCCCCAAATGTGAATAAATATGGATGTCATTGTGCTGCCCATTAAACAGAACCACTTTCTGCAGCTTGAATTTTTATTGTTCAGTCTTCTGCCACCCCTAATAGTAAGCTGACTATGCCACCGATTTGAAAGCTTAAAATACCACAGTCAATTCAGAAAATAGGGAATTTCCTTTTATGGCTAGACCATTTGACTAGTGAAACGCTCAGAGATGAAGCTAGAGAAGAAAATTTAGGCTTTATGATGATGTCACTACTTTTGAAAACTTAACAAAAACAATGAAAAAATAACTCTGAAGAATTGAAATACATTTTAAACATATATGGCTCAAAAAAATGATTGAGATCACAAGCTCATAGTCAAACCCTTTCACTTCCATTTTACACGTGCCAACTATAAAAGAACAATGATTTACTTTGGCAAAAATATAAAAAGGAAGAAAAGAATGAAAGAGCAAAGAAAAGAGCAAATATGATTTAGGTAGTCACCAATTAAAAATAGGCTTCTGAATGCTAACTATAGAAGTATTTGAAATTTTAATTATTGGGCCCTGTGAGTGCATTCCAAACAATACCAAAAGTTTGAGCCTACATGAAATGGAACAGTCTCCTCAGAAGTTTTTAGATTGGAAAGAAAAAAAATATACCTCTGTTTAAAAAAATGTTGAGTCAGGTGTGGTGGTGCGTGCTTGTAATCCCAGTGGTTTGGGAGGCTAAGACAGGAGGATTGCAAGTTCAAAGTCAGCCTAAGCAATGTATTGAGGCTATAAATAACTAAGTGAGACCCTGTCTCAAAATAAAAAAAATAAAGATGAAAAAGAGCTGGGGATGTGGCTCAGTGGTTAAGTACCCCTACGTTTAATACTTAATACCAAAGAGAGAAAAATAAAAATTAAATAATAATAAAAGAGAGTGGTGAATTTGATCAGTACTGATGTAATTGCATGCAGTTTGCTTATTTTTAATGAGTGATAAAGAACAGCATCCAGGAAAATCATAGGGGAGCAGAGTGCTTAGGCTCCTGGAACAGTCTGGAGTTCTGCTGCACAGCTAAAATAACAACTTAATATCTTCATATTTAGATATCACCATGTTGACTGCTGAATGACAGCTTCAAATTAGCAGCAGAATTGTGTTGCTTCACATGAAGAGTTAGAAACAAGATGTAAAGGAGAGCTAGAGTAGAGACAAATATAAGGCAGGCGCTCTTCAGCTGAGAGAATCAATAGCGACAGATTTGATGTGCAAAATGAGAAAAGGGAAGTTGAGGAATCTCAACTCACAGTTTCTGCTTTTGGGATTAAAAAATGAGTGCCTTTTATTCTTCAAATATTTATTAACCATCAGCTGTGGGCCAAGACTGTTCCAGATGCTGCTGATAATGTAGTAAACTAGACAGATGAAGCCCCTTTCTTAATCGAAATTTTAGTCTACCAAAGGAGACTAATAGTAATCACACAAGCAAATATGGTCTTGCAAAGGGACATAAAGTAAAAGGAAGGAATGTAGGAAAGGGTTTCAAAAGGGAAAGAGGAGGAGTCCTTGAATCATGACAAGTGGGCCAAGACTTGGGAGAAGTGAGGAGATGAATGAATGGCATTTCTATTACCTTTGGCCTAATTGTATGCATATCCTGGGCTTTGGGGGATGGTTCTAATTTGTATGTCTGTCTTAATGTTACTTTCTTATTATTTTTTCACCATGCAACCAGGGAGCTACTTTTCATCACTCACTAAGCCAAATTTTACAAACAGTGCAGCTGGCAGGAGGTCTTTTGTTTTTTGTTAGAACATTACTGGTAACTTCCTTTTCCAAACTTTTCATGCTGTTCTAGACACATTTCATCTGAATCTTGATCCCTAGAGATGGATCCTCATTTCTTCTATTCCAAGAATGTTGAGTCCTAGAAATACAGAAATCAGTCATTTCTCTTCTCTCCCAATCACTTCCCTACAGGTGAAAGTTTAACATTATATTTGTATTAAGACCACAGCACACTGCCAATTTCTTTCTATAGAATTTGTTCTCTTTTCAAAAAATACCTCGTAAAAGCTTTATAGTTTTCCAATGGTTTAAGCCATAAATAAGGAAAAGTCTTTATTTTTTTTTTGTTGTTCCTACTATGCATTCAGTGAAGTGAAAAAAAGATGACTGTAGCCAAACCAAAGTTTGTGTCTACACTGTTATTATAGGGTCGATAAGCATGATTTTTAGTATATATAATGAAAGATAAGAGCCTGATGAATAAATGGATTGAGATATTTTCACATTCACAAAGTGAATTCCTGTAAAGTCCTTTATCACATCTTTATCAAAGTTTATTAGTGGATAACTTAAAGTGTTGAAATCTGAATACCTATTAAAGCAAAAGTTATAAAACTATGGGGATTAGATACTGATGATGAAATTAAAAATCATATTAATGTTATATTAATTATATTTTTAATTCCTCCATTATTTCTCCTGCCCCATCTTATTGCCTGTACTACACTTAGAATAATACTCATCAGGACTATGGTTGGTAAAACCCTCAAGACAAATATTCAGCACAGGCTAGAAACATTTGCATTCTAGAGATGAAAGCCACTTTACAAATAATTTAATTAATATGATGCACCATGTTACAAGGAACAACTTTACTGCTGGTTCACACAGCTAATTTATCTGTGCTCTATGAATTATGTGCAATGAATGCTTCATGTGCTAAACAACTTGATTTCAATTTGTGTGTAAACCAGAAAAAATTAGGCATTTTTACCAAGGAAAGCTTTCAATCATTCTCCTATAATTGCACACTGAGAAAAATTCATTTTATGGAGTGATCCAGACCCAGTACTCACAAGCATACTTATTCACATGCACACTCACATCAAGCACATATCTCTGCATGTGTATGTAATAAACACATATTTAAATATATAGATAAATGCAAATAAAATTTTGATGAAATAAAATACTCTTCCTACAATTTGTTATTGTTGGTGCACTCTAATATTTTCTATCCAATCCCATTCTTATTGTTTAATATTTAGTTTTTTCAGATAAAAATGGTAATGATCATTTAATTGATTTCACAAATTGCTAACAGCTTATATCCCACAATAAGTAAAATGCTAGAGTCCATTATGCTAACATGCATGTGTAAGTAAAAGAAAGGTATGAGTAATGGGAGAAAGAGAAAGAAAGGGAGGGAGAAAAGACAAAGAGGAAAAAAAAGAATGAAGAAACCACCTTTATGTTTGTATCAGTGTATACATTGATACCCATTGATAAACACATATATGTATGCATATCAAACTGCAAAACAGCAACCAAGTCCCTGTAAGACATTAAGATAGGGCTCCAATGCTAAAGGAAAAGAATTCAAGACTGATAAAGGGACAGAGTTCTGGTCCATATGTACATGTCACTAGTAAGAGCATACACCAAGATTATCTGTGTGATTTGCTCAAGGCCACCTATTTAGTGTAAAAAATGTGCATAGGAAGAGATTTACTAATTTTCATTCTAATGTGATTTTTTTAACCTTATGAAAAAGAGTGATTAATTAAGACTCATTTGAATCCTATAATAGGTTGGCCTCTACTTCCATTACCTACTAGTTATTTTCTTCTGGAATTATGACCCTTGAGTTTCTTAAAGGTTACAGATGACAGAAACTGAAAGCACCAAGGATATTTTTGAATTGACTGTGTATCAACATTGATCACATTAATACTAAAAATTTCCATATCCACATGAATAAATTTACATCAAATTAGTAAACTCAGCAACTTTTTAAGATTATTGCATGTTGTTATTCATTTCAATGACAAAACATTTCCAATTTTTCATTTGAATTTTATATGGATGGTAAATCTGTCAATGTCAAGAGACATTGGTTAAATCATTATTTAGAATATTCGTTATGTAGGTAAAGAGATATTTTAAAATATGCGTTCTTTAGTTATGTTATTCCTTGTATTGCTATTTCCAAAGTACTTTACTTAGTTAAGCTGAGAGAGAGAGAGAGAGAGAGAGAGAGAGAGAGAGAGATTACAAGAAAGCAGGAAACTTGAGCTAAATTGACACTACTTTTTTCTTCTTTCTTTCTAGAATTAAGAAAAACTATTGAGGTAAATGCAAATTCAGATCCATACAGAGAGCGTCTTATTTTACTGTTATTCAGCTCCTCTAGCCTAATTTGTCTTTTATTCTTAGTAAAGTTGGAGTTTAAGATGAACTTTCCTGCCTTGTTTAAATTACACATGCTCAGGCGAAACATCTCACTTAGTATCAGGAAAAAAAACAAAACAAAAAAAAGAAGTCCACTATTTTACATCACTTTTAGCTCAATCTATTTCCAAAGGAAGTTCTAGAAGCTATTTTATTACAGAATCTAATTTATTTTCTGAGAACAAAATCTTCAGTGGGTCCTTTACTCATAAACTTTTCAAGTAAGAAATGGTCTGCTCTCCTTGAAGAATCATGTAATATGGTCCTATATTTTATTTCTGGCAAGGCCAATTTCTAAGCCTCAGGCTAAAACAGGAATTCAAGAACTTCTCAATTGGGTTGTTCTGGCTTGGAGTCTCTCACAGAGTTAATTAGATATTGGGTGAGAATGCAGTGATGGGAAGGCCTGACCAGAGCTAGACTCCAGCCCTGGCCTATCTCTGATAGTCAGGCTGACCTGAGTCATCCCTCTCATCTCCAAATGTTCATGTTCCTCACACATTATATATATAATTAAAAAAAATAGAATGAGTTCACCCTGTCCCAGAGTGGAGAACCCTAAAGTCTCCCCACTATCAAGTATCATCTCAAATTCAAGTGTATTAACTTCTAAAGTACTCCAAGTATTTGGACCCTTGGGACCTGTTCTTCCTGATCTGAAGGTCTGTGAACTAAAGGGGCCTGGTTGTCTGGTCCCCACATACTGAACACACAGGGTGACACAGATACAGCAAAACCACAAAGTCTCATCCTGATTGAGAAGAGAGAATATGGGAGGCACCCAGGAGTCACTTGGTCAATGGAAATTCCGAAATCTAGCTGGCACCATTTTTAGAGCTCCAAATCTCTCCTCATAGCCAGCTAGGACCTGGGTGACTATTTTTTATAGTAAAAGAAAGGCATATTTATGGTTTGCAGGAGCATGGAATGTGCAAGCTTGTTTGAAAAATCCTAATAAACTGAATTCATTCTTGAGCCTGGAGGGATCTGAGGAGTGTTAAGATTTTGCAAATTTGGCTAAGGGGACTTTAAGAGATTTTGGGGTTTTTTAGGGATAATATGCCTTTGTTGTGCCACCCAATGGATTTAGCCTCCGATATACAACTCAGGTGTCACAAAAGCAAACTTTCCTTGGAAGAGAATGTGTTTGTTTTGCTTTACTGCGCCTGAGGTCATGGGGGGAAAATGATTAGCACTTAATAATTATTAACACGTGTAGCCGAAACATTTCCTGGATTTTCAAAATCTTTAATATTCCTCAAACACACTTAGGCTTTCTAGATTTAGGAATGCTAAATATTTAATGATAGTCTTACTGGATTAAGTTGAAAAGGCTTAAATTGAAGAAAGATAAGAAGATATCTAGGCCATTACTCTTCCTTTTAAAAATCTATGTCAGAACTGTAAGATAGAAATAAAATACCATCATTTCTATATAAATCACCCAGTAAACAAATTTACAAATAACTTAATGCCTTTTTTACCAAATTGAATAAAGTTTTTTGATATTAAGTAATATATATTTATTTTTAAATCACAATATAAATGTCTAATATTTGAAACTATTTTAAATAGTTTTTATTTTTAAAAAATAACTAAAATATACAACTTAAAAAGAGAAGCTCCTCCTTCATTCATCCTAGGGCAGAAATAACCATATTTTCTCTTCCATGTTATTCAATCTGACTGGTTTCTGTGCCTTACAGTAGTTCTTTAGTATATTTTACTAAAAATGATGTTACATTTCTCATTTTGAAAGCACGGAGACCCTTTGTTTTACATGAGCACATATATTTTTATCCATTGCTTTAATGACTCTACTTATTAGAGATAAGTAGAGTTATATTAATCTCTCTTACCTATAATGTGAAATGATGTTAATGTTTGTTTGACTTCTTATATGTTTATTTCCTATAATACTTTAGAATTATTTTTATTTGTTCTCCTATAAATTTTCTTCATGATACCTCATGATTTATTGCACATATGGAAAGTGCTCCATAGATATTTAGTGTTTTGTATGGTATGTCATTTAAACTAAACTAGATATTCCTTTAAACCACTGGAACTACTGTTCCATTTAGAGCTCTGGCACTGGTGTAAGCAGCAGCTGAAGGTCCTGGCTCTGCCATTTTCTGGCAAAATCATCTTGGACTTGGTACTCACCTTATGGTTGCCACTGTTTCCTTATTCTCTGAACTGACTAGACCAGTTTTCTCCTTCTCCTCATTTACCTTCATCGCCTTAGTGTCCCTTTGTCAGTTAATACAGCTGGCTCTTCCTCCCCTAATCCCCTCAAGAAGTAACCATGAAAGGTATAAAACTGTTCCCATTATTGCCCCCATTATTCCTGCTATTTGAAACCACAGTTTACCCAACACCCAGGGTCATCTTTGCAGGAGCTGTGGAAGAGGTCTGGACTCCTCCCACCACCTTCTGACACAGATGAAGAACTGCCTTGGGTCTGGGATTTATCTTAAAGGAAGGTGGGGGACTACCCCGAAGGGGAAATTTGACCAATGAAGTAAAGGGTAGAAAGAACTTCATAGAAAAGTCCTTTCCCTTTCTTTATTCACAAGACTGTTTTTCAACAAGGAGGGCATGGCCTGTCAGGAAGATAGCCATCAAGACTGACTAGACAGCTAGTTTTCTTGTGAAACTTTGAACAGGTCAGTAACAAGAACCAGCACATTTGCTTTCCCTCCCTCAATGTCTCATTTTCATTCCTGCTTTAGTCTTGCTGCTTTAGAACTATACCTTCCAAATTTTCGAAGAAACCCAGATATGTACAAACACACTTAGAAAAATGTCTGCAGTGTAATAAATTACATACTTAAGAAAAAACCTATTGCATTATAAAAATGTAAATTATATTTTAATAGCATATATATGATAAACGTACGGCATGGCATAGTAATATATTTAGGTATGAGATTGCATTTTAAATATAAAACTTTCATAACTTATTCTTAATATCTTTATAAAGAATATAGTTATATACAATCTGCTATTTTTTAGGCCTAATAATTCAAACAACTTTTAATTGCTATTATAATTGAATTTTCCCTATCTTAATGAATGCTTGCTTTCTTCTCTAAATATTTTTTGTTTCTTATTTTAATTTCTACAAGTATTTATGTTGACATATAGACATATTATCAAAATACTAGAGAATTATATTTGTCAATACGTTTTATAATAACCCCAGAGAAACATCATAGTCTAGTTGAAATTTGCCATTCCATCACTAGTTAGGTATGTTATTTGCAGCCTAACACATTCTTTTCTGGGTCTCAGATCTATGGAATGAGCTGTAAGACTTCAAAAGAAATTCCATCTCTAACACATTATGAGTATATTTGCAGAGTGATTTTTGCATAGACACACACACACACACACACACACACACACCTTCCTCCACCCTAGAATGCATCCTTTCATTCTACTCTAGTGTACTTTTCCTTCATCCACTTTAGTTCATTCAAGTAGATATTTATTTTATCGTTTTTTTTAATTGTTCTTTCACTAGGCAATGCATTCACTTTTATGCATCAAATATTTGTCAAGAGGCTGCCATGTGCCTTGCAATGAAAGGAATTGGAATAAAATGCCAAGAAAAATAGAGTCCCTTTCTTCATGATGAAGGCTGCTGACATTGTTCCTTGAATCATCAGTCCTCTGTTTACTGGTTATTCTCAGATATGTCCCTTGTGGAGAATCCCAGGAACTACTGACGTCACAGCAACCCCTCTCTTAAGACAGGGATACATCTACTCTGTCCTCATTGCTGTGCTAAAACAAAGGCCTGGTGTCCCCGGCTGAGATCTAGTCAAGACAGTTGGAAGAAATACAGTTTGTAACCACCAAGGCTGTCGCCTGTTGCCCAGAAGCCTCATGAGTAACATTTCGATCTTGCTGATTCTTCACATTGTGGTGATTTGCTAACATATAACTGAGACAATTTTTCAAATATAACTATCATTAAGAAATATCACACTGCAAAAACTGCTGTGTTCTGAGCATTGTTGTGTCAGAGATCCACCTTTTCAAACTTACATTCTAAGCCACTTGTCCCAAGATCTGTCAGTGATCCAGAAGGCTAGATTCTGGAGAAATCGTCTGCTGATTCCTGATTCAGTTTATTCTTCTGGTAAGTGTGATCAGTAATTGTGGAGTCTCCAAATCAGATGGAGGAACAGAAAACAGCTTATCACTTTAAGAAAACTTAAAGTAATTCAGTAAGTCTGAACATCTGGAACCAACTTGAACTGAACCCTACTATTCTAGACTTCAAGCATTTACAGCATTGTTTGGCAAATTCCTAAATAAAACCAAACTTATTCCCATGGGAGGTAATTGTTAGAAATAAGTTTCAAATTTCAGTTCTTTCACAGTAGATAAGCATAATAGTCTATGTTATGGTAATAATAATATATTACTATTTTACAGGTTTTAGCATGTATTTCTAGTATATGTGGATATATATATATTTTTTTCTTAGTACTTTGTTGTAAACCTATATACAGGGAATTAAAAACATACTTTCAAATTGTTGTTGTCTTTTCTACTTCTCCCCTGGATTTCAGAGTCCTCAAGGATAGACAGGGACTGGTTGTTCAACAGTTTATAACTGTCACAACCAGGCTGGTAAAACTGTTTGGTACTATCTATTAAAGCTGAATATATATGTACTCTGACTCAGAAATTTTATTCCTAGGTATATAATCAACAGAATTGCATACATTTGCGCCTCAATAGAGTTATACAAGAATGTTCCCAACTGGGTGATTAAAATTCTTTTAATGCAATCTAGTGAATTTATGCTTTATTCATAAAAATTTACTAATAAAAATTTTATTTTTTTATTTTTATTTTTTTAAAATACTTATTTTTTAGGTGTAGATGGACACAACATAATGCCTTTATTTTTATGTGGTGTTGAAGATTGAACCCGTGTCCTGCCTGTGCTAGGTGAGTGCTCTACCACTGAGCCACAATCCTAGCCCTTAATAAAAATTTTAAGTGCATAGATTACTATCCCAAATCTTATATATCATCAAAATTATTTTGTCTGTTTCTAATAATGAAACATAGCAAAATTTATTTTATTCTTTCAGTTCTTTGAATATGGAAAATTAGGTAAATTTGAGAGGTGTTTATTTTGAATATTTGATCTTCATCTGAACATTTCATATAATTGTTTCAGTGAAGATTTCCAGTATAAAATGACTTTTTTTAAAAAAAATGGAAATTATTAGTAATTCATCTTCTAATTAGTAATAATGTATTTTGTAGGTTTTAAAAAGAAGACTAAAAAAAATAGAGAGAATGCTTTTACATGTACTCTTTATATCCTGCCATCAGTGTGATGTAAATTATCTGATAATATTTCAGTAAAAAAAAGTACAACAAAAACTTATATCATTCCTAAGAGCCAAATATTTCTCCCAAATATTTTTTAATATTTTTAGTTATTTTTCCATCTTTATTTATATCCCCACTTTCACTTCATAATAGAATTAACCATTGGGTCTCATGATCACAAAGCATGATGGGTTTCAAAGCATTCCAAAGATAAGAGAAATTGAGAGAGGAGTTGCTATAGTTTGGGTGTGGAATGTCCCAAAAAGGTCCATATATCAAAGGCTTGTTTGCTAGCTCAGGGCACTACTTGGATGGGAGAGAGCCTTTAGGAGATTGAGACAAGTGGGAGGTATTAGGTCATTGAGACATGTCTAGAATCAAATGATGGGTTTGTGATCCTTTCTTCTTCTCTCTTTTGTTTCATGGTCATAAGGTAAGCAGTTGGCACCTCTGCAAGTTCCCATTATTATGTGCTGCCTCACCACAGGTTCAAAGCAATGAAGCCAATTGGTCATGGATTGAAACCTCCCATAACTGAGTCAACACAAACTTTTTCTCTCTGTAAGCTGATTTATTTCCCGTGTTTGTTACAGTATGAAAATGACTAATGAGGGAATTCAGTTAGGAATGATTGAAGACAGGAAGGTTTGAAGATAATACAGAAAAGTCTAAGGAGGGCTCCAATTTATGCTGGATGTTGGGATTTGGGAGCTTAGAATCTATGGGTAGTTAGAAGCCGAGGGGTTAGCAAGTGGTCTCAATACAAAAAACAAAACAAAACAAAAAAAAAACAGTTGGTACAATAATCAATAATCAAATGGGAGGCCATTATATAAGGGGGTAGCTCCAACACCTTCAGTTCCTTTGTAAGCAAACTAAAATCCAACTCAGAGTAGATGATCATCCACTTAAAAAATGAAATTTAAGCTTAACTGATCAGAAACTGCCAAGGCTACAGCTCCATTTCATCCAATCAAATATTTTACTTTTCTTACTTCCTCGAACACCTTATAAAATATTTCCCTTCACACCCCTTTGGTGGAGCCCCAACCACTGATGGTTTGGCACTGCCCCATTTATGAATCACTGTCTGCACAAATCAATGCTTTAAAATTTTAATGTGCCTTAGTTTATCTTTCAACACAGCTTAAGGCCAAACTTTTATTATAGGCATAAGCAAGAGAGAAAGCAGAGACCACAGAAGATTAATCAATGAATTGAGGAGTACATTGTGAAAAAAGAAAAGCTGAGCAGAAATGCACATTATGGTAAGGAAATAATCAGATTTCCTAAATCCCTGTTATGAGAACATTGACTATGGAAAGTCTATACTAAGTATTCTGCTAAAGGGAAAAATGATCTTTCTAGAGTTTCTTATCAAAACATGTTGTTATCTTGGGCCTCTCATGTAATCATCCCATTTCTATAGTAAACTTGTTAATTTTGAGTCTAAATAAATAAATAAACCAAAATCATGGTGTTAATCTATTCCTCTAGAGACACAGACAGAGAGAGTGAGAGCCTTTGATTGCCAGGGATTCCCAAAATAGTACTTAAACCTAAAATTAACAGCCATGAAATATAAATCTTATTATCTGTTTAACAGATTATTTCACATTTTCTTTATCATTTCCTCATTCAAATATCAGCTGTAACTCTTTGCTTATGATAGAGTCTTTAAAGCGTGTAATATTAAAAACATTATCCAACTAATTTGATTTGGGCCTAAACATTTCCAAGCACTAATAAATGATGGAGATGAATTTGGCTAAAAATTCTGGTAAACTTTAGCAGTTGCTTACCAGGTAAAGCAGCCAACTGATACTTAGGAATAAAAGTTAGGAACGGAAAAATTAAATGCCAAGAAAGTTTAAGAGAACATCAAAAGCATGTTCTAGTAAAGTTGCAAAAAGAAAGATGCAATATTTAAGCAAGATTCAATAGTTTCAGTAATTACAAAATGTTAGGCTGAGAAAAGGGATACAAAAATTAAATTTTAAATTAAAACAAAGTTGTAAATTTCTCTTTTACTCTTGAAGTATACAATGTATATAACCCACTTTTAAAAATTAGCAAAGGAAACTTTAAAGGTGCCTCAACTTCAATTATACCTCCTGAAGGAGATTTGTGACATTTTTTTTTCAGATTTTCAATATAATTTGCTTCACAAAAGTTGAGAAAATGGGACAAAAAATATTTTTGAAAAACTGTATTCTCACTCATCTAGATTAAATCTTAGATTTAATACCAACTTTGCTCCCACTGGGAAAGAAGGAACTTCAGTGTTTTTTATGTTGTTGAATAATATCATTTTTAAGCTCCATTAATAGTCACTAGATAATGTAGGTTCTTGATTACATATGCCATGTCCTTCATCAGGTATATTAAAAAGTGTGACTAGAACCAGACATGGTGATACACTCCTATAATTGCAGAGACTAAGGAGGCTGAGGTAGGAGGATCTAAATTTCAAGGCCATACTCAGCAATTTAGGAAGATCCTGTCTCAATATGCAAAAATAAAAAGGGCTGGGATGTGGCTCAGTGATAAAGTACCCCTGGCTTCAATTCGTGGTACTAGAAAAACAACAACAACAACAACAACAACAAAAGAAGTGTGACCGGAATGCATATCCTATTTTTAAAATTATTATTATTATTTTAGAAAATACATCTTTGGTTTCCAAATATACAGTGTCAAATTTTCTTACAAAAAATAAAGAAACAATTTTGTTATTCACAAAATAAAACCATCTTATTAAGATGAAATGTTTGACATTTTCAGAACATAAAATATCTTAACTATAAAATTCTTTTTAGTTGAGACTAGAATAAACAATCCTGCATGGTATAGATTGTAAATTCTCCTTGCCACAAATATGGCTTTAAAATTGAGGTTTTGTTCCTCAAAAAACAATAAAAAGCAAATTTGAGGTTCTGCCAAGCAGGTTTCTGCTCAGTTTTTCCAGATCTCAGACTCTTATGAATACCTGTCTGTGTCTCCGAATGGAGACATGCCAGGAGAGGGGGGAAACACCATTTATGACTGTGGTTCCAGTTGTTTCAGGAAACAGAAAACACTGGTCTGGCGATGGGGGAGTTTCACATTACTTGCATTTATTGTAAAACACTCATATATGAAAATAGCAGTTCAACTACTATCCTCAGGAAATAGTTCTCTCTCCCTCTTCTCTCTCTCATGACATCTCTGTTTCATTCTGAGACTGAGAGAGATGCTGCCTCTTTCATTTAACTCAGAAATTTCAGTATTCTATGTAATTTTCCTGTGTGTGAATCTTTGGGAATATATACTTTATCTATTGATTCAACATCAAGTGGGAAGCTTCAAGGTCAAGGTGTCTTTATCTGATCTTTACTATTCACTTTCAAAAATGAAAGCAACAAAATAAAAACCACATCACAGCAGATCCAAGTCCACCTCCAGGGATCACTAGCACACATGCAATTATTCCAAAATGGGTTTGGAAAGGCTTACTTAATTCACTGTAATACCCATTCACACAATGGGGACTTGCAGTCCTTAGTAATTGATATTTGTTGTAACCTTTTACTACACTTTGAGACAAATTCTTTCCACAGCAATTTCAACGTGGCACCAAGGACAGGGTATTATTTTATAAGGCAAAGTTGGCATCATATTTTAAAGCTTTTTTTCCAAATGAAACATAGAAAGAAAATGATGCAAGGAGGAGACTGGGGGCTGCAGGAACTGGGCAAGAGCAAGATCTTCTCTAAAATCAACTAGCTATTTCCTAGATTGAGAGGTCTGGATGTGTTGGTCTTATAAAGAGAACCAGTTCTGTTTTTTTAAAGACATTTTGAATTTGTGTGTAAGTGTGTGTATGCTACACAGTAGTTTATAAATGAATATATATATATGTGTGTGTGTGTGTGTGTGTGTGTGTGTGTGTGTATACACACACACATATTTGCAATATGAAAAACTGGACACTAAAATCTTGGAGATATGCAGATGTTCCATTCATATTTTTATGATTTGGTCAAGATTAATCCTGTTTTTAATCAGTTTTATATTGTACTTCATAGTGGATTATGCCATTTTCCTATATCTATATTTCTATTATTTGTATCCATCTCATTCATAAAGCTTTTCCTGTTTGCCAACAAACACTGAGTCTCTTTGACTGAATCTGGTGGCTCATAAAATCAGTGCCACAAAATTTGATGTTAATCCCTTTTTCATTCTTTTTATTGTTTGCTTATATTTTTCCTAACTCATGGGACCAATACATTGGTAGAGATATGGCAGGTACTTAATAAACATGTTTATTAACTAATTGTGCCTTTTTAATCATAATAAAAGCAGTAAGGATGGAAAAAAGTAAACTTATGGAGATTATTTTATATAAACAATATGTCAAAAAACACTTGCATTCTTAAAACACAAATTTATTACAAGATCAACATGAAATTTAAGAAACTAGAACTTTAACTGACATCAAAATATTAAGCACATTTACTAAAGAATAATGGAGCCCATATTGTTATAAAACCTTAGCCTCATAAAAATCATATTATTTTGTACTATTAATATTTAAAACCTATGGTTTTAAAAATTTATCTGAGGATATGAATATTTGTAACTTACTGAAAATTTACAGATAAACAATTTCTAAATTCTAACAAAGGGCTTTTTCCATGATGGCATAAAATATTTTTTTTAAATTTTTGTATAATAATTTATACTTAGTAGTTGAGTTTCTACATTCCTTTTCTACATGACTTTCTATATTCCTCTTTCAAGCCATGTTTACCTAATGAAAATTTTGTTTATCTTAGAATGTAAAATTTATATTTTATTGGTTTATTATTATTATCAGTATATAGCATGGACATAAATATTTCACAAAAGACTATACTTTTTGGTCAACAAAAGTTACTTTTGACTATATTGAATTAGATGTTAGGGCTCAAATTTGGATTTTAGAAAATCACAAGTATTTGACCTTATTTTTTTATTTTTTTGAAATCATTGCCTTGCAGATTTTCTCAGGCATTTATTTATGTTGACTTTATGTACCTGTTCAAAATACTCTGTTATTTCTTCATTAACCCCAAATGAATATAGCAATAAACCAAGCTATAACATCCAGCTCAATGGTTCTGTTCTTTGGGAAACAGGAGGTGTGGAATGATTCCAAGCCAACTGCTAAGCCATGAGACCTTAAACAAAAATAAGCAATTTGCCTATGTTGAGTTTCCTGTGCTCACCTCACTGGTGTAAAATCTCATTCAAAGTAGATTCACTAGTGCCACTGATTAAAAAGAGGGCTGGGAAGTCCATTCCCCAGCAGCAATTGTGTGTGGTGGTGAAGCCAAGAACTTCTCCCAGAGCTGCTGAGGAGCTGTGTGGGTGGGCTGGAGAGTGGGCTGCAGTTCTGAGGAGCCTGTCATGCAGGTGGGGCCTGAGGTACAGCAAGCCAGGGCTCAGGCAAGCCTGGGCTCACTGATCCATGCACCATGGCAGCCTGGCCCAGGCCCAGTGCAGAAGGCTGCTCCACATAGCACCAGAGCAGCTCTGGGCATCCACGATTCCATAATCTCAACCATCTGCTTCTCAAGGAGAGGGCAGAAAACAGAAGTAAGGCGGATATGAATGGAAATTCAGGTTCAAGAGTGAATCAATAGTGTTAGTACTTTTCCAAACCCTGAATAGCATAAATCTGGACCAATAGCCTTGACTTCAGTGCTCTATGAACTCCTAGACTAGCACACTCAGGGGGTAACCACTCCAAGGGTCTCCTCCTACCCCTATAAGTGTTGTGTTTCTATTCTTCATACTTTCACTCTTGCCTTCCATTGTCACATGAAATTCATTCTTCAGATTTGAGAGACAACATGCCACTCAGTGATAGTAGAGAATAGATTGCTGGCTGCTGCCACCCTCAGAGCTGAAGCCAGTAGACTTTCCTTGTTGTAATTAGCTACTAATACCAAAATGGGTTCTCTCAGCTGTGGTAGCCTGCAGCTTACACAGACTCCACCAGCCAACAGAAGCAATGAATTGAGTTTCACCTCAAACTCCAGTTTTGGTAGTGAATGACCACATACCTCTGCTGAAGGATTTACTCATAATATACTCAAGATTTTATCATCCATTTCCTTTCCTCTTTTCTTTTACTGTTTTTAACTCAAAGGCAAGGAGTAAGTAGAAAATTCAGAAGAACAAGTGAGTAAATTGAACTAATTTAACTTCAATGGCTATAAAATGGAAAGAAATATATTCTTGTTATTTCCACTACGTGTAATTTATCATATTGGAAAAAATATGCTTCTTTGAGTCTTAGTTTTAGGAAATACACTACACATGCATTAAACATACAGCCAGACTGCACACAGCCTCAGGTCTGAGAGAAGAGACCATGACCAGTGGAAAATTTTCCTTTTCAAACCTTAGGATACATATACTCTGTCATTCCCTTAGACCCATCTTGCAAGAACCTCTAATGACAGAGCTTTTCTTGAAGAGCCAAACAAGCCTGAACCTCTCAATAATCTTGAAAGCAGTTGAATCCACATAAGGAAGTTTTGTTCCTTGCAGCCACCACTCCCCCTACCTCACCACCACCCTCTTTTCTCTGCCTTATCAAATCCTCTTTAGTTGTTTATGTTCTGTTATAGTCTCATCTTCATGTGGATTTCTGCTTCCTCTCTCTGTCACTGTTCTAAATCCTACTTCCATTTCTTCTAAAAATTTCCTCCAAAAATCCTGGAATCCACACTGTCATTTCTCAGAATATTTCTCTTCAACTCTATTATAAAATAATTTTTATGTTCTATGTTGCTATCAGCCTTTAATAGTATTTGTTTTCTCAAGGTTTTGGTCATCTTTTCTTGTTCTACAACACTCTAGAGACTGATCACCCTTATCTTATTTAAATCTCACATGTTCCCTTGGAGAACTTTGATATTCCTATGGCCTATCTTTGATGACCTCTAGCCAAATTACTTCCATGTAATCCAATTAAGTCAACTCCTCTTCTTGCCACACCCTGAAACATTGTCATTCCATGAAAAATTTTCTGACTCATTTCCACTGAAAAAGTACTTACTAACTCACTATATTTTTCCTAGAATATACAGAGCCCTGCACAGGCTACACTCTTTTCTAAACATTCTTTGTCCATATCTTGACCTATTTAAGAGCAAATTTGGTGGACACTTCCCTCTTATTCTGACAGAACTGCCTTTAGTGTGGTTTAGTTTCTCTGAGTAAATTGGGCAAATCAGGTGGGCTTTGGGTTTTGAGTTGAGTCACTTTATTTAGGAAGGGCATGAGAAACTACACTTTGTTCTTTCATGTTATGTCGTGGTCATGGCAATTTGTCCCAGCTCTGAACACAGTACTGTTGCTGACCTGCAACATTATTGGTAAAATGGGATATAATTAATATTAGCCTATGTCTAATTTCACATCAAAAGAAAAAGGAAAGTCAAAGTTATGATTTCCAAAATTCCTCCAAGTTCACCTAAATATCTAGAATTACTTTCATTTCCATGATTATCTGTGTAGGTCTAGATCTTTGTTCCATTGTTTCTTTCTCTTCCTATAATGCCACAAACACTTCTGGTTTCACCTCTGTCAGCATTTACTGCAGGATGATTTTCTAGTTTTTTCCCATTTGTTTTTGTTATATTTTGATTTATTCCCTAGGTATCAAGCATTTTTGCTCTCACGGATTTTTTTTCACTTTGTATTTTAAATGACTGTCCATTTTTTTCCCACTGGTCCCAGAATTTTAAAACTGGTAGGAAAGACAGATAATATTTGTCTCCTCTATTTTATCTACATATCATTGTATACTTTGGAATGCAGGATAATGGTTTTAAAATGTTAGTTGAGTCACAGATTACATGGAGTAACGTATAAAATCTTATGATTTTATTTTACATTTTGATTTTACAAATGAAGTATAAATGTGTACTTCAAAGTATTCTTTTAATTCCCTGTTTTTACCAATAGAGCTTCACTTCAATATTATAAAATTTTATTTTTTGAAAAAAAATAAGAAAACATGTTCATGTAAATTTCCCAGTATGCCAATAAATCATTTGAATGATTGCTTTTGGCACATGACAAGGAACTATACACCAACAAAACATAACAGTCATAAATATATACCCCAAACATTGGAGCAGCTATGCTTATTAAACAAATTCTTTTCAAGTTCAAGAGTCAAATTGACCACAACACAATAATCTTGGGTGACTTCAACACACTTCTCTCACCACTGGATAGATCTTACAAATAAAAGTTGAATAAAGAAACTATAGATCTCAATAACACAATTAATAACTTTGACTTAACTGACTTCACTGAATATTTCAACCTGCATCAAGTAGATACACTTTCTTCTCAGCAGCATATGGATCCTTCTCTAAAATATACCATATAATATGCCACAAAGCAACTCTTCACAAACACAAAAAAGTAGAGGTACTACCCAGAATTTTATCAGATCATAATGGAATGAAAATGGAAATCAATGACAAAATAAAAAACAAAAATTATTTCAACACCTGAAGACTAAACAATATGCTATTGAATGAACAATGGGTTGCAGAAGACACCAAGGAGGAGATTAAAAAATTCTTAGAGGTAAATGAGAATATAGACACAACATATGGAAATCTTTGGGACACTATGAAAGCAGTTCTAGGAGGAAAGTTTATTCCATGGATTTCATTCCTTAAAAGAAGAAAAAGTCAGCAATAAATGACCTAACATTACATCTCAAAGCCCTAGAAAGAGAAGAACAAATCAACACCAAAAGCAGTAGAAGACAAGAAATAATTAAAATTAGAGCTGAAATTAATAAAATTAAAACAAAAGAAACAATTGAAAAAATTGACAAAACAAAAAGCTGATTCTTTGACATTTTAAATTTAATTTGATTCTTTAACAAAGTATTGAAATGTAATACTTTCAATGTTTTAAAAAATAATTTTGAAAAGGAAAATTTATGCAGGCAAGTTGTAAGAAAATATATCCTAGTTAGATTTTAAAACTGATTTTCCAAGATTAATTTTTGCATGTTCAATAATTTATTTTCAATTAATCTTCTGTTTTATTTAAGGTTCATTGTTATATTGTCCTAAGTATCATATTCAAAAGACATGCATATGTTAAGAAAATTCATTACTAAAAATATTAAAATTTAATTTTTATTAAGACTTTTGAAAATGTGTGATTCAGGCTCTAAACCACATTCACAAAAATCAAAGAAAAAAATGTTATAGTTATTTTTACTCATTTTATCATCTGGTGACTAAAGATATATTTCAGAGAGTTGCCTTTTGAAATTTTTGGTGATTCAATTAGGAATTTACTAAATTTAAGTACTTAAAAATGTCTAACACTTATTGTTGTGTACTCCTAAAATTACTTAATATCTATAGATCTCATATTTCACATGTGAAAAACAGAGGGAACCATTTGTAACACCAGAATACCACAGAGGGTTCTGAATAACAAAAAATAATAAAAGTAAGCCTATAATATAATGTTTAAACATAAGAAGTTATCAACATTATTTTTCATTATTAGAATATTTTACTAAAGTTATTTTCCCATGGAAATTCAGTTTACTATCATTAAAATGAAATAATCTAACTAGTTTTCAAAAATATTTTGGTTCATAAATTATACTAAACATTTATTCTACCATTTTTATAGTTCTAACTAGAAATAGTAATACAAAATGACAGATTATTCATATGAGACTTAGAAAAATATATTGTCAAAGCATGGCATTTTGTAATGATAGACTACAGGGAACACCATCAAATAGGCTGTATTGGGATAGTTGGTACCAGTGTATGTGTAGTTATCTCAATAATTTAAAGCATCAAATTTAAATTCTTTAACATAAAGGCATAATTCTAAGGACAGAGGCACATTTCTAAGGACTTCAAACAATAAACTCACAGTCATTATGAATAATTTTCACCATTAAGTGAAATGTAAAGTACAAAAAGGTATGGTTTGGTTCATTGCCAAATTACATTACATTTTCAGGGTTTTTGGCCTAAATAATGTGTTAATTGGATAACTTTCAATGTAGTATTAGTATGGAATTATTAATAGTTGGAGATTTGTATTGATTTAGGGAGATACAATGTTCCTTAGTTTAATATAATGAAGATTTATATCCTATAGCCCCTTTTCTAGTGAATTTGATTTTAGGAACTTTATCAGATGACTAAAATACTGCAAGCCTTTATACATTAAGCATTTAAATGAAACTATATTATGCAGCATGACAATGAAGATTACTGCAACTTTCTGACAATATTAGAAGCAGTTGTTCCATTCACCAATAACTTGAGAATGTTAATTTGTTACATATCCAATATGCATTTTATGGAAATGCTTGCCTAACTCTCTTTACTCAACAAGAACTTTTGCATAAAAATAATTTCACATATCATTTGCAAAAAAAAATGAAGGTGATGCTTTTGCTATAATCCACTAATATTAGAACTCTTAAAGTATTTGATCTCTGCCCACTTCAATTATTTAGAGATATCTCTTCTAGCTTATAAAAAGTTGCATTTTAAATTTTCCACCAAACACAAAGATAATATTATTTTCACCTATCATCAAAGAGACTAATTTAAACAACAGAAATGACACATTGTAATATTATACTGATTATAGATATCCTAATGCCCTTTCTTTTCCTCAAAATAATTCAGTTAATGTTCTTTGAACTGTTTCTATTTGAATCCTTATAGCTATAGGATTAAACTCTTAGAGAAAAGCAATAGCAGTATCAATTTTCGAGTGTTATCCTTTAAAAGAAATTCAGATTGAAAATTTAGAAATCCATGATATCATAAAAACTGTGCAAGTGTGCTGATGTTTTTTTACACAGAAAACTCTCATAGTTGCCATGAGGCTTTTACACTCCTAAGGTCACTGTCAGTATGTGAAATAGCTCACTTTATGAGCAAAACTCTACACATTATAAGCTTCTTCCTCCTTATAAGAGAGAGATACCATCTTCCATAATATATAGAATTAAAAGTTTTCAAGCTGTGTGTGTGTGTGTGTGTGCATGTGTCTGAAAGTCTTAAAAACTTTATGTGAATAAAATCACATCAAACAAATAGTCTTTTCTTTCAAACATGATAGTTAGGAATGCAACAATTGACAGTATAACATTTTTTATTGTGCAAGTAAAACATCATTATTAAACCCAATAAAACCTTATTAAAATACAGTTGTAAAAAAAAAAATTTTCCCAGTCGGAAATAATTGGCTATGCATGTTTTTAATTAGAGACATTTTACTCATAAATATTATTAAAAATGATCAATTTCACTTTCTTACTTTCAACTATAGAAATCCTACTCCCAGTGACCAAAACATAAAGAAGAAAACCAAAGATCTTGAAGCAATATCAATATCAATTTTTAAAAACAACTAAAAATAGTACACTGAAAATTATTTCTTCAAATTTTTAATCTGAATTAGTATTCAAATAAGATACCATAGGGTGTTTCTCTCTTTTTAAAATTATAATTACAAATATTTGAGTTTCTGGGAGAAAATTTCAACATTTATTTCCATACTTTCTGGCAAACGGATTAAATTACTTGCATTTTAAAGCACAACACTTGATAATGCAGGTTGCAACCTGCAGGAAGCCTGATAAGCAAACCGATGCTTACCAATCTCAGCTGGGTCCTTCACAGGCCCTGCAAATCAGCAATTCTCTAATGGTCATTTAATAAGATATTTCCTCTCCCTCCCTGCCCCACCCATCTTTCTAAGTCACCCAGGACTGCTATAACAAAATACTATAGACAGGGTTCTTAAATTATAGACATGTATTTCTCAGACCTCTGGAAGCTGGGCAGCCCAAGACCAGGCCGTCAGGATGTCAGGTTCTTGTACAGGACTCTCTCTTCCTGGCTTGCAGGTGGCAGTCTTCTCATAGTGACTTCACATGGCAAAGAGAGCCCTTTTGTTTTTTCTTTTCTTATAAGTATACTAATTCAATTTGGGCACCAACCTAATGAAATTGTCTAAACCCAATTATTTCTGAAAGACATCCTCCTCCTAATACTGTAAAACTGGTATTAAGGCTTCAAGAGGTGAATTTGCAGTAGAGGAAAGACATAATAACATCCCCCAATTATTATTTCAGAAATTCTTCATTCTCCTCAAACAACCTTCCAATAATTTTTGTTTTTTACCTGTTGATTGCATCTTATAGAGAAATAGGTGTTCATTACCAGAGGTATCATTCTTCTTTTACAAAAATCTAAGAATGTAGTGTTTTCACTTCTATATAGGGTTTCTCTTCCCAAACATGAGCCTTGAAGTCCATTTGTCTTTTCTTCTCTTCTAAGAGTCTTTAGATGTGCAAACTGATCTTTCTTTTTTATATCTGCACTTCTCCCTCCCTGCTATCTTGTCATTTCCATTTTACTATGGTTAATCTCTTTAATACTAAAAATAGCTGATGGGCTCTCTTAACCACATAGCGTGTAACTGCATGCCTGAACACTTGTCCACAACACAAATTTCTTGACAGATTTGATTCTATTTGTTTTCTACATATCCTCACCTACTTGTCATTGTTCAACCTAAGAATAACTACTTTCCATGTCTACCACTCCACTGAGAATTGTGCTTTCCAAAATAATTCCCTCCCTCCTTGTATCTAAGTGCCTAAAGCCTCTTCAGTGTTCATGCTGCGTGGCCTCTCTTGGACAAGCAGCAATGGGCACTGCTTGTCTCTGATTTTCTCCAGAGACGCTGTCTTCCTCTAGGTTCTCAATCAGCATGATTCTATGCTTTTATTCCCAGAGACTGAGATGTTCCTTTTTAATCTCCTTTACAACCTGTGTTTTCCCAACATGCTATTTAGTACTGGATTTCTTCAGGCTTCTATTTTAGATCCTCCTCTTACTTTAAATGTTTTCTCAAGCTTTGAAATGTCACTTATAGATGTAACTCTTCATAAATTTTGTCTAGACCCCCTAGAAAACTCTTCTGATTTCTAGACTAAGCATATAAAGACTATACAATATTCTTAAATGGCATCCTGTCCAGCTCTGACCTCATCTTTCCAACCAATAAAAGTGTGTGCCAGGTGAATAAATAGAACCATCCATAACTAGTTGTCCAGGTCAAACATCTTGGCATCAACCTTCATTCTTCCCTATTCTTCATGACCAAATGAATTCAATCATCTACTAGTTCTACAACTTAAGTTGTCAATGGATTTTTTACTTTATTTATTTTTATGTGGTGCTGCGGATTGAACCCAGGACCTCACACATGCCAGGCAAGCGCTCTACCACTGAGCCACAATCCCAGCCCTAGTTCTACAGCTTAAAAAGAGTTTCTAATTTTTTTTTTCAGGTTCATCAATTCCTTTGTATTAGTACTGGCCCTCTTTACTAGCCATTATCTTCTCCTAGACTCCTGTATAATCATTCTTACTAGCCATTTTGCTTCTGGTATTGTTCCTCCATTCCATTTCCAAAAAATGCAAGCTAGCATAGTTTCAAATACTGCAAATCTGAAGTGTATATTTGCCTGTATAAACATCTTTAAAGTGTCTCGGTAAATTTTCCAACTTATATCAGAGTTCTCTAAAGTGAGTTCTTGATTCTCCATCCATTTCAGATCCTCAGTGGTACTAATCTTTTATTTATTTATTTTTTATTGTGAGGTTATCTCATTACCACGAATTCTTTCTCCTTAGAAGGATCTTAGTCATCTCCAGTTTCCTCTTCATCTAATTAACTTGTGCTTATTTTTTATTTTTTTTTACCTTTAAAATCAGTTCCTCTGGGAAGACCACCCTAAATACTTACATAAATTTAATCCACAAGTTTTAGGCATCTTTTCTACCCTGCATTTGGAGTTTAAAACACGTCCTTGAACTGCAGAATCACATCTACTGCTTCCTATGATATTTTCACTTGGACATTGCATAGGCATCTATTAATTAATAAGCCCCAAACAAACCCTATCTCAAAACCCATTCTTTATGGACTTTCCTCACAAAGTAAATGGCAACTCTGTGCATTAACAATTTTAGGGTCACACCTAAATGTTTTGTTCTTTATTCCACATATTAATTGTGATGATGTCCTTATAGGACACCCAGAACTCAGCAACATCCCATGCTCACACAGTTCCTCTCCTGGTCCAAGCCACCTCTCTGACCTGTATGACAGCAGTAATTGCTAACACCTACTGCCTGTTTCTGCCCTTGCTCCTCCTGTCAGTGTTTTCTCAACACATAAGACAGCTGTCTTTTTTATAACCCAAGTCAGATCATGTCACTCTTCTCCTACAATGGATCCCATTCCTTCTCTATCTCACTGTTCCCTCTCACTGCTATCTCTCCTCTCATTCTTCTTCATTTTCACAGCCCATACTTTCTGGTGCCTGAGTATGCCAAGCCCTCTCCTGTTTCAGGGCTTTCATTGACCATCCTATCTGTCTGGGAGGCATTTCTGCATATCTCCATTGACTTTCTTCTTTACCACCTTCAGGACTTGACTAAAATGGTAACATTTTCGAGTGACCTTCAGACATGACTATTCAAACTGTGCTATCTCACTGTTGGACTGCCCATTCACTTTTCTATCTGGCTATTATCCTGCTTAGTACTTATCACTTTTTTGACATGCTATATATTCTACTAATTTCCTTTTCATTTTTTATTGGTTGTTCAAAACATTACAAAGCTCTCGACATATCATATTTCATACATTAGATTCAAGTGGGTTATGAACTCCCATTTTTACCCCATATACAGATTGCAGTATCATATTGGTTACACATCCACGTTTTTACATATTGCCATAAAAGAATGTACCTCTATAAATAAAAGGATTTGTTGTCTGCTTGGGCTGCTGTATTTCCTGTAAATAAATATTGTTGAACAATTAACATGTATTCAATAAATATTATTTTTTCAGTGAATAATGTTCAGATGTATCAAAATTATGCATTCATTACCTGTTATCTTCCATGTAATATAAGCATTTCATGGGCAAGAAAACCATTAATTGCTGTCATTTAAGAGGTTCATGGGTGAAAAAATAAGATAACTGCTAAGGTATCTGAAAAGACAACTTTCAAATGTATATATTCCAACGCTTTTTTTTTTTATCTTTAGCTAGTGAATCATCTTCCTTCATAATAGGAGGTGAATAATATGGTTAAGAGTTAAAATTTAGAAACAGATAATCATGGAATTTCCTAAATTACTTTTAATTTTCTCTATAGAGTAAGAGTAGGAACCAGGGGACTAGTCACTGAAAGGTTTAGAGAAAATGGTCAATGGCTTCAAAAATAATTTTAATCAGTGTGAGAAATTTTAGAAAGGCAAAGATAACAGTAAACGATATTAGGGAATTAATAAATAAAATGCTAATCACAGGATTGCAAGCTGGATAGGGAGACATATGTAAATTAGAGAAGTCATATGCAGAATAAGGAATTTGAGGCTGATAAATGATCCAATAAAGTGAGGTAACCAGAATTTGGAATTGACTGGTGTTGTTATGGTTTATATATAAGCTGTCCCCCAAAAGCTCATGTGTAGGACAATGCAAGAGAGTTTAGAGGTGAAATGGTTGGATTATGAGAGTCTTAACCTAATCAGTGCATTAATCCTCTGATAAGGATTACTAGGTGGTAACTATAAGCAGGTAGGATGGGGTTGGCAGAGGTATACCCTTGGAGTTGTGCCTTTGGGGAAAATATTTTGTCCATATTGAATAGAGCTCAGTCTCTCTTTCTCTGCTTCTTGGTACAATGATCTGAAACACATTCTTCCACCATACTCTTCTGCCATGATGTTCTGACTCACCTTGAGCTATAAGGAATGGAGCCAGTCTTGTATGGACTGAGACCTTTGAAACTAGGAGCCCCAAAATAAACTTTCCTCCTCTAATTAATCTCATGATGTCTTTGGGTCACAGCAGTGAAAAAAAGCTGACTAAAACTGGTGTCTCAAGGACCAGAGGTGAAGTCCAAGATGTGTATGTGTTTGTGATTTCACATGTGGAGCAATTTCTGTTGATTCCACTTGGCCCTTGGAGAAGGTCATTACAGGAAAGAGGGGATTTGGGGGGCAGAGAATATTTTAATAAAATAGTCATTCCGTAACATTTACTTAATGCTCATAATACTACAAACTTGAAATTTAAAAATATATGTTTTTAAATGGATGGCATTAGAGCAGATTATGCTAAGCGAAGCTAGCCAATCCTTAAAAAACAAATGCCAAATGTCTTCTTTGATATAAAGAGAGCAACTAAGAACAGAATAGGGAGAAAGAGCATGAGGAAAAGATTAACATTAAACAGAGACGAGTGGGGGGAGAGAAAGGGAGAGAGAAGGGAAAGCATATGGAAATGGTAGGAGACCCTCCATGTTACCCAAAATTACATATAAGAGGTTGTGAGGGGAAAGGGGGGGGAACAAGGGAGAGAATTGAACAACAGCAGACGAGGTAGAGAGGGAAGATGGGAGGGGAGGGGAGGGGGGATAGTAGGGGATAGGAAAGGTAGCAGAATACAACAGTCACTAATATGCCATTATGTAAAAATGTGAATGTGTAACCGATGTGATTCTGCAATTTGTATTTGGGGTAAAAATGGGAGTTCATAACCCACTTGAGTCAAATGTATGAAAGATGATATATCATGAGCTTTGTAATGTTTTGAACAACCAATAAAAAAAAGAAAAAATATATATGTTTTTCCCATAAAATAATTTTATATTTAATGAGTGATACATAGAAAATAAAGATGCAGTAACACAATTAATTATAGAAATAAAGAGCTTCTTCTGTATCTACCCAGATCAGCAAGAGCAGTGTAAAGCCTGTATAGCCTCAGAAATTCAGACACAACAAGGCAGATTAATTCATAGCAAATAATTTTAATAGACTTGAAAGGAGATTAATTTAAAAGTTAAAATTTTGAAACAGACCATTCAATACATATTAATTAAGGTATTTAAGTATAAATCAATATGAGAAATCTTATTTTTTTGCTATTTCTAACATAACACATAAATTCTGTGAAATAAATGGGAAGACCATATTTGAAGTTAGTTAAAATCCTCCTTTTGAATTCATTAATCTGAGGTACTTGAATTTTAAACAACTTAATAGATTTTTAAATATATCACTAAGTAACTAAAGTTGTGTCAACTTAATATGAATTTATTTGAAGATTAAAAATTTTCAGCATTAAACTGAACATCAGATGGCTGTTATTTAATAAATTATATGATTTTAATTGATCTTTTTTTTTCCTCAAGAGTTTTAGTATGTGTCTGAAAGTTTTAATAGAGCTTCCTATAACGTAAATGTGGTTATGTGGAAGACTGCATCAAATAGAAAAAAGCATTTACACAAATATAAAGGAATTCAGTAAAATTGAAGAATATAGGTGAAGAAAAAAAAGCAAAGGTGTCAAGAGCACACAATAGGGAAAAGGCAGTCTCTTCAATAAGTGATGTTGAGAAAAGTAGGCATTAATGTGATGTTGAGATCTGACCACATATTCTTCCAAATACAAAAGTCAACTCAATTAACTTTATTTAAAAATAAATAAATTTTTAAATAAAAATTATTTGAGTATAGGTAAGAGAATAGATTTTAAGAGTTATTTCCACAAAAAAAATATGAGAAGTATGTAAGATGATGTATATGTTAATTATCTTGACTTAGTTATCCCACAATATATACACATAACAAAACATCATGTTGTACGCTATAAACATAAACAAATCTGACCTCCTAACTATAAAGTAAATAAATAAATGAAGTAGACATATTAAGATATTTAAAGAAGCTTTGCTTTTTATTTAAAAAATAGACATTCATAACATCATAATGGAGATAATGGTTAACACCAAAGTTCTAGAAATAATTTGTATTCAAGACAAGGAAGCATACAGTGGCAACTAGCAAATTCTTGTTTTATTGTCATTCCAAGTCTGCTCTGCCAGCTTTCTTCCTGCACCAGCTGCTGTGCAACATGCTCTTGGAGTTGCAATATGTCTTTAGGCCAAAGAGTAGTAGAGCTGATATGGTATCTGTACAACTTCAAATTTAGAAATTATATCTGATTTCTGAGACTAGCAAAAAAAAAAAGTAAACTTGAAATTTATCAATAAAAGTTAATTATGGATAAAATATTTTTCATTGCATCATAAGTTTTATATTATTGACTCTCTTACTGGAGTCAGAAAATTGTGGTAAGACATGAAAGAGTGATGTGAGATGTGATTCTTTCCATTTGATTTATTGTGACTTGTTCCACGTGTCAAAAGTTAGCCCCCACTCATCCATGGTAGTGAGGGAGACAATACAGATAGTGCTTTGATAGTTCCTTTGGTTCAAACTCACATGAACATTTTTTTAAAGCCATGACCATTAAGAAGATGCAAGAAAAAGTGTTGAACTTTAGATTTATGAAATATGGCCTTAATTCGTCTAGGCCTTAAAAAAAATTGTCAGTATTTTAAATTCTCTATCCAATATTGGACAAACAGCTGTGAAAATGTTTCATATGATAAGAATGTTAAAGGGTTTTAGAAATGTTAAGAAAAAGTCATCATTGTCTAGATGAATCATAGGAACAATGTTGGTACCTTTTGTTTATGCTGTTTGGTGTCAACTGCAATTTAAATGCAAATACACAACATGGGTCTAAATGAGTTTTCTCTGACACCATAAACTAAAAACAGAGTGTAATAGAAACTCCAGAAAATATTTATGAATGCTATTTCCATGTAAATAATTATAATCTTGAGCTATATTCCAACCCTGGAAAAAAGTATGTTTACTTTTACAATGAAATCTGTCATAGAAGTGAAGGAAAGAAGTAGTAACAGCAGCCCAGCTGTTTTACAAATTAAAGACTATGTTTTTAATCTGTTTTCCTATATGAGGGAAAGAGATTTTGTTTGTGTGCCATATCAATAAGACTCAAACCTACTAAATAAGACAACAAAGTAAACTCACTCAGATCTGATCCAGTAGAAACAAGACTGAGTAAAATGTTTTATGTTAAGCTTGAAAAAGATTTCCATCAAACTGGATAGGTTCCTGAAACCCAGGGCCATTTTCTCATCTGGCACTGTGGTCAGAGAACTGTTCCAAGTGTAGCACTCAATCCCACCAGCCTACCAATCTTTCAGAAAACCACACTTTCTAAATAGGTTTGCATGAATGAGAGAAGGATCAAACTATTTTGTCAATGTTTTTGCCATTAGTATAACTTCATGTTCTCCTTTTGTGTTAAACCTACATCTCTCTGCCTGCCTGATTTCCTCTATGTGTCATTTTTTCCCTTGAACAATTCTTTAAATACTTTATAGCAAGCAGCTCAGTTTTAATCTGAATTTATTTTAACACTGTCTTTATGAAAATAAAATATATATTTTATTTCAATTCATATATATATATATATATATATATATATATATATATATATATATATATAAATTTCTTTTTACAAAGCCCTTGGCTTCTGTGTTTGCATTTATGTATAACTATGCTGTTGCCATACAGTCAAATATTCCCTTTATTTATTATTTCAACCTTTTAATAAAAGCATGCTTGAAACCAATTAATTGAATATAATATTAAATGGAAAAATAAATAGATAAATGTTCACCAACAATCCATGGTTATAGAATTGATCTTCACAGTGAAATGCATTGACTTCAGTATCAGAAATGTTCAAAAACAGAAATTTGTTGAGTAGGCTACTAAGCTTTATTTTTCTTTGTTCTAAAAAGTTATCCACTTTTGGGAAGAGACAAGAGCCAATGGTGCAAACATTTTAGAGCTAACAGTTGCATGCCATATGCCAGGAGTCTTTTGCAAATGGAGCAGTATTTCAATTCAAAATCAGTTTCAACACAGTGTGTGTGTTGGTGTTTGTGTGTGTGTGTGTGTGTGTGTGTGTGCATGGTCATTTAAATATTAACTTTTGCATACTGAGGATAAAAGGAACTAAAATAGAATATGTTGGTCTTCTGCAGTCTCCTATTAAAAACGTTTTCTACTACATTTCCTGTCTTGTTGGAGATCTACCTAGTGATCAAAACAAACAAACAAACAAAAAATACCCTACAAAAATCATTCAGATGCTTCTACCTAACCCTCATTAACCAATATTTTCTCTATCTTATTTTTATCATGTTTTCCAGTCATCTGTCAGTACAGCTGTACTACAGCCTTACTACTGTTTCACAGGCTCATTTCCTCTGCTCATAAATACTGTCTGTAGGGCTACAGCAGTGTTCACAGTGACCCATAAGAACATGCCCCCAGAGCTGTACAGGCATAAGCTAGACAAACACACAAGATGATCTTAATTGCAATAGTAATTCCTGGTGCTTCTACTTTCCTCTTAACATCCCAAGCTATGCTTTAATCCTCCACTAGATTTTTTTAAAAAGTCGGATTCATAATTCCTCTAGTATGTCTCTCAATGTCTCTTTAAACAAGATAACTTTTACCACCACATGTTGGTTGGCCAGTCTGGTTCCCTGGAGGGACCTCATGCTGTGGCCTTAATAAACTATTAAAGTTCTCTGAACGGGCTACGTTGTTTTTTGCCTCTATTGCAGTTACTATGCCCGAAATGTCATTTCACTCTTGTTCACCCAAAAAGTATTTGGTTTTCATTCTGTAGGCATTTACTGTTCTGCCCTCATACTAAATAAAATCAATCACTCTTTTCTCTATGCCTATTTGACTTCTCTAACATAATTTAACTAATATTCACACTATATTTTATTTTAATTACTTGGAAAAAAATGTAGCTACTTCTCTTACTGGAAAGTCAATTTCCTGATGTAAGGGTATGTACATTTCATTTTCATCCAAAAGTGAAATGTTCCCCATCACAACACATTATCTAGAGCTGCATACCAATTTTTATTGAAGCAAACTGTACATATAATAAAATCCTAAAATAGAATGATCTCTTGAAGGAATTTTTTTAAATAAAATCATCTGACTTCTGAGCTTTACAATCTCTCATAATATCTATTTCAAGATTAAGGGAAATTGGTTTGAATGTAAATCAACCTATGCTGCCAGAGTATAAACATAAATAACAATAGTTACTCTATTGCTCTTGAAATCATACCCTTTACCTACCTATTAAATACACAGATGCAGGTCTGTGTATCTGTTTGCATATAAATGTGAGAGATAAAACCAACATACAAAATAATGCTTTTTCAAAAGTCATGCAATTTGGTAAGTCAATTAACTAAACAATTCCTAATTTCTTAGATGTTTGAAGTCTAAGTCTGAAGTTGGTTTGGTTATTTCATGAGTTTGCTAGTGTTGACATAACCAACTACCACAATTGGGTGGCTTAAACACTAAATATCTATTTTCCAACAGTTCTGGAATCTGGAAGTTTAGGCTCAAGGTGTCAGAGGACTGGGTTCCTTCCAGAAGGTGTGAGAGAAAATCTGTTCTGTGCTTCCTTGTAGTTTCTGGTGCTTCACTGGACATCTGTGATATTTCTTGCCTTATGGAAGCATCACCCTGCCTTCATCTTCACTTGATGTACACCCTGTAGGTATCTGTCTCTAAATTTGCCTTCCAATAAGGATATCAGTTTTATTTTATTAGAACCCAGCCTGATATCCTCATGTTAATAGGTTTGCTTCTGGAAAGAGCCTATTTCCAAATAAAGTCACATGCTGAGATACTGTAACTTAGAACTTAAACATATGAATCTGGGTGAAGGGGAGAAGGACACAATTTAACCCATAACTGTTAACCATATAATAAACCAAGAACAGGAAAGTAAGAAGAATTTAGTATGGGTGAGTGCATTGTTCATGTTTTCATTAGTATAACAAAATATCAGGGGCAGGCTACTTTATAAAGTAAAGGGATTTGTTTTAGCTCATAGTTCTGAAGGTACAAGGTCCAAAAAGCATGGCTCAGCTTTTGCAAAGGTCTCCTTGGGCTGCATAACATCGTGTGTATCTCTGTCTGTGTGGTCTTTTCCTTTCCTTAAGCCACCAGGATTCAATTATGGGTGCTTTATCCTAATGACCAAATCGAATCTAATCACTTCCCAGAGGCCCCACCTCTAAACATCATAGTCAGATTTCCATCCCTATTAATACCATTACCATAGACGCAGGGGATTAAACTCCCACATGAATTCAGTGGGGCAAACCAAATTCAAACCATAACATTAAGCTTAAGAATGCAAACAGGCAAATGGCATGCCTATTTGACAAGAGGCTGAATATATAACGTGTAGATGACTTGAGTATGTAAAAATTGAAAGTATGAGTTTTTTCCTGCATGGTACAAAATAATAGATTTTTTGTAAATTAATTGCTAATTCAGTAATTGTTTAACTACATATAAGTAAAACATGATAAAAAGTAATGGGCAAAAGAAAATTAAAGGTTCTAAATAACAGACACACTGAACGACATAGTCCATGCCTATAGTTTTCACAGGTATCTTTCTACTCTTATGTTGATTTTGTCCTTGATAAAAATTGAAATATTTATTTATGTACATATTCTAATCGCATTCCTATTTTCTATTGACAGGAAATTATTATTTAAAATATTCACTTAAGTCTCCCATAATTTTATTATCCTCTTTCCTCTCTATTCTCCTTCTTCTATATTCCACATTAAAGTATTTTCTCCAAAAGTAATATACCTTAGCTACATAATAAGCTAGAAATAATCAGTTTTTGCTATTTCCAAAGAAGTTCATTACTTCCATGTAACTTGACAATAACTGTTTTTTCAAAACAGATGAAAAGCATTCAATTCCAATTTATTCAAAACATATTACCAAAATAAATTCTTATCTCTCAATGTGTTTCTCATTTCTTCTGTGTTTCCTTGGTATGGCACCTTATTACCAAAAGAAAGCTTAAGAATTAGTGGGGAAAGCCATATATATTACCATCATTCACTTAATCACCTTAGTAATAAGGACAAATCAAAGCATTCCTGTATGGTACTGTTAGCCAATATGGGAAATTGGGAAATAAAAGTAAGATATGATTACCTTAAAGATCTTAACATATACTAGTAGAGATAAAATATGTTCAGAGTATAAACTTTGTGCATTATGATCTATACTTGTCAAATTGATGTAGTGCTCAAATAGAACAATATTCAAATGCTACAATCACATAATGTTCTTTTATGTTAAATTCTGCATTTGTTTCTAAGTTCTGAAGTATAATATGATAAAAAGTAAGAATAGTTATAGTGCCAAGCCAAGCCACACTGGAGACTGTGGTTAAAGGAAACTTCAGTAATACTGATACTGATTTATTTAATTTTTGTAGGTTTTGTCATGGCTTAATTTTGATTTTAAAAAATATGATTGAAGGGTTTTTTTTTACACCCCCTCAAATCCTGCACCAAGATTTCTGCCTCACTAATCCCCTCTAGTACGAGCTCTGGATACATATATTCAATACTTTTTTCCCTGTATATCTAGGATGACATCCAGGATTTGTTAATTTAAAATGTGAAAAATCAGTGTTTGTATTTCCATTTTGCATATATAACCATGAAATTAGTATTTTTAAATTTTTTCAGCTTTTTATGAACCACTATATACCATACCACTAGGCCACAAAGCAAACTAGATAGTCTCTAACAAAGTAGACAGTTTAGATTAATGCTATAATCATGGATTTCACTTGGTTTTTGTGTAGTCTACATATTCATGTGAAAGCGTTTAGCAAAGCCACTGAGACATCTTAATATCTTTGTCAGTTTTCATTGTGAAATGTTTATAAAGTGCTTTGGAAAGCATGACTTGGTTATCTTAGAGGGGAAAAGGTGGCTTACAAGCAGAAAGTGTCTGGCTTTGCTCCTTGTCAGGTTTATAGGCTGTATGCTGAAGGACTTCTTTTCAACCAGAAAGAAATGTTCCATTATTTTGATGCACAGCTGAGAACATGTACAATACACAATATCATATTAGCTTGTATTTCATGTATTTCTGAGATGAGTATGAATTGGCGATTTACCCTGATGCACTACTGTTTGAAGGAGTTTCTATGCTTTGGCTGGAAGTCATTTGGAGAAAGGAATATCTCAAGTGATCATATGTCCCTGTCTGAGAGAATATTCATCCTTATCAAATTGCCTTGTGCTGTTTTCTCTACTTGGCATTCCTGCCAAAGACTGCACTGGCATTAAAAGGCAATTATTTCTCAGTCTTAGAACCCTACAAGATTTCCAGAGCCACAACACAAAGAGGCATGCAAGGCTCACACCAGCCCTGTGCTTCCCAGTATGATTTCACTGCACAGACTGGGCTAATGTCGTAGCCTGCAGAATTCCTGGATCTTTGGCAAGAGGGTTTGCAATATCATGAAGAACAATTAGTAGAGGTGGAAAATTTTACATCTCCACCTCTATTATTTAAGGTCTTTTTTTCAAAATTTCTTTAAATATATTACTATTTCAAAAAAGTTGTTGGTTTAAAAAACGAGATAGGGTCTCAGCTAAGTTGCTAAGTCTAGCTTCAAACTTGGGATCCTCCTGCCTCAGTCTCCCAAGTCACTGGAACTACAGGTATGTGCCACTATGCACAGCTAAATACTGATTGATAAAACTATTCAGTGAAGATGTTACACTTTATACTTTTTATTTATATAATCAGAACTTTAAAATGAATTATTTATTAGAAGTCATCCAGCTAAATATTTTCATTTCCTAGAGAAAGGAAGTAAAGCATCAGAAAGATGAATGGCTTATTCAGTGGCTCATTTCTTCTTAGTGATAGAGCCTGCATTGGAGCTTAGATCTTCTGTCCATAAAAGCAAAGTTCACTAATGGACTTTTCACAACAGTTCAGTGGAAATTTCAATATAACATCATCTAAGAAAAGATAATTAAGACAGATTTTTTTTTTTTGCTGCTATTTGAAATGGTAGGCGGTATGGACCTCCCCTGTTTGTCCTCCAAGTAAGTATATTATAACTCTCATCCCCAATGTGATATTTGGAGGTTGGACTTTTGGCAAGTAAAGAGTGTAAAATTAGGCTAGGAGAGTGAAGCCTTGTGACAGGATTAGTACCCTTAGAAGGAGACAACGGGATGAGAGCTTTTCCTGTCTGCCATGTCAGGGTGCAGTGAGACCTAGCAGCCTGGGACTCAAGAGACCCCTCACCAAGAACTCCACCATGTTGGCAACCTGACTTTGGACTTCTAGTCTCCAGAACTATGACAAATAGATGTTTGTTGCTGAAGTTCCTAATCTTTTGCACTTTGTTTCAGCAGCCAAACTTGTTAAGAGAGTAGGAGATGGTTTTTTGGTAAAAGAAGATGTGAGGATTTTAGGAAGGAATATGGTTCTTTCATACAAGGTTCCAACATCCACTTGGGATGAAGATATTTATCCACTTACTATCATTATATCTTAGCTTCCTACCACTTATAAGTAACCCATATGAACTGGCATGTGCATACACCAGCACCCGTGTATGTGTGCACACACATACATGTGCATACACACACATACACAAACACACACACATCATATTAACTTGTATTTCATGTTAATACTTGGACTTCTAGCCTCCAGAACTATAACAAATAAATGTTCATTGTTCAAGATCCTTATCTTTTGTGTTTTGTTTCAGCACCCTTTTATATCTTCTGCGAATTGTACTTTTCAGAGACAGTACCATCAAAATATTTATCTAGAATTAGGAAAAATTTCTATTAACCCAAACCAGTAAATATTCTTTTCACTCTATAAAGGGTTATTCCCACTAAAGAAATATGAAACATTGGAAATTAATCAGTTTCAATAAGTTTTAAGTCTTAATCACTAATTAAATTTGAAGTTAGTAGAGACTCCAGTTCCTCCAAGGACAGGTAATACATTTCCTTACATTTTTGAAATATAAAAAATAATTCTTGGGTTTTCCCCAAGATACACTGATTTATTCTAAATTTTAATTGCTATATTCTTGTTAGACACAAAGATTTCAAATATTTTAAATTGCAATTTAAAGCTTAAATATCTTATCTAATTTGCACGTTACCTGGCAATGTAGAATTTTTTAGGGAAACTTGATACTTAATTTAGTACAGGTATATTGTGATGAGGTCAAAATTTTTTGACTTGTGCAATGGGATAGAATGTGGTTGTGCATGCAGTCAAGAACTTGTTTCCATGGAAGCACTGAATATCTAAAGTTTTGGAGCTTAGATGAGGGATATGAGATAGAATGATATTGAATTTATCAACGTTGAGAAGATGGTAGCTTACCCCAAAGTAGTGGACACAATAATGAAGGAGAACAGGCAGAAGAAGAAGAAAAGGGTGCAGAGGACTATGCCCAAAAATCACAAGTGTTTAAGACATAGAGGTTGAGGAAACCATGGGGGAAATGCAATTCAAGAAATGGTGGTTTCAAAAGATTTTAAAGAAGCTGTTTAAAAAAGAGAAGCAGGTCAACAGTTTCATATACCGAAGAGATGTGAATTGATATGAATTGAGATATGAACTGAAAAGTCTCCCACAGAGTTGAGAGCTAGGCAATCCTAGGAAGCTGTTTTGGAGCAATTTGAAGTAGTGGTGGAAGCAATACTGATATCCGTGAGCCAAGGGTGTACGAATCACATTCACACTGCACAGCAGGTATTCAGAATTTCAATAAGAGAATATGAGAATTTCAATAAGAGAATATGAGAAGTCCAGCCCAGCTTCTGAAGGAGGCTGGGGCAGAAGGATCACAAGTTCAAGGCCAGCCTCAGCAAATTAGCAAGGCCCTGTCCCTCCTTCCAAAACACACACACACACACACACACACACACCAAAAAAAAAAAACAAAAAAAAAAACTTTGGGGGATGTAACTCATTGGTAATACCAGTACCAAAATAATCTAAAATTTAAAAAATTTTTATCATCTAAAATTTTCTAAAACCAAAATCTTTTACTTTAATCATTTTCTGCTCCTCTCTGTCAATAATATTTTAATTCTTTGGGTTTTCTAGCATTGATTTTTTTCTTTCTTTTCTTTTTTTTTCCCCCATAGCTTCCTTTTCTCACTTTGAGTCTACTCCTTCTGCATGACAACCCCATTCAGGAAGTTACCAGCCTCATGAAATTTTTCTTTCCCTATGTCTTACAATTCATTGTTCATTTCCCTTGTGCCATATTAGCATTACATCCTTGATCAATAAAAGTCCTCTGTCATTAGAAAAGCCTTCTACTTGATCTTAGCAATCCCCCTTCTTCTCCCAACATCTCCTGACAGATTATTAAAACAGTGCTTCAACTTGTCATTCCCTTTGCTAAAACTTTCATCATTTCTCCTGTGCTGACATGTAACTTCCTGAATGGGGTGCTGAGGATCGAACACAGAGCCTCGCACATGTTAGAGAAGCACCCTACCACTGAGCCACAACCCTAGCCCCATATTTAATATTTTTATGCTAAATTTTCACTTTCTTCTCAAATGAAATTTGGTAACTTTCTGCAGATGCACAGAGCCCAACATCTAGCAAAGATAGAGAGTCAGAGATTTTACAACATAAAGGCACAGGTTCCATGAAGCTCCTTGCCACCAGCTACAGAATTACAGAGCAGCCACCCCTTCCACCAAGCCTGCTTTCACAGAGTCTACTTGTAACCTGCAACTGCAGCTCAGTGGCTTTGTGCACCAGTAGGTCCCTGTTTATGCACATGGATTGTCTTCCACTTAGACATTTTCACACCAGATACAGCAGCAAACACCCATCAGAGTTATCACAAGTCCTCTGAGTGCCCAGGGCATTCTGTCAGACCTTCAATAAACTTCCATCCTGCTTCAGCAGCAGCAGTACCAAGAAGTAGGACCATGTTGGCAGGAGTAACAACAGTGGCTATAACAGAAGCAATAGAATTACAACAGCAGCAGCAACTGGTGGCTCAGCCCTGATCCCAGAATCAGGGGATTTAGCAGATGCAGTGTCAGTGACAGCAATTCCAACAACAGCTCTCAAATACCCAGCTACAATCTAGTACCAACATATTTGTATGCTGCTGAGCCCCCGAAGGAACTGCTTGTGCACTGAATGCAGCTGCATGCAGCCTTTCCTTGTAATTCCCAATCATCTTTCCAGGCCAGCAATAGCAGTGAGTGGGAACTTGAGCATTTCTATTTTTATGAGTTTTTAGCATTTCTATTACTATGAAGCATTGTTTTGAATATTATTTCTAAAAAGACACAGAGTTATTATACCCAGTATACAGAACTTCTTTATTAAAAACAAACAAAAATAGCAAAAAATGCCAACAAAATAGTCATACCAACATATAACACAAATATTTTTAAAAAAATTTAAAAACTTAGCAGTACTGATTGAATAGCTTTTGCATACAAAGCATGTTACCTTCAACACATGAGCTTTGGGGGGACATTCCAGATTAGAATCATAACACAAAATATAGCATTTAAAACATGAAAGGCTCATGTCTTGATTATGCACACAAATACTTACACATGCAATATATACTTAATGCACAGATGTAAGCATAATATTTCTAAAAATAAAGTTATGCTATATCTTTAGCCACTAAAGGATGCAGGAGCAAGACATTATGAGTGGGCATGTTTACACACCTGCAGATCTAAGGGCTCTGGAAGGGAGCCTGTATGTGGCTGTGTGTGCCCCATGGAATTAAAGAGGGAAGGATTCACCCGCAGTGAGTCAACTGTGTGGGCTATCACTATTTAGACTTACTGCTAAGCGCTTACAGAGGTAGTACATGCCTAAGGTGTAAACTCACCTTGTCCTTCAGTGGATAAAGGCATAACATTGCTTTTCTGGATTTTTCTTCGTCATCTTCCCAAAGAATGTCAACAGGAAATTAAAATTTTAGTAATCCTTAACTTCTCTCTTTCACCCCTACCCTCCTTGTGCCCCATATCAACTACACATTTACTCAATAATCATTAAGTTGATTCCCAAGTTTATCTCTGGGCTATCTGGGAAATCTGATTCTCTTCTTTGTGCCTCTCTCTGATTAGACTGTGATAGCCTTCAGCTTGTCTTCCCATATCACAAGAGCCATCTACTCCACCTTTCACACAGACTCCAAATTTATTTTTCAGACTAATCTTAGATGTTCAATGCATACTTGCAGAAAGAATCAAAAACTTTAATAAATTAAATGAATTATATTACCAGAAATATCTCTAGTTTATATGGTCACTTTGTAAAAATTAGAAAAAAATCCCCTTCTTTAAAAAAAGTAAATAAATACAAATAAACACACAAAAAAATAAAAAAATAAATTTAGAAAATCATTGCACAACATAATATTTTGCTGCTAGGCAGACTTCCAGAGCCTGTAGGTCCACATGTGCCTGCACTTGCCCACTTACAACGCCCTGCTCTCCCAAAATCACACAGGCCATGGAGAATGCATGCACTCTGCCTGCTGTCCCTACTCGAACCATATCATCCTTGCAACATATATAAAACCAAAGTGCCCTCAGGGATTCTCAGAGCACAATAGGAACAGGGAATAGCTGAATTCTTTTGATTTTGCCAATGAATCAATGGATCCATGTTCTGAGCAGGTGCCTATAAACAACATCCACAGAATCCTGAGGTCCTTTTTGCAGAGTCTGACCTGCACATCTGTCCCTAGACCAGGTTTTTAAGCTAACTGTCTATTTCTTTCCATCCAACGTCAGGATTACATCTGAATACTTTACAGCATCACTTGAAAATTTGGTCCCTGAATACTGATAATACAATATGAGAAATAACAAAAGACATAAAACTACCAAAAATAGAGTGGTTGTTTAAAGACATGAGGGGGGGGTTAGAGAAAGATTCAGGAAAAAAAAAGGTGCCAGGCGGGCTGAAAAAAGGAAGGTAGACCATGAGAGTAAAGGTTGCTGAGCTCACCAATCAGAGAAAAATGCAGTGAAACGGGGAAACTGTGGATTTATAGAATGAGATTATTTTCACTGAATAATTATATGAAGGGGAAAGCAAAGGAAATTAATTATGAAAAATTGTCTAAATCCAAAGCTGCGAGTTCTAGTTTAATATTGTTGATAGTCATCTTGTAGGTGACAATGATTCTTAAGTGTTTCATGCAAGAGGAAAGAGGGGACCAAGTGTTGTACTCTGTAGATCAGGGGCAGAGCATTTGCCTAGCATGTGTGAAGCCCGGGTTCAATCCTCAGTACAACAGGGAGAAAAAAATTACGTTTCAGAGTTGCATCCTGGAATATTTATCTAGTAGTGCTAAGTAATATGAATAGAACTATCCAAGAAGGGGTACAATTTTTTTTATACACCACATGTTTCTGCCCCTCAGTTTTCCTCAGGGGCATATTGTAAATCAGACAATATCACCATCCCTTTCTCCATCTACATAAACGAAGCAAATTATTTACCAATTTTTGGTGTTTCTTTTTATGAACAAACTGTCTAAGGCATTATCTCACTTATGTCATTTACATTAGGTTTCAAGAAATTATTATGTAATTTTTTTCATCAAGGACTCTCACATAGTAATTTCTATTATTATTACCACTAGCATTTTTCTTATTATTCTATCCCTAAAATAAAGCTTAGGTCTATCCTCTCCCCTATTCCTACTACCAGGGTCTCAGCTGCAGTTCTCACCACCTTTCAGAAGCACTAGTACACTAGCCTCCCTGCCAGTTCTCTCAGGTCTGAACTTGAACTTTCAGTCCATCTTCCACACAAGAGTCTGAGGCCAAGATTGTGGTGGCGTCCTCAGTTTCTCTCTATCTTTCTCACTCCATGCCCTATGTGCAAAAGACTTCTTCTGATCCTATTTTCAAAGTACTTCTGGAATGGAGCTCTCTCTCACCAGCTCCACCATCTGGGGATGGTCTGGGCCAGAATTACTTCCTCTCAGGAGAACTCCTATATAAGTTCCCAACTGACCTCCCTGCTTCAACCTTGGCTCCCATGCTCTATTTTCAACATATCAGCCAGAAGAATCTTTTCAGAACATAAGTGGGATGATACTGTTATTTAGCACAGGGCAAAAACTCTCCTTTTCACTCACAGGAAAGACTTCAGTTCTTTCAATAGCCAACAACATCCTGATCACCGCCCCCCCCAACACACACACACACACACACACACACACACACACACACACACAATTTATTTTTTCTCTCTTCCTTGCCTGTGTTCCATAGTCATCGGCTAGAACCAGGCCTTCTCTCCATGTGTATGCTGCCTTGCTCTCTGCTTGGAATATACTCATGTATCTCTATCTATTTTTTTCACCTTAAATGTGTATTTCAAACACCTTTAAAATTTCGACCTCCCTCAGCCTATAACTACTGACCACCCTCACCCCATTGCCCATATCATCTAATGTACTGTGATTTTTATAAACTTATACTTAATGCTTTACCTCTTCTGTCTAGAATGTAAGGCCTACGAAACAGAAGATTTTTGTTTTGTTGTTTGTTTAATGATGTATTCTATACCTCTACAGTATTCCCTCACACAGTAATAATCATTTGCTAAGTTGGTACATTAGATTAGATTTATTCTGTAAAATAACTTCAATAGGATTGAGATAGATTCTCTAGGGCAGAGTGAATTCCTATGATAATTCAATCCCAGTAGCTTATTCAAGTTAGACATGAATTTTGGTGGCACTAACCTTAAACAGATAATTGGGCTCTGTGAGAGTAAAGTCTTCCCATTTGTAAAATGTTATGATCCTGTTATCCAAAGAGAGCTAATGTTGTGAAGATGCTAAAAGCATTAATAGAATAAATAATTATATTCATATTTATTCAAAACTATAATATGTCATACACTCTTCAGGAATCCAGCTATGGAAAGGGAATAAGACTGAAGATTCCTACTCATGAAAGCTTAAATGAGGGAGAAGATAGGCAATAGACAATTAAAGGAGCATGATAATTTCAGGAGATATAATCACGGTCCCAACGGAAAAAGAGCAATTAACTAGCGAAACTAACTAGATAGTGTGATCAGGAGAAGAAAATTGATGTACTACTCCTGAATGGGGAGTAGATGTCACCAGTGCAAATATCTTGGAAGAATCACAGGAGGAAAGGATGGGAAGAACACAAAGTACCTGAGAGTAGCTTGATCTATTTGAAGTGCAAGGAGAATGCCTGTGGCAGAAGCAGGGGACATGAAATGGGGTCAAGGAGGTCGGCCTTGGCATCTTTTTACTTTTGGATGATTGTTTTTTGCATTTAGGAAAAATACCAAGAAACTCTACAAAACACTTTATTTGGTCAACTATATAACTTTAATAACACACTTGTAGCCACGATGAAGTTTAGGCATAATTACTGTTTTCTAGTTAAGACTTTTATTTTTGACATATGTTTTTCTTCACTTGTGAAATAAAATGGGCTCTCTCAATTTTGTTTTTTTTCTTAAGCTAAATTTACTTTTCTGAGGCTTAAAAGTTCTCCTTTATTTGATATTTTCTGCCCAGATGTAGTAAGAAAGCCAATCCTTCACTGTATATAACAATTTTTCTGAGGTTTCAAAAGAAGGCATTATTCTCTTACACCCTCAAGATTTATTTGTAAAACTTCAACAAGGAAGGAAGGGAAACCACAGAAAATTTTGAAGCTAGAGATGAAAAGTAAACACAGTAGACATGTTGAAGCATGGTTAGCAAAGATGAGGCGGACTGTAGAAAAAGAACTAAGAATTCTCTTCAGACCTAGAAAGTTGTTGAAGTTTAGAACCCACAAACTGATAAATCAAGGAGGGAATGTTTCAGTTACTGGAAAATAAATATATTCCAAGATAAAACAAAAATTGTGAATTGATTTGGTCATTGAATAATGGAGTCTTTTTACATTTTGTTCTTTTAAAATATTTCTTGAAATTTACCTCTTAAAACTACTTTAAGATATATTTTTATGGACTTTTATTTTCTAGAAACATTATCTTGGGTTATAAAACACATTGTTATTAAAAAGTATAAGATAAATGAGACTTTAAAATTAAAAAAAATTGTTAGCATCTAGGCATTTTAAATCTATAGTTAACCTTTCCAGTCTAATATTCTCATAAATATTTTTAGAACATATCTTTAAAAGCTAGAATAGACAAACCAGATTATATCCAGAAAATATCTCAATAACTCAGATATTCATTGAAGTGTATATATCCATTATAAACTGGAATATAGAAAGACACACTAGATATATCTACACAGTAAACTTGGACAATTTACATAGTCATCCTTGCTTCAAATAGTTTAAATGCGTTTCTTTTCTACATGAAAATAAATTCTTAAGATTCCAGTAGATTTCTCTCTATTTTTCTTGAATTTCTCTGTCACACTAAAAATATCTAAACTCAGGTTTGATTTGTGAATAATACAAATTTTAACAGTAGTTAACTTCAGGGCTGAGGAACTAAGGGTAAAGGGCAGTTGGAGAATGGAGGGACTCTTGGACTTGACCCTTTGTACTCCAGGATTGATTGAATTGATCCCTAAATATGTATTATATTAATCTGCTATCTTTTTGAATACAGGTGAAAACCTTACCAAAAAAAAAAAAAAGAAGAAAAAACTGAACCTGCACATAGTGTTTGTAGTAGCTTTATATATATTTGTCACAACATGTAAGAAATCAAGATTTCCTTCAGTATGTGAATGAAAAAATAAATTGTGATACATCCAGATAATGGAATGTTATTCAACCTTGAGAAAACAAAATGACCTATGAAGCCATGTGGATAGGCAACATACTGTAAGGCTCCAACACTGTGACATTGGGGAAAACACAAAATTATGGTGACTGTGAAAAGATTAGTTGCTTGGGTTTTAGGTGAGAGATAGAGACAAACAGGAGGAACAAGAGGAATTTTAGGGCAATGAAAATATTCTGATACTATAATGCCGCATACATGTCTCTATATACTCATTCAAACCTTCATTTGTACAGTGCCAAGAGTGAATCCCCACATGAACTATGAACTTTGGGGGACAATGATATGTCATGCAGGTTCATCAGTTGTAACAAATGTACCATGCTGATGGCTGGAATGGCTGGGCCTGTGTGGGGAAAGGGGCATATGGGAAATCTCTAAACCCCTCTCTCAATTTTGCTGTGAACATAAAACTGCTCTTAAAAAAACAAAAAGTTTTTTTTTTAAAAAAGAGCTTTAAAAGAAGTTTATATGATATAAAAAAATCTTTTAATCTTTGAGTATGAAATGTCATTTTTCAGATGTTAATTTAAAGAGATTTTTAAGAAAGCATTCTAGCTAGGGGGGAAATCAGAACTTAAATTTTCTTAGAACAATATCTACAAAGACATGCATTTTTCTCAACCTACCCAATGATTAAATCCCCTAAGAAAAGAAACCTCTTTGCTGAGGTTAATTCTTTTTGGAATGTGTGGAAGTATATTATGAGGACTTCATGGTGATTTTGTGACAATAATGATAGGATAATTGAATGAAACTCAAGACTGTGCCAATAAAAAACACAGTAGATCTGGCCTCTGTACAAAAAAAGAAAAAAAAATGTCTCAGACATCCTCAACTAAAAAGTTGTTTTTTTTTTTTTTTAATGAAAATATGTAGTTAGAGTCTGACATACAACCATGACTGATAAGATACACTGTAGACAGAAGGGGTTTTTGTTATTGATGTTGTTGTTATTGTTTGTTAGTTTTGCTTTTTAGCTGTGAAGTATACTTTTTTAGTTTCTCCAATTCATAATGAATTATCATGTCTCACATATGTTTACATGTTGAATTAAAAGAGGTTGATTAATGTTCTGTACTTACACTCTGCTAAATTTCTAATCTGACCAATCATTCTGAAGGACTTTGTCATTCTCTAACAATTGAAAACTTTCCTTTATGTTTAGTCTTTCTCCACTTTAAAAAAAAAAAGAAAAGAAAGAAGACTGAAAATTATTTAAGTTCTCAATGTTATTGCTGTACATAACACTTGATATCCTTTAATTAAATGTGGGTTAGCATTTGTGTTTCATGCCTTGCCCAACTCCATCCCTATAATCATGAACCAACATTTATCCCAGATAACTCTTATATTTGGAGTTTTATGGTATGGTGAACATGAGTAAATAGGATTAGGAACCCTTGCAAAATGTGACAAAGCTCATGAAGCTCTGCATTTAACCAGGATGAGATCTCCTAACCTCTTTCTAGATCACACAAGGTATCCAAAGCAAGTGCACATTTATTAGAATTCCTTGGCCAATGTGTATGCAAATGTCCAAACTCATATTTCTCTTTCTTTGAAGGCAGACTTAATTTTTAAATTTTCCTCCGATAGAAGGGATGTATTTCTTCCAATACTGTGTATGGGAATTGTGTTTGGATAAGGTTTTAAGAAATTAGGTTCTAATAGAGAGGGAAAACAAACTTTATTGAATTGTGTTAAAATTGTTATTATTTATGAATGTATAGAACACTGAAATATTAAAATTTTCCAAATATTCTTCCAAGAATATTTTTCCAATTCCAAACCATGAGGGGACAAATTCCCATGACTGACATGGTATTATGGATATTCAAAACTATGAAAGCATTTAAACTTGATAAGAATTATTTAATAAAACTTTGTGGTAATTAGTTCTTAATTAGAATTAAGAAACCAAAATGTGGTTACTCAACTTGAGCAGGGTTTATGTATTTTATATTTGTGCACATTCACTCATCCATTTTATTGAATATCCCTAGCACGGAGAATATCATAATACAGTCATGGTTCTGAAACAAACAAATAAACAAAAAGCTTAGATTTTAGGATTGCAGTAGGACTAGGCTAATGATACTGCTTTGAGCAAATTATTTTGCTTACATTTAGGTAATTCATTTCCAAGACTCTGGGATATCTTCTGCTCAGTAGTAAAGGGACATTCATGTGGAAAAAAATTAGAGGAAGTTATGGGGAAATCCTGAATAGATGCCTTCTTTTAAATCCTATTGGGTTCATCTCCAAAAAAAGGTTTCTGACAGCATGCAAAGGGCGGCTCCTGACTCACTGAGAACCTTTCATAAGAAACTTACCTCCACTCTCCATGGAAGGAGTGGGAGGAATCCAAAGCACTGGCAAAACTATTACTCTGTATTTTCTCAGTAATATGGTGGTATAGTTTTATTTAAATTTAAAAATCCTAACAAATCAGGATAGGAAATAATTTTTTGTTTTTTTAAAAATTCCAAATTATAGTAAATTTCTACCCATGACAGTCCAAGTTCACTGTTGAGCCACTGCCTAGAGAGTCAGCATATTTCCTCTAAACTCTTGGAATGATGGAAGAACTCCAAAATGATGAGCAACTTGTTGCTGGTTTCATGGAAATGACTTTGATTCAACTATTTCAATATATTTTCCCACTTTAGTGGAAAACAGGGATTGGGACATATGCATGTTTTGTCAGTCTAGCTTGCCATAACCCTCTAAGAGGCATCTTGTGCTTTCCACATACAATCTATTTCCTTGAACTGGATTTTTATAGTATCAACTAAATGAGATTAGAAATATTATATCAAATTCAGCAAGAACTACAAATTGAAGAGATAAGAGAGTGCTTTCTCCGATCAATGAAGTTGGTGCCCAGCATAAAATTGGGACAGAAAAGTTGGTACATGTTCTGCAATTTACTTTTTAATGGTTATTTGTATTTCAGAACTTTGATCCTTTCATAAGCAGCTTTCATCTCAACATAGCTGAGATTCTTATCTAAATTCCAGAAAGCCCCTGGGAGAGTGAAGTTTAAAGAAAACCATTTTAAGGGAAACCACATCTTTTCTCTTAAAAGTAATCAGACTACTTAGTGGTTTTCTATAAATAGCTCAATCAAAGACGAACCTAGAGCCAGGTGCATGCCTGTAATCCCAGGGGAGGCTAAGGTAGGAGGGTGGCAAGATAGAGGCCAGCCTGAGCAATGTAGTGAGACCCTCACTAATTCGGTGAGCCCCTTTCTCAAAAGAAAAAAAGAAAGAAAGAAAAAGGATTGAGGATGTAGCTCAATGGTAAAGTTACCCTGAGATCATCTATTGGAGACATTTTTTTTTAGGCATAAATGTAAGATTAACTTCATTTTGTTTATTTACTTTTGTTTACTTGTTTATTTTCACTGTCTAAATGCCCCAAATATATTCCTCTTTCAAGGATTTCTGCTTTCTGTACATTAGGATGTACCAAGAGGTAGAAGAGTCAAGAATATTGAAGCTAAAAATAATTGGTCCTTGATTAGCTCTCTGCAAATATATAGTTGGCAGTCCCTCAAATAGAGAAAGATAAATGTAAGCTGTTTTGCTATGTACTTCAATGCATCTTCTAATTAGATGTAATTAGTCAAAAAAATCAGGCATGTCTCCAACATGAATGAATAAAACAATTCATGAATTAAATGTGTGTGGACCAATAGTAGGCAGCTGAAATTTATTTTAATTAGTTATATATAATGCAAACTTCAAAACAGCAATATGGTAATTATACAACATATTACTCAACTGACACTAATTCTTTCATTTTTAGAAAAGCTTGTAGACAAGATCAGCCCAAAAGTAGGACAAAAGCTAGCACCATACATTTGCACTGATTAACATAACTGGCTGGGAAAAAAACAAGACAGATTTGAAGTTCTTCAAGCAGAGAGGCAGGTCTCATATTTTAGGAAGGCTGGACTTATGCCTGGGGTTCTTCACTTTTATTGAGATCCAGAGTTTCCTGAAATATACTGAGTGTTGTTTTCCCTATTCAGGAGAAAGGGACAGATTTAAGTGCACATAAAATACTTGACAGACCTTGTGAAGCTCAGATAATCTGGCTTAGGAAAAAAAATAATGAAATCAGAATCAGATGCACTTGGTACTTTCTGACACATGGTCTTTGAATCGGCATCTAAATACAATGTGAATTCCTAAAATCCTTAAAGTCAAGCTATTCTCTGAATGAGTTTTCTGGATTTGTATCAATGAAGAAAAGTAACATTTTAAAAGAACTTTAAAGCTGGGATCAAATCCTTTGGAAAGCAATCTGAAAGTACTGATCAATGACTTTTGAATGAGATAGTGAGCTTTGAGAAGTGTTTTAGAGAAATGATCTTAAATGCAGATTCATGTACCAAAATTCTAATGATGATACAATACCAGCTAGCACATATTTCATATATGCTGAACTCTTTCTTTTCATGTCTTAAGTCACTTAGTCCTAATAGCAAATGTCTTACAGATACTGGCCACCATTTTAAGGGGAAAAAAAAAATCCCTGAGGATTACAGGTGTTCATAGCTAACAATAATAGTAAATGCCACAACTGAGGTGTGAAGCTAGGTCTGCCTGCACTTTGATTCTGACTAGGGAACATTTCAGAGTATGATTTATGTAATAGAAAGTCAGAGGAAGCCCAAACGTTCAATAAGAAGAAGAAGGAGAAAAAGAAGGAGGAGGAGGAGGAGGAGGAGGAAGAGAAAGACGAGGAGAAGAAGTAGTTGAAATTGTTTGATACAACATATTTATACAGTGAAATGCAAGAAAGATTTAAAATGATTTAACCATATATTTACACTATGGAAAGTTTTAGGATATAAAAAATTAAACATATGAACCCAGACTCAAAAATATTTGTGAAATAAGAACATAATTTTATGAGTTTTATAAAATTTGTTAAGTATTAATACAAAATTATTTTTGCATATTGACTCTTATCTTTTTCCAGTACACTATAGATTATAAGCAATACCCTTCTAATAATAAGTATTAGCATTTTAATAATTTTATAATTATTACTTATCTTAAAATTCTTCTGTCAACAAGGATCCCTTACAATTCCGAATGAGAGAACCAAGTGCCGCAGGCCTATGAGAGAGCTGAACATGCCCCCTAGAGGCCACTGTATTTTCAAAGTTCTCAGTCTCATCTGTTTCTTAGGAGGGATTGTTACTGATTTGTCATCTGCTATTTGATGGTAGTGGGAGGGAACTGGGCGTTAGAATACTGGGATGAACTGGCCATGGCTTCTAAAGAGGGTTTGAGTTACTTGTCATACAACTGCTACTTTTCTTTGGAGAAATTTATGCTCAATCAATTTTTATGTAGATAATTAGCAATAATTTAAAATTCTCTGAATCTGTTTTGCCTTCTTGTGTTTAAACTACATTTTTAATTTGGTAATTAAACCAAGTTGGTAATCATGATTGTTTCTGTGGAATCAATTGTTGATAAAGGGGTAGATTTTCTTTATGTCTTTGGATGTTCAAAAGGAACGTGTACTAATTTTTAATGAAATTACATGTATATGTTAAATAAATAGAGTAAAATCAAACCCCAATGATTAATATAAAACCTTAGGAGTATACTTTTATAACACAATTGAAAATAAGTTAGGTTTGGTGAAGATGAAACAAGAAGGAAAAATTGTCATTGCTTTAACAAATAACTACATTCAAATATTGTATAATTGAAGATAGAAATATATATTTTATGCTTCTGGTCATATGTTCATCATGGTTCTTAATTCCTATCCAATCCACTTCCCAGAGGTTCCTGGAAACAAATATTGCCTCTCCATCAGCACCGTTATTCCCCTTGTTGAGTTAAGAAAAGGTAACCTGGCTGCCTTTGGGCTTTGTAGAGTGCACAGGCATAATGTGTTTAAATTGGAAAGAGTTTTTAAAATTTGAAGTTAATTATCAGTTCATAATGATAAGGTTTATTGTTTTGGCTTCCCTTTGGTATTAGAAGGTCTACAATACTGGATCTATAATTCCACATAGCAGTTAACTTCCAGCACCAAACAGGTGACATCTCCTTTAGACACAGCATGGATTGAGTTTTCCATGTCCTTAGCCCTGTTTCACTCAATTAAGTGAACTGTCCAACAATAGATATTGAATGTCATAAAAGTATATCTTTAAGATGATATGATGATGTCTCAATTGGCCTGGAGTTACTCTAAGCTGTCAATGCTATTTCTATTAACCAAAGACAATCACGTTACTCTTGGGTTTCAATGAAGCACTTGCAAACCTGCCATCATTCATTCCTCAAGTTTTATTTTCTTCACATATTTTCTGTGTTACAGTTTGGATGTGAGGTATCCCCCAAAAGCTCAGATGTGAGACAATGCAAGAAGGTTTGGAGGAGAAGCCATTGGCTTATAGCCTTAGCCTAATAGTGAATTGATCCCTGATGGAATTTAACTCAGTGGTGTCTAGAGGCAGGTGGGGTGTGACTGGAGGAAGTAGTTCATTTGGGGCATGGCTTTGGGGTATATATTTGTATCTGGCAAGTGGAGTCTCTCTCTCTCTCTCTCTCTCTCTGCTTCCTGATCATCATGCTAGTATTTCCGTCTGCTGCCACACTCTCCTGCCAGGATGTCCTGCCTCACCTCAAGCCCAGAGGAATGAAGCCTGGCGTCTATGAATTGAGAACTCTGAAACCGTGAGCCTCTTTACAGTTGTTCTGGTCATCTGGTCAGATCTTTCAGTTGCAGCAGCAAAAAAAAAAAAAAAAAAAACCTGATTAAAATACCCTCTTTATCTAGATTTTCTGTTTCTCTCATTGCTCTTTCTTAGGCTCCAAATGCTCATCTCCTCTCACTCACTGAAGTTAAATGCTTACCAAGTACAAACTCTATGCCAGGCTCTGTGCCAGGTGCTGTGGATTATAGTTCATAGGCCAGAAGCAGGAGAGAAAATTAAACTATTAATTGCAACCTAATTGTAATTGTTGGTAATAGAGCACTTAGAAAAATCAACGAACTTTGCCTGCAGGGGGGTAAATAAAGAAGACTAATGAGGCTGATTATTCAGGAATGAATTGCTAGAACTAAGTTGGCATGTGTGCTGAAGATATTGAAAGCACATGGAAGGTAATACAAAAGGAAAAAAAAAATGGAGTCCGATCTCATGGACCAGCCATGCTTTACTTAGCACTGGAGGGGCACATCTTTGGGGGGAAAATGGCCATCCAGAAGGTCTGGGTTTTATACACAGCCTCAGCAGAGCCAGGTCATGGGAGGAGTTACTTACTTTTGGTGGGCACTTTTGGAAGGCTGGAGTTAGGGACTGGTCATAGGAACAGGAATGTAAGTTACTTTTGTCTGTATCCTTCAGATATAATATTCATAATTGCAGTTGACTTTTTCTTGAGTGATAACTAATTAGGTAAATATTAGCTATTGCTTTAAAGGAAACATTGTAAAGGGAAAAAACATTGGATGTTTTTTCAAAATATTTAAAAATATATAAAACATAAGCATGTTAATATCATTGAAGCATAAATGTTGAAATTGGCAAAGATTCTTTGCTTGAACAAATTTTAGTTAGGATCCTGAACCTTCTCTTAGACCAATCTGTGCATTTTCTTGTAAAACCCACTTTGAATAAAACCCCTGCTAAGTTTATTTAGCAAAAACCCACTTCCTCTGATATCTGATCACCCTCCATCTCTGATAGGATTCCTCATCCTCCAGGTGATGTCTAGCTGCTGCAGCCAGTCTTCAGTAAGTATCCTGTTAGATCTGTTTAGCTGAAGTCCCCCAACCCCCAGGGTTTCCCATTTTTCCATCCTCTGATCCACACCCAACTTCTTAGCTATAAAATCTTATTTTCCCAGGATATATTCAGAGTTGAGCTCAATCTTTCCCCAAATACAAAAAATCCCATTGTGCTTTATAATTATTGTTATGGTCATGAATAAAGTTGTTTTTACAGTGCTTTATTTACTACCACTGAATAACATTTCCATTGCCAAATTATTAAAAAAAAAAAAACCAACAATCTCTATTACTACATAGTTATTTATTTAAATATTGGATAAATAAAACTTACCCATTAATTTTGGAAATGCAAAAATACTATAGTGAATGCATACAGTGCTTATATAAATAGAAGTTTCAAGGAATAAGAAAAATATGTATATCTAATGCATCTAGAATCTTTAATCACTTCAGAGACAACAAAAGAAAGTTACTGGAAGAATAATGGGAATGAGTAAGTTCTCTAGCTCCATCTGCTGCTTTGTTGTATTATTGCATACTACTTTTTATAAATACTATGAATTTAATAGAATTCCAGTCTTTGGAAGATGAAAGTAAATTTTACTAAATGTTTCATGCTAAGTTTAGTCGCAACAGAATTACATGAATATTCTCAAAAACAAAAGTTTAAGTCTAGATTTTTTAAAATAATTTTAAAACTTCAAACAAGAGAGTTGGAACTTGGCACTCTACTTATCAGAGCATCTTCAAATATAAAACCGTTTTATACATAATATTTTATATAATCCAGATTATATGTAGTATATGATTTGTTTAATAAAACAAATATTTATGAATTTAAATGATAAATAATAGCCATATATGGGTAAAATATATATTTAATAAGTACACATTTATACAAATACATGCACATTTTTCCCCTTAAGTTAATATATAGTTTCCTCTTTTTTCATTATATTTTATGTCATATTCTTAATGAGAAAATAGCTCAATGAATGAAGAAGGATTCTGGTATTAAAAGCTTTATACCATTTTTGAGAACCTACAATAGTAAAGAGGTAAAATAGGAGAAAACTTGCCATACAAAGAAAATCAATTACCCAGGAGACAGAAAATAGGCATATGTAATATGATTTCAGCAAGTGATTGACAGCCACCAAGGTATGTGTCTGTTCTAACTTAGGACAAAATGTAGAAAAGAAGTGATAGGGTATAACTGAAGAGGTCATACTTTCCTAACCTAGGAATTACTTCACTTTAATGTGGAATAAATATTACTCAAAGCTTTCAAGGAGGATGTGTTTGTGTGATGTTATTGGGAGTGGGATCTCTGAAGGCAGTGAGACCACTTTTTTAGGCTATTGAATGAATATAAGATGAAATTACAATATCGGAATGGGAGCACCACTTTGACAAGGGTCAGGACAAAGAAAACGCACAGGGTGTTGTGAATTTAAGGTGTTTCTACTTTGCTGTTGTTCAGTGACTTTGGGGGAAAGCACTTAAGTGTCCCAAGCTCAGTATGTTACTTGTTTTCCCCTCATGTACCAGAGATGATCAGACTTTGATTGTCTGTGTACTTGTGGAGAAAAATGAAGGAATATCTGTTTTGCACTGAATATTACATATGAATGAAGCATTACATCCTCCATGCTGGCAGACAACTTGACGGCAGAAAGAACTGGAAAGAATTGGAGCTGAGCAGACCTGAATTTGAATCCTAAATATAGCTCAGGCATGTTCCTCATTTCTCTAAGGGCCAGTTTCTTTTCCATGGGAGATTTAACTCTCTACCATGTCCCTTCACACCCCTCCTCCAATGCAGAGATCCTGACTCCCCCACTCACCCTGGTACTTGGCAGACAGCTCTGTGCTGCTGGTAGAGGATTAAGTTTACCCCCAGAGTGAGCCATCCATTCGCTCCCTTTGCTTGTGCTAATCATTTCTTCCATACATTTGGTTCTTACTTAAATCCTATTTATGGTAGGACAACACACCATGTTTCTCAAAACATGGATATATTATTTTTATAACTGACATAATTATTATCCAATAACAATTTTAACTTCCATATAAAAGTCAAATGCTTAACTGTTTTTAGTGTACAAATTTGACTTGGGGGCCTTCCTTTAAATTTGACATATTGATTAGGTCTTTTCCAAAGTAGTGTATTAAGCATGTTTAAGTCTCTTATCTGCATAATTTTTTTTTTAAATCCAACACCAAGCATAGAGAGTCTCCTTAGAAACTGCTCATACCTCTAATGTTGGTCCCATCTCTTTGTTCCTAGTTTCAACTCAGCTTTCTAAAGCAACTCTCTTTTCTCAAATTCTTCATATTGCACTTCCATTTCTGTTTATCTTCTCCTACAATAGCTTCTTTGGAATCTCACCAATGACTTTGCTATACTAATCCAATTGAAACTGTTCAGTCCTTACCTTTTCAAATCTCCTTGCTTCCTTGAGACATGGTGACCCCTCACTCTTTAATTCATGAAATGACTGATGAAATAACTTATTAATGTCATCATGTGCTCAAGCTTCTTTCTCTTTCTATCTTTCCTGGCCAGGATGACAATGTCCACTCTCCCAGAAAAGACAATCTCTTCCTATGGCTACAGCTGTCCTATTAGAGCCCTTCCATAAAATATTGTGTCAAGAAGAGGAAGGAAATTAACTTATAAATTAACATACTTTTGCAAAAAGGATTGAATATGACAAAAATAATGCTGTAGAAAAATTCTAGAAAATCATATGCATTATTTGTTTTAAATCAACAATACACACTATAATACACATGGAATAATCAAATAACTTTTTTTTTACCATAGAACAGAGAAATGCAAGTTATTGCATATTGTGGATATATATATAATTCTATAATTTTACAAACTCTGAGTGGGCTTGAAATAGTACAGATTCTGGAGATTGTGTATATTGTGATCCTGGGTATGATCTGTACTATGGTTCTTTGATTTATATAGCAAACACTCAAGCCACATAAAAAATCCACAGAAGTTTAAGATGAAGGACAAAGTCAAATGACACTTTTCATATATCAGAGAAATACTAGATAGAATCAAATTTTAATGCAGTCCACACTGCTTCTGAATAAGATTAAGTTCAACTCCCAACTCTCAATCATTTGACACAGTCTCCTCTGAATACTCAGGAAAATTTTTAAACAACAAATCTCATTCCAATGTTAGAATCGCACTCAGTTGCTGAATCTGCATCTACATAACTGACCACTGTCTTTGGAAGAAGGTCTGGCCTTTTTTTGTACATCTTTCCCGGGTGTAAAAGTATGGTTGTCATCACAGTGCTTGTTACTATATTCCCTAAAAGCTAATATTAATATCTTCCTTATGCAAGATTTCTGTAGTCATTAAATGATACATCCAAAGATGGCCACAATATCTAGTCTGAGGAGATCAGATCACTTTGTCTTTACTGTTAACTAAATACGATTAACTACCCTCCTTATGTTAATCAGCTTTATGGCACTGTGACAAAAATACCCAAGATAATCACCTTACATGGAGGGAAGATTTATTTTGGTTCACTTTCAGGCCATTTGGCCCCATTGCTTTGGGCTGGTAAGAAGACATGACATCATGGCAGGAAGCACATGGTAGAACTGAACTGCTCACCTCATGAAAGCTGACAGGGGTGGCTCTCAATATCCTTTTCAAAGGCATGGCCCCAGTGACCTAACTTCCAACCATTATGTCCAAAACATTAAAGGTCTCACCACTCCCCAATAGCAGTATCAGCTGGGGACCTCATGGGGTCAAGTCCTTCAACATATAAACCTTTGAGGTACACTTTGGATCCAAATTATAACACTAACTTTTGTTTCTTCTCTTTTCATATTAGCTAATATTATCTTATAAAAATGAGTAGTTACTTCAGGCACCAAAGCACTCAGAAGGTAGATATGTTTATACAGAGCTTACAAGTACTTAACACTGTAAAACTTTGAGATCAGGCAAAAAGTTTGCCAATTTTTGCTTTTAGCATATTTAAAACATCAGTGTTTTATTACAGTCTCTTGAATTAGCAATATCCGGATTCATTTCTGTTTTCTCATCTTGTGCACAAAGCTTAGTGGTAGGGGTGGTTGATGGTCCCACTTGTGCAACTTAAATATATCTGATCACATCCCAGCTTAGATTTTTTTTCAACCAAACAACTTCATCAAGGAGGATATAAAACTTTAAATGTACTGACAATGGTTTTAAAAAATGAGACAAGAAACCTACAGTCCCTTGAAATGTAAAGTAAATGAAAAGTCTAGTTTATGGGGTATAGCTGTTCTCGCCTTCCTCTCACCTTATCCCTCTCTATTCCCACAACTTTAAATGCTGACACTTTCAACTTCAGGAATAAGGCTAAGTATACTAGGACCTTTGAGAAGGAGAAACTCTTAATCTTTCTAAGTATTTCTACTGAAAAAAAAAAAAAATATATATATATATATATATATATATATATACCTTAGTATATACATTACTTATTTCACCTAAGTGCATCAGAGAGTGGGTGCTAAGCACAGAGAGGGCCAAAGCGCCAAGAACTACAAGGAGGAACATTAATGAAGAGGAAGGTTGGTGGGAGGAATGGTAAAATGGGTTCCTGGGCTTAGGTGTAGAAATACATTGGTAGGAGGAAATGGTGAGCCTGGAAATAGGGACCACAGGAAAAAAGCACCTTCCTCACAGATCCCCTCATGTACGCTAGTCCCCAACAAATTAACCTCCCCTGCATCTTGCATGTTTCCAGTCTGAGAATGGCATCATCTCTGTTGCCATAGCCCTTGACAAGTGTGTGTTAAACCCCTTGGTCCACATGACAGAGGAAGAAGACTGCATGTACATTCAACTATTGAGTTTGGGCAAGTTTCAGTGGAGCTGCAATTTGTAGGTGAAGACTTTGGGGGTATTTCATGTATTATTGTTGTAGCTTCCAATATTAGACATATAATTGGAATCAATTGTATTATACACTTGTACTGTAAGTGCTTATAATGCTTAGTGTTAATTTTACCATTTAGATACTACAGCTTCACATAAAGGAAAAAAAACCCTCTCTCCTCCTGTGTTTGATCTAGCAAAAAGAGTACAAGAACCAGGAGGAAAAAAAAATGAAAGTACAGCAGTAGTAATGGTTTAGATAAAAATTGCTACTGCAACACTAGAAGAAGAGGCCTCCAGTACAGGGTGGTATCTGCCTGAAACAAATTCTTTTCAAGAGGGAGGTGGTTTTTTTTCTACTTCATTGTGAAGGTTTTCAACCTCCAGGCCTGACCAACATCTCCAGTTTAAGACAAGTCTAAAGTCAGACTATATGACTGTCAAGGAAAGGACCCAATGCATCTTGCTAATGAAATAGAAATGGAAATGGTACCACCCTGGTGTCATGTTAGTGTTATTTCATATATATATATAACAGTGGAATGCATTACAATTCTTATTGCACACATTGGAAAATTGGGAATGGAACCATCATTTGACTCGGCTATCCCTTTGCTTTTTAAAGGTGTCAAAACTACAGCCTTCTTTAATGGTGTCAAAACTGAGATGCCACCTTCAACTTTGATGAATACTTTGCTAGTGAAAGGTTTAAACATGTCATTAATAAAACACCAAAATGAACTATCCCCCAGAATAGAAAAACTGAGTAACGAGTACATAGACTGTGATGGAAAACATGAAATCCTGGTTTCACAGAGGGTTTACCAACTCACATTTAGAAGAGTTTCAGAAGAAACAAGCACCATTTGCTGGAGAAAACTGACCTTGGAAGCAGCAGCTGCAGCCCCTGGAGCAGGTGAACAGTGGAGAGGAAGCTTCTCAGGAGCAAGAACCAGTGGGACCCTAGGGGTAGGATTAGCTGTGCAAGCATTCAGGGTGGGGCAATGCCTAGCTGGCTTGGTGGTGTGTTCCTGGGATATCCTGGAACAGACTGCTCACTTCTCTCATTTGCAGATTTCATGGTCTTTTCCTGCATACTTTATCATCTTAGGTAATACAACTTAGGTAATACAACTTAGGTAATATCTTCAATTTTGCTCAAGAAATTGTAGCAACAGCATTTTAACATGGAACAATGTGAGTTGAAAAACCTAAGTCAGGCTAAAGAACCCCTGAAACACATGTAACATTTTATTTGGGAATCTTTGTTTCACTTTCTTCTTCTGGGATTCTCAAAAACAGATTTACCAGAAAACTTATGATGCTAAGCTTCAAGGGCTCTCACATGACTCCACATCTGCTGTTTTTGTACATGATTGTGACATCATATTTTTGCATATTTTTCTTAAAAAGAGATACTAAATATATGTTTGAATCTTCCCAGAAGCTGGCATGCCCTTTGTTACCCATATTGCTTAGCTGTAATTCTGCTATGGAATCTAAGCTATAACACACATTTTCTTTTAGAACATTTGACTATGAGTAGTGTCATAGTGTAGAGGGTCCCAGAAGAAGAAAGTGAAACAAAGATTCAAGCATAAATTAAAAAAAAATTTTTTTTCTTCTGTTCTGTTGAAGTCATGGGTGAAAACATGACTTGTAGAAACCAAGAGAATGTTAAATTGTTCTAAAAAACAAATAATGAATATGCCACAATGGTAACACAGATTATAAGGAAGGAGAAGAGACCATTGTCAGAATGAAAAATGGGAAGAGAAAGTTCTGTGAAGACACAAGAGTGAATGTGTTAGTCAGCTTTTTGTTAATGTGATCAAAATATCTGACAGGGCTGGGGTTGTGACTCAGTGGCAGAGCACTTGCCTAGCATGTGTGAGGCACTGGGTTCAATTTTCAGCACTGCATAAAAATAAATAAAATAAACGTCCATTGACAACTAAAAACTTTTATAAAAAAATATTTGACAACAGAGAAAAGAGTTATTTTGGCCTATGATTTTAGAGGTTTCAGACCATGGTTAACTGGTTCCAAGACAAACATGACAGAAGGGCATAGCAAGGGAAAGCTGCTCCTCTCATGGCAGTTGGGAAGCAGAGAAGTAGGAAAGGCCTGGACAAAGATATTGTCCCAGAGGGCATGTCTCCAGTGACCTATCTGCCTCCACCTTCTACCACTTAATCCATTAATCAATGAATTAATCTGCTGATAAGGTCAGAGCCCTCATGATCCAATCACTTCCCCAAAACCTGCATATGGACACGGCTGATTAGAGGACAAGCCTTCAACACCTGAGCTTTTAGGAGACATTCTAGATCCAAACCATAACAGTAACAGACACTGCTGCCCAAGTTCTCTAATCAAAGCCTGGGATACTTGACATTTTGTGCATATACATCTACACCTCGTTGAAATTCTACTTCACACTTGCTCTTCAAATATCATACAAAAACATTTGGTGAGGCTACAAAGCATCTAAGTATTTTTTTGTGTCTGTGTTATATTTGGCCTTAACATGATGTTAAGGTGGCCTGGTTACAGTAGAAATTCAGTGATTTTTTTTTTTTTTTTTTTTTTTTTGCTTAGCAATTTTCTGACAATGAGAAATAGAGTATGATTCTAAAAATTTAAGAATTAATCACTGAAATGGAAAATTTACTAAACTATTCGTAAATGTGCAATTACACAGGATTAAGGAACTATGTCAATGAAACGAAGGTTATAGCTATGATTGGAAAACTTGATGCAGGTGGCAGGCTGACTCCTAGAAAGGTCTCAGGAGAACCAGAAATGAAATTCACAGAAAAAAAAATACTGTGAGGCATAGGAGAGGGCTTTCAGGTTGAATAATTCTAGGGATATGAGATTAAAGAAATATATTTTTTCCCCATTGGGAATAGGTAGTCTGAGTAGGTTGATTTCACTCATTGAACCAAGGAACACAGCAAAGTAATTGAGAGCTTGAAATGTGGAGATTCAATTTATCTGAGTTTCAGTCTAAAGAATTATGAATTTGATAAAGTTATTTGATCTCTCAGGGCTTTATATTCTTCTTTATCAAATAAAGATAACAAAATTACCTGCTTTGAAGCATTTTTTAAAGAATGGAATAAGATAATGGCTATAAAACACTTAGTAAGGCAACCAACATTGACTTGTGGGTTATTATTCTTAGGTTTATAAAACAAAAACATCAGAGAGTTTCTTTGAAATTTTAAAACAAATAATAATTGCATTATCTATTTTATTTGCAAAAGTTAACACATAGATAGAATACTTTTTCTTTATAAAATCTGAAAAAGGAGAACACCTTAGGTAAGGGACTCTAGAAGAGGACAATGACTCAGGAGCACCTATCTTATTTTGGAGATAATGCCCACTAATAATGGGGAAGTGAGACAGGGAAATAAAGGCAGCCAGTGAAGGGCTTCCTGTCAGGGAAGTTACACATTGGTTAACTAGAGCTTTTCCTTTTAGGGAACTAGGAATTCAGCAAAACTTCAGCACCTCATAGAGGCTGAGGCAGCTGGATTCCTAATTGCCTCCAGTCACAGGTTGAGAACAGCTCTGAGGGAGGGGTACAGAATCCTGCTCTGCTGTGGGAGGAGCGCACTGGAGACAGCAGATCAGCTTCAGTAAACCCATGCAGGTGCTATCATGTGAAAGCTGTAACAGGGTACACCAAAGTGCTCTTAATTTTTTTTCTGGATATTTTTTTATGAAAATTCTGAATGCTGTTTTTCCAGATTTACCATTTTTTTCCCTTGATTTGCCTCACTTTCCTCTCTTTCATACTCACCCTTCCCCCTCTGCACCCTCGCCAGTGAATTTTCAGACATTAGGGTTTGGATAAATTGATAATGTTGTTGTTGCAGTTGTAGGGGCTCCATTCTATTCTACTTTAGTCTGTACCCTTCTCTTTTGGTGAGTTCTCTCCTACAATTTTCTTGCTTTATTTATCACCTCTGAAATTCTCTCTCCCTCTAGCCCCTGGCAAGGACCATTCTACTCTAGTTCTGAGTTTGACTCAGATCCCACAAATAAGTGAGAGCATACCATATTTGGCTCTCTGTGTTACTTAACATAATGCTCTCTTGCTCCACACATCTCGTCACCAACGGCAAGAATTTCTTCATTTATAAGACCGAATAAGTGTGCATATATCCCCATTTTTTATCCCTTCATCTGCTAGTGGACTTTTAAGTTGTTTCCATATCTTAGCTATTGTGAATAATGCTGAGGGCATGAGGGTACAAATGTCTCTTTGAAATCCTGATTTCAGTTGCTTTTCATGTGTTTGTGGTCTGGTGTTTCATAGATGTATACTTATCCTCAAATTCAGAAAAATGTACACAATAAATATATGCAACTTTTTATATGTTAAGTCTATATTAGCAGTTAAAATTTTTTTTATTGCTTTACATATGCACAACTCTAACCTAGATTCTGGTTGACAATATAGAAATAAAGCATAGATTAACAGCAACAATAAATTGTCTCTGTATCACAGGGCATCTCTTACATGAAGTTACATAGTTCACTCTGTTGGGTCCTGGGCATCTCTTGAAGGTTTTTGTCTCTGGATGTACTCCAGAGTTTTCAATTCTATCACTCCATGTAGGGTGAAACTGCCTTGAAAAAAATGCCTTGATTAATTCACTTATTTTTTCTTTTACAAAGATTTCCAAATAAGACAATCCATAAGAAAGTGTTTAATAGTTACTGAAATGGTTTAGTAAAATAATATCTGACATTAAATATAACAGTATGGAAAATCAGAGCTATATTTGTTTATTTTGACTTTATTTTTGCCATTCATTGAATTAGTCTAAAGTTAAACCTTAAAAGAATATTAGAATATGAATTTTAGTATATAGATGAATTTTAGTACATGATTCAAATATTGTTTTGCATATAGCTATGTAGTAAAAATATGACTGTTTTATGTAAAATATAAATATTATATAAAATATAACTATGTAGTAAAATTGGTGATGAAAAATTTTTGCCTTTGGGATGTTTCTTGGAAACAGACCTTATCACACTTATACATTGATCTTGAGTTCAATATAAACTGCTTATAATGTCTGTATTTTTTATTCTTTTTATGCCAAGTGATAATTGGTTTCATTCCCAGAGCACATAACAATTGATTCTGTTGTTGGAAGAAGATAATTAGTGAATATCCCAGGAGAGGGGAAAAAGACAAGAGGAAACACTTTAATGTTTAAAAGTTCATTTGGATGAAAAGGGAACCTGGGGAGCATTGACTATCAAAGGTGGATTTGTGAATAATAATGATTCCCACTGTAAATCTAAATCTATGGTTTGGGTTTATATAGTCTCTAGCTCTTGAAATACTGTTCCCACTGATCTGGATGAAATATTCTTTATTATTCTTTCTGATTTGTGAAATCATTTCTATAGTCATCCATCAAAAAGATTATTTTTTTAGTTTTAGATTTTAAAGCAGTACTTTGAATCCTATGAAGTTGCCTTTAATTGAAAAATCTGCCCTGCAAAAAGAGCAGTTTCATGTTTTGATATAATGTTACATGTCTCTTTTACAAACTAGGGGAAATAAAAACATATAAAATATTTTTAGCAATTTTACCTTTGAGTTATAATCATTAAAAACATTTAAATAGATCTTTCAGACTCCTTTTCATTTTATAGAGGTCAAATTACATTTTGTGCTACTTAAGATTATTAACTCTTTCAATTTCATAAGATATTATTTTTAAGTACCTCTGGAGATACTGAATGCCTTGATATCTAGAATATTTCATTAATAGGTGTAATGTTGTATGCTTGGGTTGTTTCTAATTTTTTTTTTTTTGGCATTATCAATAACACTCCTAGGACTCATTTTGCCAACAGTGCAAACAATTTGTTAATCCTTATACAGATTGTTGGTCAAATTGCTTTTCTGTGAGCTTTCACAAAATTTTAAAATTTATTTTATTGTACTCTTATATGAATAAGTGATTTTACAATTTCACTGGTGCTAATATGCATTGTCATAATTTCTAATGAAGATAAATTTTAAAATATGCTTACACTTATGACATTTGTTTTGGTTATGTTTTTAAAGTATCCAAGTACTAGAATGGCATCTTATCCATTTATTACTGTACTTTAAAATTATTTTAAAACAACTCATGTCATTCAAATCAGAATGAGTGTCTTTTGTTGTTTCATCATTGCCGTTGTTGTTACCTCTATTTATTTGCCCAGCCCATTCTGGTTAGAGAGAGAATCCTGTCCTAGCTTTCCTGAATTTTGTCTTCTCTGACACTGCCATTTAAATCTGGTTAAAATCAGTAAAAATTGCTTAATTGTCTACTACCTGCAAAGCATATCTTCTGACTGTACCTCATTTGATAGCAGAATAAGTAAGGTATCAAAATTTCATTTGCAATTCCAAAGTTAAACTGGGTATTACAAAAGAAGCATACTTCCCATTGCCTGCTAAAAAGTAATTAACTATTTAGCAAAAGTCTTTAGAAGTTACTGGCAACATGGAGAGATATTTTGAAATTGCTTTTCTCTATAGCTTTACTCGACGGTATATACCCCTTCTTTTACCTTTAATATTTCTCTTCAAAGGAGATTTTCCTCTTACGGTTAGTCATTGTCTTAAGCAAACTGGTCACAGAAGGGCGATGTCTACAATCCTTATGCTTCCTGGACAGTAGTACTTAAGTCAAAGCGCAGGACCAAGTTTCTGATGGACTCTATTTTGTCAGTGAAGCAGACATCATTCCCATCATAAAAAGTGGCATGAAGACTAGGGATGATCGAGGCTTAATTCAAAGTTGTGGTATGTGTTAGACAGTTAAGGCAACTGGACAGATTATAAAGAAAGGCACAAAAAAAGTTCCAGGTAAATGAGTCTTTCAAATGTTTGTATTTTAAAAGTAGAACCATAAATAGTATATATTTAACTGGTTTTAAATTTTTTTCTAGTGTGACATTTTCAAAACAATATATTTAGTGTGTCAATCTAAGAATATATTTATGTTAATATGTGCTAGGGAAATGATTGTTTGATAATGTAGTTTAAGAGTCTATGGTATCAAATGAGATGCAGGCTAAAATAGATTACTTCCTGATTTATGACAATTTAATTTTTTTTTCTTATTTTTTCTTCATTTGAAGGTGCTCTGTAAGAGATCTAGGGTAAAGAAAACAATGAGATTTAAATTCAATAGAATTCCCCACTTCCAGTGATGGCACATATAAAGATCCTAAAGAATAAACTGAGGAGTAGCACACTAAAATATAGGGAATATCTTATCAAAAATTTATAAGTGAAAGTTCTTTTAATGCCACTAGATGGCAGACATTAGCTGTGAATCTCAAGATTTAATGATTCTTGTTATACATGCATATCAAACATCACTTTGGAACATGAATGTGTATAACTATTGTTTTAAATTAAAAATAACATTACCATATCATATTTTATAAATATTAATGTATAATTTATTATATAATATATATATAAAACCAAATGTTTAAAACAGATTAAAAAAATAGGACAGTCATTTTTGATAGTGACTCTATATGTAATGGTCTTTTTGGCACATGCAAAAGCTCCGCAGCACAGTGCCTGTCACAAAGAAGGTGCTCAGGGTATACTCTCTGAGTAAAGAAATGGAAAATCCCTCATTCTGTTTATGCAGTTTAGAGCATTTATTATTTTCCACATATTGAACTATTCTTGAATCCCAAAGATAAATACCATTTTTATCATGGTGAATAGTCCTTTTTTGTGTGTGTGCACATGACTTTACTAATATTTGTTGAGGATTTTTGCATTATTTTTCACTAGAGATTTATCTTGTGATTTTCTTGAAATGTCTTTGTATGGCTTCAGTGTCAGTGTAATTCTGGCCTCATCTGTTTTTTGGAAGAATTTGAAAAGGATTTGTATTAGTTCTTCTTTAAATGTTTGGTAGAATTTACCGGTGAAACCATTTACTCTGAGGTTTTCCTTTCTTTTTTGTTGTTGTTTAGGAAGTTTTGGATTATTGATTCAATCTCCTTATTAATTATTGGTCCAAATAGATTTTTTTTGGTGATTTAGTTTTGGTAGATTGTATGCTTCTAGAAATTCATCCACTTATAGTTTATTGAATTTGTGCTGTATAATTGTTCATAATAATCTTTTAGGATTTTTAAACTTTCTGTGGCATCAGTTATAATGTTTTCTCTTTCTGATTTTATTTATTTGAAACTTCTCTCCATTTTTCTTTGTCTTAGCAAAGCTTTGTCGATTTTGTTTTTCTTTATTAAAAAAACACTCTGTTTCATTTGGCTTTCTATTATTTTCAAATAGCATATCTTAAATGTAGAAATCCTTAAAGTAACAAGATTCATATGCCTATAATTCTAGCTACTCAGGAGGCTGAGGCAGGAAGAATGCAAGATTGAGCCCATCCTGGGAGAACTTAGAGAAATTATGTCTCAAAAATGAAATAAAAAAGTTAGAGCCTGAGATAGCCTCAAGTTTAAAGCCAGCCTCAGCAAAAGCAAGATGCTAAGCAATTCAGTGAGAACTGTCTCTAAATAAAAATACAAAACATGGCTGGGGATGTGTCTCAGTGGTTGAGTGCCCCTAAATTCAATCCCCAGTAGCAAAATAATAATAATAATAATAATAAATAAAAAGAGCTCATGATATAGCTCAGTCATAGAACTTGTAGAGCATGTGCAAGATGCTGGGTTCAATCCCAGTACCACAAAAATATAAGCTAAAAACACTTCACAAAATTTGTTAGAACTAATAGGTGAATTTAGTAAAGTTGCAGATACCAAATCAATATACAGAATCAATTTATTTTCTATATACTAACAAACAACTACCTAAAAAGGAAATTATCAAAAACTCATTAATGATATCATCAAAAAGACTAAAATACTTAAGAATAAACTTAACTATAATTTTTATAAAAGACTTAACATTGAAAATTCCATACAACAAAGATGACAGAAATGACAAAAGTTTCAAAAACATGGAAAGGCAAACCACATTGATGAACTGGAGGACCTGAGAATGTTAAATGTCTATATCACCCAAAGTCATCTACAGATTCAATACTATTTCTATCTAACTCACATGGCATCTTTTTATGAAAGTAAGGGGAAAAACTCCTAAAAGTCATATGGAATTACAAAAGATTTAGATAACCAAATTAATCTTGAAGGACAATAAATCTAGAGTCTTACACTTATTTCTTTCAAAACATATTACAAAACCACAGTAATTAAGAGTATATTTAGACACAAAGATAGATAAATAGATCAATGGAACAGAACAGAGAGCTGAGACTTCAACACATACACTCATGGTTAATAATTTTTCAAAAAGAGTGCCAGCTATATACAACAGGGGAACAATCTCTTCAATAAAGGTGTTGGGAAATTGGAAATCTATGTGCAATGAAGGAAATAGGAGTCTTATTTTAAATCACATACAAAATTTAACTCAAAATTGATTGAAGACATAAATGTAAAACCCCAAACTATAAATCTCCTAGAGGAAAACATTGGATAAACCTACTTGACACTGATATCTTAATAATGATATCTTGGATATTATGCCAATAAGTAATAGAAGCAAAACATAGACAAATGGGACATCAAACTAAAAACTATAGCAAAAAGAAATAGTAGAGCAAAAAGTCGACCTAAAGAATTGTGGAAAAAATAAGGGGTTAATCTTCAAAATACATAAAAAACTCCTAAAACCCAATAGCAAAAAAAAAAAAAAAAGAAAGAAAGAAAAAGAAAAAACCTAAAAGCCCTATTTTAAAATGGGCTAAGAACTTAAATAGATATTTTTCTAACGAAGACATGTAAATTCCATTTTTATGCATAATTGCAAAGCTGTCATTAAAAATAAATAAAATGGAGACCAGTAGAGTAGAGGAAGGAGCTCAGGGAGAGGCAGGGGGGGAGAATATGCATGTCACAATTAATCACACTATTATGTTTAATTGCAATGCCCCAATATAAACAGTTTGTAAAATAATACATGCTTTATTTTTGAGACACTCAGGTCAAAAAAATAGTCATTTGGGTCATAATTAGCAAAGAATCTTTTTGATGGTTATCAACTTTGAATGAAAAACTTGTCTCTACACGAACACAACAATACAAACACATTATCTGAGAAGGGCTGTTCTTAATAATGAGTACTAACACATCATGCATCAACTGAGGTCATTCTCACCTATCCTGAGAAAGGAGGTAAGACGACAAAGGAAAGAAATTGAGCATCCCAAATTTCTAAGAGAATCACCTCTCTCACCTCTAGCAGAGGTCAGAAATAATCAGGCTCAGGCCCAGGACATAATTATATGAGGTGTGGAGCTCATTGAAAATTCAATGCTCAATTCTGGCAGGTCTGTTCCACCAAGGTCAGGACCTTGATTGGAAAGAAGTGAAACTTTGCATCAAGGCATCTGGAATGCTATACTTGATCAACTTGGAACAGTCTTCTCTGCACCTTCTGAATCTACAGAAGTGGCCCATTTCTCCTTGTTATTAAGTAGATTTCCCCTTAGCTTGAAGGTGATGCTTTAACATTTATTCTGCAGATAATTGAGGACTGACTTCCAATTCTTTTACCAGGCCATTAACTAGGATTAAGTCAAAATATAATTCAACAGGGAAAAGCTGACTCTGTCATGGAAAAAGGACCATGTACCAAAGATTCCGCAGATCTGAGCTAGGATGTACCAGCAGAAGCCTCAAGAGAATGTGTGGGACTAAATCCTGAGGGTGCTGAATTTGAGAGATCTAAAGTTCTGTGGCATAAACTTGATGAGAATGTATCAGTGTGACAGTAGCAATTAAAACACTGGCACAAACCATAAGGAACAGGGCTAATATGTTCCTTGGAGCTTGGAAAAAAATGAAAGGACCACATAAAATGAAGCAAGACTTGCAGAATTTTCATAGCACATGGTCAGGAAGGAAAGAAATGGTTCACATAAATGTCATTGTAATATAAGTATAGTATATGAAATCACAAAACCCACTCCAAACTATGTTTCACAAGAGGATCCAAAGAACACTACAATATCAAATTAATAAGGAGTTTGATGGTGAGTGACATCACCATTGAGAGGCTCAGTTGATGCTGTTTTCCATAAATCAGACTGAGAGAATTGTTACGAAAATTTTGCACACTAGTTGCAATGAGGATAATACTAAACAGAGAGAAGCCCTGCTCTTAAATAAGAGTCCAAAAGAAAATGTCTCTCATAATGAGGAACATGGTCAGAGTGGCAGCTACATGTTCTGAACAAGAGAGCTATGGGCATTCTTACTAAGGCACATTGTTCCATATGCACAATTGGTGGATAACCTGTTAGAGTATTTCACAATTTATGCAAATAAGAAAATTAAAATACTTGTGATCTTGAGATTTAGGGAAGTCCCTGCAATAAAAATCATATCTCATGCCCAGTACCCAGAGCTAATTTGCAGACCCAGAATTCATTAACTAAAAAAGCAGTTGAGTCCTTATGAGGAGGAAAAAAAAATCAAAAACAAAAACAAAAATGCCCACTTCAGCAATAATTACCCTTTTTCCCAGGAATTCTTAGGTCATTTACTTCTAGCAAGTGATCTGTTTAAAAAGGGGATATCAGACATTTTGAGAACCATGAGTCACAGGGTTCAAGTTTGATCCTTAGGGCCCAACATATCACTGTGACCTCAGATTCAGGGCTCATGAAGGGCAGATAAAATATATGGAGTCCAAGTCCAGCTTACTGTCTACCTGTTCAACTCATGTTCCATCTGGTGAATATTTCCGGGCTGCTCAGGTACATGATAACATATAATCAGAGTGGAGATGATTTTTGGCAGAAAACACAGCCTTAATGCCTTTTTCTTGTGACAAAGGTCAAATGTAAGCTTTTGAAATTGCCCCTGGAAAGGACAGTAAATAAAAAAAACAGCATTATGATCTGGGGGTAGATGGGAATGACAAAGATTAGGGCTGACCTTAATGACTTCAAAGACCTTCGTGGCCCTGTCCAAGCCCCATATAAATCATAATTCTTTCCTCTACAAAAATTATTTGGCTCCTAATGGAGGAAAGGAAACTACTTCAAACTCAACCAAGAAGGAGTCCCAATTTCATGGCTGGCCTAGATATAGTGACTTGACAAGAGGAGAACATCTCTGCCTCAGGTAAATAGTATAAGGGCATTGATTTGAGGAGTATGTTATTTTTATTCATACGAGAAATGGATTTGCATTCAAGAAGTAGACAATGATATATATTTATGGTCTTGCTCAGGTTTAGGTTAATTCTTTCACCTACCATTACAAGGTAGTTCCATGGGATCATTGTTGTCTGGACATGACATATGGTTCCATTTTTATCTACCCCATCATATTAATTATACATATGAGCAACACATGGTAAGAAAGCTGGAGGCCTGAGTAAGACATCTGCACACAAAGGATGGAAATGAAACCTATGAAGATTCAGATGAAAAGGTCAGCGCCCTTACCAATTTTTTTTTCTTTTTTTCTTACCTCCAACTCCTGTGGTTTGGGATATGTTGGGATAATTCTTCTAAATTAAAGGATAATTATTCCATTTTGTATTCCCCGTCCACTAAGATAAAAACATAACACCTCAGATTCATACACTGATCTATTTATTCAGTGACATTAAATGGTGACAAATTTGACACTTTCAGCAAGAAAGGGATCTTTAGCAGGTCTAGGCTGAAGAGTAGCAACCCTTCCTCCTGGACCACTTGACCCAACAGGGCTATACTGGAAGACTGTATGGCAAGAAAGATATCATGGGGAGTTTATGGAAAATCCCCCAAATAGTGGGCATTGGTGGTGCACACTTGTGAACCCAACTATTGCAATCTCAGCTCCTTAGGAGGTTAAGACAGGAAGATGGCTAGTTTTAAGTCCAGCCTGGGCCATTTAAAGACAACTTGTCTGAAAATTAAAATAATAATAAAGGAAATAAAAATGGTGGGGACTGGGTACATAGCTCAGTGATAGAGCACTCCCGGGTTTAATCTCTGATACTAAAAAGCAAGAAAAGAAGAAAAGTTATAAAATTGTGTGCCAAATAAATATTTGATTTTTATTTTGGAAAAAAAAATCAAATTAAGTTTCTGAGTAGCCTAATAAAGAATTTTGTATTATTTCATGGTATACTTTTTATTTTCTAAATTATTTTCTATGAATTATCTCTATTTTTAATGCCTTAATTGTGGTTTTTAAATACAATCACAGTCTGAACACAATTGGAATCCTTGGTCTATTTTTCATTGATTATTAGAAAGTTTACCGCTGTAAATTTTTGACTCAAAACAACCACATCTCTACAGCATATAAGCCTTGACATAACTGCAGAAGTGAAATTTAGACCTATCAAAATATGTGACAAGCTACACAAAAGTATCTAGCAATGTTGAAAAAAATGAATCTGTTTTATTGTTAAAACGTTGTGTTTTTAAAAGACCTTTTCAAATAAAGCAAGTGACATGATAACGTGGTGACCTTTATGCTGGTTAAAGTCAAATGTCTCCCGTTTGAGTCACTTTCTTTTCTTAATTGTTCAACATCTTGACTTCTCCTGTCTGACTGTTGAATGGATATTGCATTCCTGTCAGTGATAAAAAATAAAAAAAATATTTGTAAGAACTTGAATGTCTACTAGATAATGGAAATATAAGAACTGTCCAATAAAGGTAAGGGAAATGTTTTATATTTTGTTAAATATAATACTTGATATTTATTTTGTTAAGATGACTTTTACAATTAATCATTGGTTCAATGGCTATAGATAAGTTTCAGAAAATGTGATTGAGTACAATTGAAGTCACAATCAACCCCATGGCACCAGGTTCACCAACAGTTAACATCTCAGATTATATATAATGTATGAACAAGGAAAGAGGCTGGAGATTTGGATTATTAATTTTATTCTTCTTTAAAAACCATAATGAATATATTGATACTGCTTATTGTTCAATTCTACTAATGAATTTTCTTGTCTTACTCCTAAAGAGCCCTACAGAGTTACCTTGTTACTCAGGAATGCTTCACATGTCTTTTTTTTTTTTTTTTTTTTAAGAGAGAGTGAGAGAGGAGGGAGAGAGAGAGAGAGAGAGAGAGAGAGAGAGAGAGAGAGAGAGAGAGAGAGAATTTTTAATATTTATTTTTTAGTTCTCAGCGGACACAACATCTTTGTTGGTATGTGGTGCTGAGGATCGAACCTGGGCCGCACGCATGCCAGGTGAGCGCGCTACCGCTTGAGCCACATCCCCAGCCCCCTTTCACATGTCTTTTTGAGAAACTCTTCTCTTCACTGTCACTAACATCTACTGAATTTATCTCCCAAAACCCTGAAGAACTTTGTCATGGAAAGATTAAGAAAGAGGAGAAATCTTCAAGGTGATACAGAACATATACACAATAGGTACACAATTATCCAGATATTATGAATCAAAACAGCCAGCCACTCATTTATTCAACATACTGAGTGTCACCTTAGAGAGGTTGGGTTGCAGGCTCTGGCTCTAAACCACTAGGATTTGAATCCTGTTTTCACATTTACCAGCTACAAACCTTATGCAAGTTATTTGACTTTTCTCTGTCTTGTATCATCATATACAAGGTGGGACTGGTAAATGTAGTATTTAGCTCCTAGGGTTGGTGTGAACATGAAATGAGTTTATACATGTATGCCTGTTACATAAAAATTGCACAACAGTGTAGGAATTTTTGTCCATTGCTCATAAAGTAGAAATTATTCTTATTTGTAATGTTTTATGTATCCACTGACTTGTAAAACTTATATTTAATTCATATAGCCCCTCAATAAAGAAATGGGTTAAGCAGCAGAAAAGCAGGTAGAGATCAAGAAAGAGCAAGACTGATTTGAGAAAACAGTAAATTTAGCATTTAATAGAGTAGCTGCATCCCCAGACCTGAAGACAACTCATGAACTTCTTGAAAGAGCACTATGTGGGATTGAGATATCTCAGTTCCCATATGGAAGGTAGTTTGCTATTTAACACTGAGACTGATTTTTACCTATTGTAAAATTTTTATGTATAATACATATTTATTTATTTAATTGTATTGGTTCATTTTTGTCATACATGAAGATAGAATCCGTTTTGAAATAATTATAAAAGCATGGAATATATCTTCTTCTAATTCAGACCCCAGTACCACAGCTTTTCCTACCCCAACCGCTGATCTATTCCTCTATTGATCTTTTTGCCCTTTACCTATAGTTATATTTTTAATCAGTTTTTTTGTGAATGTACATGTTGGTGAGATTCACTGTGGTATATTCATGTATGTACATAAGAAAGTATGTCAGATTCATTCTGCTGTCTTTTCTTTTACTATCTCCTCTCCCTTCCCTTCATTCTCCTTTGTCTAATCCAATGAACTTCTATTCCCCAACCCCTTATTGTGGGTTAGCTTCCACATATCAACTAAAGCATTCAACCTTTGGTTTTGTGGATTGGCTTAGTTCACTTAGCATGACAGTCTTCAGATAAATCCATTTATTGGCTAATGTCTTAAAGTCATTCTTGCTTATGGCTGAGAGATACTCCATTGTGTGGATATATATCACATTTTTTAATCCATTCATCTGTTGAAGGGCACCTAGGCTGGCTCCATAGCTTAGCTATTGTGAATTGTGCTGAAATAAACATTGATGTGGTTGTATTACTGTAGTATGTTGATTTTAAGTCCTTTGGATATATACCAAGGAGTGGTAAGTGAATGGAAGAGTCAAATGGTGGTTACATTCCTAGTTTTTTGAGGAATCTGCATACTGCTTTCCTGAGTAGTTGCATCAATTTTCAGTCCCACCAACAATGTATGAGTGTTCCCTTTTCCCCACATCCTCACCAACATTTATTTATACTTGTATTCTTGATAATTGCCATTTGACTCCATGTAGTTTTAATTTGCATTTTTTCTAATTGCTAGAGATGTTGAACATTTTTTCATATATTTGTTGACCATTTGTATTTTCTCTTCCTCTTGAGATGAGAATTAATGAAACATTTTAATAGCAAACATGGCATACTTAATCCAATATTTTTTCCTTATTTTTTGACATAAAAGTCACAGTTATTGACATGGATATGAAACAATGGAAGACATACTGTGGTAAATAAATACAGAGATGAATGAGTTATTTTCTATCTGAAGAAACCACAGTATATGGAGTTGGCCTTCACTTTGGTATTTAACACTGAGACTGATTTTTACCTATTGTAAAATTTTTATGTATAATACATATTTATTTATTTAATTGTATTGGTTCATTTTTGTCATACATGAAGATAGAATCCGTTTTGAATACTTTCTCTCCTTTACTGAATACTATAAAACTGTAGATAAATTTCCCTTGAGCACCAGCACACTCACAACACCCATGAAATAAGCATTGATATTTACTGGGGTCACATTAGTCCAGGTTGAATGTATGGTGAAGAAAAATATTGGGATAGAAACAAGATTATTGTAACAATTGCTTCAGGTTGCACTGGGGGATAGCAGAAAGTTCTGAAAGGAACATCTTTGGAAGAATAAAAACTAATGATGTTGGAGGTGAACTATATACAATAGGCACAACTAGAAATAAAATTGTTTTGAAAAACTAGTAAAAGCATATTTTTTGGATCATTAAGAAAATTCATTTCATTAAGCCATATTTCATATATGAAGCCCACCAAAGCATGCCATGATTACAGTGGATAGAAAGCAGGAAAAATAATGACTCAATGATAACAATATCCTCCTTTATGTAGCTTAGAGCCTATAATTCTGGGACTATAGCAGTGGCCTCTAAGGTTGGGGACACACATGACAGAAGGTGCACAAAGCAATCTAAAGAATGTAGAACATTTTCTAGGAGTTTTATTTATTGCTATTTTTCACATTATAGCATATATTTTGTCTAAATTTTTGAAACATGTCATAAAACAGTACAGTACTTCAAATACAAACACTCTTGTGGAATGTTTTAACAACAGAAAGATGTATTGGGATTGTTGCTGAACATGTATTTCCTGATAGGAGTGATTATATAGCAAATAAAATGGCATGCTTGAATATTATTTGTCTTCCAGTAAGGGATTTACATAACCACAATATAGCATGGATTATAATTTATTAACTTTTAGTATACAATTACAGTTGCCACAGAAGCAGGTGTATACTAGGGTGACATGGGGTGATGAGGAAGGCAGTTGATTTTCATGACAAGCCTTTGTTATTATTTTATTTTTTACCCTGTTCTTACATTATTTAGGCCTTTCAAAAAAAACCTTATTATTTTCTTAAATTGATTTTAAGGTAAGAGTTTTGTCTTGTGATAGTGGTATCACGTGCTATTATCAAGTGGTAGATTAATCAGTCTGGAAGCTAGACAATTATTCAAATTGGTGTTTTCTAACTACTCATGTCTTCACAATAATCCAGAATATTGGTTAAAAATACACATTTCTAAATTCCTCTACTTAAAGAGCTGGGGTGGGGCCCATAAATCTATAATATTTTAAGCATCTCAGATAAATTATTAGGATTAGGCAGTCTTAGAAAATCTGACTCCTGAATAAATTTATTGAAATTTTGATGGAGACATGAAGTTGTTATTTTGACAAGTTTTCCATGGCATACAGGAGGTTTATCTGTATCTGGTAGCATACGAAATTTAAAATCTACATGACATTTTTTTATTATACATATTTCATTCAAGTATAAGATGAATAACAGGTAGTAAAAATGTTCACGTGTTTTTATTTTGTTTTAATTTATGTTATTCAAAGCTCACCTGACATAATACTTCTCTCTCTCTGCAGATACATGAACTTTTGGATGACCCCCTTCAATCACAGTTCCAACAGGAGGAACAACTCCCTCCTCCTATTGGCTATTGTATTCTCAATCTTATCTATTAGCTTCTGCTTCTTGCTTCACTTCTTCCTACATTTTTCAGAGCCTGTTCCTCCTGATGGGGTCCACCTATTTCAATCCTAAACGGGGCTAGAGCAATTGAACGAAAAGGACTCTGAATGTCTGTCCTTCTACTTTGGGCAGTGTGTCTCAATCAATCCCGATGCACACTTAGAATCACCTGGGAGATAAGTAGGCCTTTAACACCTCCCAGCCCCAGTCAAGGGGAACTGCTGTGACTAGGACACAGATGTCAGCACCTTTTAATAAGAGTGATATCTCCAGCTCATGGGCGAGGAAACTAAAGTTGAAACAGACTGAGTGTTTCCTCCAAATTATATGAAAACTAAGTGATGCATTTAGGGGTCCAAGATAACCCTCTGTATTCCCAATCCCCTTTTTGTCCCTCTATCTCTTTAAAATATGAACAAAATTTTATCCATTTTAACTCCATTTGCAATTCCAGTAAAATCTCCCCCTTATCATTATACATATACACAGATAAGAGACAGAGTCAGACATATATATCTGAGAGAGAGTGAGTTTTAACCTGTCCTAAGAAAAGAATATTTTTTCCTAGATACTTTGGATTATCTCTTAAGTCAAAAAGGACTTTTAAAGGACAAATATAATCTATAGGTATCCCTTTATATTGTGCTATTATTCTTTCTCCCCTTCTGCAAGGAAATCTCAGTAAAGAACAGCTTACACCTGATTACTCATTTCATTCAGTCTTTACTCCCTTGTACTAGGATATTTACCTTCTTAAAGGTTACCAGCAATCTCTTAAATAGCAAATCCCCTCTTAAGAAAATATGTGTGGAGTGCCTAATATTTACTTGGCAGCGGGGATAAACATCCAATTAATATCTCACACTCTCTTCCAAGAAGAAAAACAAAGATAGAGGCCAATGATATTATATGTGAGGGTGTTTTAGGAACAAAGTGGAGACACACCCATTCAAGGAAGTTTCTTCAGGTGATTTGATGTCTAAGCTGTCTTGTTTTACAAATAGGACTTAGCTAGTTGAGGAAGGGTAAAGGCAGTCAGAGCATAAAATGAAAAAGTGATATAACTAGAATACATGTGATGATGTTCTTCACAAAGAATAAAGGCATGAAACACTGTGACGAACTTACTAAGCTACAAATGGTGCTATACTCATAGAACTGATGAAATGTATTTGGGATTGAATATTTCTAGGGATGGTGAAGACTATGCTCATTTTCATTTGCTAAGGATTTGGAATTTTGACAATATAAATTTAGTTCCCAGTCTCTATTTCCTTGTGGAAAAAAATTTGGAATGTTATTACCTTTCTGTGGCTTCATGAGGACTGAACATTATGTGCTTTTTGCCCACAGAGACTGGCACTTAGAACATGCCCACACGATATTGTCCATAAATAGTTGTGTCATTACATAGTAATTGTGGAAGTAGTGTTTGAATTTATTTAAGAAATTTAGGAAAGAAACAGGGAGGTTTTGGCAGGCAAAAGTGATTAATTAAGTCTATTCAAGTAGTAATAGGAGATTTATGGGGGATATGGAGAAAGAATTTGAAACTACTTAAGAATAGGGTTTGTGAATTTCAGAATATAGATTTTAATAAAAAGTATGTCAACAATTCATGAATCATTGTGATAAAGAAAAATTAAATAATGGATTTTTTAAAACAATATAACAACTTATAATGCACTTACAATTTTAATCAAAAATAAGCATTTATAATTCTTTAAGTTAAGCATATTTTACATAATCAAAATTTAACATTACACTAATCACACCATAAAGCTGCTCCTTAGTATTGTGAAATTGATCCTGTTTAGAAAGTACTTTTTTAGACATAGAAATATTGATACCATATTCTGCTTCTTGCCAGGATGATTGCATGCCCATCACACTGTTGACAGCTGGAAGAAAACATGTACAATTATTATTTTATTCCAAATTGTCTTCCTAAATATCAACAGTGACATTGTCAATGATTTTATAATCCCTAATAGAATTACTACTTTGCAATTCACAGGCCCAGTATACTAAAGTCATTCATACTTCAGGAAATCTGACAACTGAATAAAATAATTGTCTTGTTTATCTAATTATTCATTAAGACATTACTTAACACATACGGAAAGCCTCCGTATAGTTTCAGAGCATTTTACTGTACTGAGGTCATATCCAAATACTGCTCACCATTACACAGTGTTCTCAGGGCAGCTAGAAATATTGTGCACTATCACCTTCCTATTGACTTGATAACAATAGGTATAGAGAAATCAGAATTAGGTCATACCTCTCCTAAATCATATGTCATTGGCAATTTATATAATGGCTATTTCAGTGGAGTATCGAATATGTGGAGATCTTTCACTGAGTTGAGTAGCTACTTGGAGGAGAGAAATTATGTATAGTCAGCTTATACAACTATTTCAAATGATAGTACTCTGCAGAGTAACAGAAAAGAGATGGTTACAGAAAATGTGAACGGGGTCAGAGGAAGTACTTCAGAAGTAGTAGATTTTTAAGTCATGTCAGGTAATGCAAATAACCTAGCAGTGAAAGATAGAAAATGTTTCCATGAGAAGACCAGAGATGTGGGTACCCAAATTATAACTGGAGTGGATGGATATACCAGAAACAGGAACACTTCTCTGGACTTGGGATCTAAGAATGTATGGTACTGATGCAGGCATGTTAGTGAAATTGGTTTTTAGAGGCTTAGAGAGTTTTTAAATCAGATATGTCTTTTGTTTGTGAAATGTGCAAAGAAATTACAGTTCAGAGTGAGAAGAGATGGATGTGTTGAAGATTTGAGAAAAGCAGGAGAGCTGTGAATTTTCATCACTGAAGGTGGTAAAAGTGAATTTATTTGGGATCTATAGTCTGATGTGATTACATTGAGCTATGATTTGAAAACATGGTCATAAATCTGAACTGAGTCCAGAGCACATAATTGTGTTACTTTCAATAGGAACACACTGCTGCTTAAATGCAGCCACAGATTCAGTGACAGATTCAATGACAGATTGCTTTAATCAGGACTGAGTTCTTTACCTGAATTTAAAGGAGATGGTGGGACAAAGAGTGAACTCTATGTGAACAGAGTAACAGTGATGGACAATGAAATCCTATCAGGATGACAAGTAAAGTGACATTAGAGAACTAATGGAGAAAGAAAGAGAAACACGGTCTTTAGCATAATGATATGGAATAAATTAATAAATATCTAAGTATTTTGGATTAAGTTGGATAATAGAGAATATGATATTTGGACACTAGATTTTTGAAGTGTTATGATTATTGATGATGTTACAGTCTTGGGTGTGACCATAGGAATGGGTGTCTGGAATAGGAAGAAGGACAAAAGAGCAAGAACATAGGAGTTAAAAGAATGATCAGCCATGATAAATGTTGATAATTTCTGTGAAAGTTAAATATGCTATAAGATGCCAGGAAGTATTGTAGGAAAAAAAACTCTGGAAGCCAAAAATTAAAGTCACTGAAAGATTAGGGGATGATAATAAAAATAGGTAAGGATTGTTAAAATCTAATTATATGCAACCCAAAGGGCAATAATTTGTAAAGGAGGAAAGAGATGAACACTGTACAAGGAAGAATTGTAGAAAAGGTAAGTCACTTAGTGCCTGCCTCAGCTTTGACAGAATGCTTGTGCTTAAATTCCATGGTGGTGTTCTTCAGGGACATTTCCATTAGTGCAAAAAGGTGAAAACAATATATGGTAGGAGAGCAATGAGGAGATACATGTAGGCCCTGTAGAACTGGAGAAGATGACAGGTATGAGAAATGCAAAAGAGAAAGGAATACTGGCCCAAGTGGAAGAAAACTTTGTGAAAGTGTTGGCATTTTTTCACCATGCTTCATGCCAAGACTATGCAACCTTTTCCCACTCTTCCCCATCTATAAACACACACCAACTATTCACCATATCTCCAGTGCTCATTGTTTTACAAAGTCTTCTCTTACTGGTCTACCTCACAAGGACCCTGTTGTTCTCTGAATTCGTATGGAGCTGATTAGATGCACTGTGCATGTTAAGAAAAAAAAAAAAACTACCATATATTATTCCCTACAATTTTTTACTTATATCTCTACCCAGTTGGATTATGGGTTCTTGAAGAACAAAAACCATTCTTCAAAAGGGAGAAAACATAGTGAAGGAAATTTGAAAGCCATTTCACCAATACACCATCAATATAGATTTCTCTTGCTATATAATTTCATTCATCACTGTCACCAATGTCAAGCACTTAAAATAGAATGTTAGCTCTTTCTTAATTTTCACTTCCACACTCAACTGAAGTGCATACATTCTCCCATTTTGATTTATGAGTTACCATTTACGACAGTTTATTTGCAAATGCTTTATTGTCTGGACACCATGAAAAATGCAAGAATAACTTCTAGTGTCTCTGACGTGAGTTCTTTTTGTCCTTACCTGATAACTTCCAGGCAGTAAGTTTGGTTTTGTGTTTGGTTTGGGAACACTATTCAATGAGTTTTCATGCCTACAAAAAGTGTTAAAGAAAGTTTTGAAATATTTATTTAATCTTTAATGCAAGTGATATATTTTAGTGGTTATGTACATAAATAATAAATGATGCATTAGTTTCTTTTATAAATCAATAGGTAAGCCAACACTACATAATGCTATATTTAAATAGTCTATTAAGTATCTCTTAATAGCCTCCTAGACATTATAAATCAGAATCACTTATGTTCTTAAGATTAATAGAAGTGTTTATTATTAATAATCTCAGATACTATCTCTTCTAAATAAAGTAATGGATCTCAATGCTGTTCTAAGTAAAAGTTTATATATTTCATTTGGTTTCTTGAAACATGATATTTGTTCTTATCCCTGGGACACTTATGCCTCTTATCATTAAATGACTTGAAAACAGTATTAATCCTATTCAATGGCAGCAGAAAACTCATACTAGGTCATAATGAGCATTTGTAAATGCAATTCTGCTCTCTAGTATGCCTCTATAATTGAAATAATATTAGGTAGTCAATAAATATTGATGAATTAAGCTTGGGCTACTTAAAAATTGACAAAGAATTTAAGGGTGAAATGTAACTTCTTAAAATGTCAATCAAAATCTTGTATTTCTAAATTTCATGTCTATTGAAGCATTTAGGACCAGCTTGTAAAATCTAAAATTTCTTTCTTTAAAACATCAAATCTACTTTTACCTTGGTACCTGCCCTGGCTCCTTGGCAGTGAGACTTGGTTGATGCTGCTGATGTTTGTGACAATGAGGAAATAATCTTGAACAGGCAGGAACACTAAAGTTAAAGGAGATTGGGTGGGGGACCGAGAAGACATTTACAAAATGAAACCAGTATGCTTGTTTTTTATCAAACGTAGTTACCTGCTTCAATCATACTAGCATTGAGTTTCCCAGTTAACCATTCCCATGCAAAAAAACAAAAATACAATTTAATCTATTAAATATATGCCAGTTAATAAGAATTTCTTTTGAATTTTAAAATGAACATAATATACTTCATTTTATAAGGATAAATAAATTAGTTTTATAATTTTATCCTTCATTTTAATAAAACTTCCATAAAAATAATTATTTGGGGATTGGGTGGTATCCTCAAAACCCATAAAATAGCTTTTTAGATGTTAAAAATATTTCATAATAACGTTTATACATTGAGGGGGAAGTATGGGATATATATGACATTCGATATCAGGGGAGAAGTTTCTAGTTAATAGATACTGTATTTTAGCACTTCAATTTCTGTCATGCTTGGTTGTAGCACATCTACAAGACCCCTCTATGATAAGCTAGTTTTAAGACCAGGAATTTCTCATAGTGAAGAAGTGGAAATTTAAAAAAAAAAACACACTGATTGTACCTTCTTAATTCACTAACTGTTTTTTAAAATAATAAATTATTTATTCAGGCAGTTGATACTACCATTACAAATCCACATAATATTCTAAGGTATATGTCACTTTCAAAACAGAAATTTAAGTTCACTGAACTATCTCCACTTCATATAAAGGTCACAACCTCTTGATGGTCCTTCCTAAACTTTTACTTTCAGGCTAACCCATATTACCTTGTGGAATCTACACTCCATCCTCCAGGATAAGAACCAACCTTACTAGTAACTAACATTACTTTCTAACATGAGTAAAACTGTAGAGTTCATATTAACCTATTTATATTCCATTCTGTGTTTCTCAAAAGAAAAACAAATCACTTTAAACTACATTTTGTCTTTTATATTTTTCCATTGGCTCTTTAAAAGCCAGCTTCAGTAGCACTTCGTCCATGAAAATTTCTTACCGAATCCTTCCACGTGAGTTAAGTATATTGCAGAAACATGTTTAAATCCTAATTAGCCCCCTATCACTTTCCTTTACAATCTAATGTAACTATTCATTTTCCTATGTCCTTTCTACCAGAGATGGTGCTCCTTGAGGGCAGGTATTATCTGTTATCATCTCTGTATTCTGGCCACCTGTCACAATATCTGAACCATAAGAATTTAGGCAATAAGTTTTAAATGAATTTGATCCTCCTATAGTTACTATTGCAATTCTTTATCTTTTGAGGACCTCTATCTATCCTTAGGTAGGTAAATATTGTTTACATATGTACCAACTAAATTTTATTTATTTTCTGTAGTATCTTTCAAAATTTCATTTCTTTTTTCCTTTTTATTTTCTTGTTGTTTTGTTTTAAAGCTTGTATCATTGGATTGATCACTTAGAGAAAGAGCATTAACTTTTGAACCAAAACATCCTGAATCTAATCTAAAACAGAAGTACTATTCTCTCCAGCTTTGTTGCGATTATCAGCGAGGATAACATTTACCAAGCACTAAAACTAATAGGTGAATTTATCTCAACCTTTTCTTTCCACTTTCATCCTGGTCTTTTAAAGCCATTCTTGATGTGTTTTATGAGACTCAAACAAATTCAAATGGAAGCAAAACTAAAATCTTACTCTTTGAAGAGGCACCATGCACCAGCATAGAGGCACACCATAAAAAGAGCTCCTGTTAGAGTTAATACTGCAGGAAACCAGTTATCAGGGCTCCAGTAATATGAAATCTTCTTCAAGACAGAAGTAGTAATCTGAGTAATACAGGAAATGTTTACCAAACATTAACAATGCCATTGACAAAAATATATATAGTATTCTCTGAGTTTTTTCACATATCACTGTTTACTCTTTATTATTAAAATAAGATTTTCATATAAAAATTTAAAATATTTTCACTTGATATTTATTTGAAAAATTAAAAATCCACATACAGTAAAATACAAGGGGTATCAAACTAACTCCTCTTTATCACTAAAGACAAACAAACAGTTCTCTTTAGAAGTAAACATCTTTGTTCATAATATTGCATCTGGCCAGAACCCTCTTTCCTGCCTTTCCCTCGTGGTGAGCATTTGTTCCATATCAGTGTCATCCTCTGCCTTTGCTTTTACAAGAACCTTAACTTTGGGGGTAGAATTGCCTTACCCACTCTCTTTGCTCCTATTTCTACTATCACATCTAGAATATTTTACCATATTTATTAGTTTTAATTCTGAATTTTCCCTCTGAGAAGTAAACTAACTATTAAAGAAGGACCATTTCTCTGCAGCTCTTGGCACAGAAAAGACATTAAGGGAGTGTTGGCTAAATGACAGGTAGAATGAATCAGCAAGATGTTTACAGGGTGAAGTATTATTTTAAAAATTAGTCAGATCACTGTTTCCCTTTTCTGCTTCCTATCATAAAAGCACAAAAAGGCTTTTTTCCTAGGTGAATCCCCCGCATCATCTCAGGGGGAACCACTTAAGAAGCTAGTAATTAACACAAAGCTCGCTATAGATTTTAACCTGGAGTCCCTCACTAAGGAGGAGTATGTTCCCAGCAGATGGCAGCATAAGATAGGAGAAATTCTGTGAACACATGCATTACATGTGCCATTGCTTAAGGTAACCTAAGTCAGGAGACTGGCTTCACAGAAATGAAAAATAAATAAGTAAAGGAAATTCAAAGGTGTGGGGAACAGACCTTTCCAAAAAGGATTAACAGTGGTGGTAGCAGAAATAGTACTATTTACATGATTCAGTGAGAAAGATCCTGATCACTTTCTTGATTGCTGTAGTTGTAGAGATTAAGTATTGTATGACTAAACATTCTATTTACAGTACAATGGTAGGGGCGTGCCTAGACATGAAAGATCAAGAAATCAGACTTGTCTCTCACAATGTTTGTTGAAATACTGTACTTTTATTTTCCTAAGTAAATAATACTCTATTGCATTTCCACATAATAAAAAAAATGAAAAGGATGACAGACAACCTGATTACCACCTAATCACCTAGCTCTGTTTTCAGCTCCTTAAGAAATAATACCCCTACCAAGTGCAAGTGGGAAGAATACCATTACTAATACAAGGAAAGAGACTACAGTCTGCAGTATTTCTTCCTTTCTTCCTATCTTCCAAAAATGTTTTCTGAACACCTACTATATTCCAAGAATTGCTTAATAGAGTATAGAACTTTACGACCCCAAACGATAGGGTTGGAATGCATTTATTACCTACCATGTGCCAGGATTTGTCCAAGTCTTTAAGCTATTTCTGTTTCCCTTAATACCCATTCTGAAAGAGAGGTGTTTGCCACCAGCAGTTTACAAAGGAGAAACGAAGGCCCAGAGAGGCTTGGTGTGTTACCTGGAGTTCTACAGCTCCAAGGGGCAGAAATGATGTTCACATATAGATTTGTATATCTTCAAGCACCAGGTTCTTTCCAGCTTTCTATGCTACCTTCCCCCCAAACTGAGGATATTGTAAGAGTTTTAAGAAAAAATCAAATCTATATTAAAGAGTTGAGGTACTGTTCTGTAAATCACCACAGTTTTCATGTAGAAGTCATCATACAAGTTTTTGTCCATGAAACTCCAACTGTACAGAGCCAATTGAAGGCACTGGAAAATTGCTTAGAAGCTGGATGAAAGAATCATCCTCACTTGTACTTTGCTTGTCTGATAAACAAGGGTATATTTTCCTGTTTCTCTATTATTTCCCATCTTTTTCTCATGTACTTACACAAAACATAGCTAAAGCTTTTATTATAAAAGGAACATTTTTTTAAACATTTCAAAGCCTAAGACAAGTGGGGATATTACTTTGTTGCTGCAATAATATAAAAAGAGCAAAACCTTTCTACAGGGATTAAATATAATATTAATGGATTATATTTACATAACATGTTTATTACAAGAGCTTTCATATCTCTTGTTTCATTTGATCTCTATAACATCTTTTGTACAATAGATACAGCTATTCTAATCCCTCTAGTAATCATATACACTGAATAAATATTTAAACGTGTTTTATGTGCAGGCTTGGTGCTTGCAAGCTCTCTCTCTCTCTCTCTACACCCTTTCAATCAGTGATTCAAAACAATTTGAAAAAACTGAATTTGGGGATTAGCATTTCATACACTTGATGTTTCCATAGCTTATTATTCCCTTATGTTTTAATTGCTTTTAAGCTCTTTGGAGCCCCCAGAGGATAATAATCATAAGGACAAAGGCATTTGCTCTTTGTTACTTCTTGTAGTTCAACCTGACTGGACTTGCTGCCTCTGGTCTTTTCTTCTCTATTTAATCCTTGACTCTGCCGGTCTACTTTCAGTTCTGAAACTATCTAAACTGGCTATGTATTATTTATAAAATGAAGCCCAAAGTCCATGGCATTGACTCTGGGTCCTTGTCAATCTACCTAATCTACTTACCTAATCTACTTTTCTGGCCCTGCATCTGACCACCCTGCTTCATGGACTCTAGGCACCCTTGGTTGTTCATCTTTGTGAATAATCCATATGATCTCACATCTGTTCCTCCATTTCCATCATTTATGAATATCTTTGCTTCTTATTCTGTTCATCAAAGGTCTACATCAAATTCAAGTATCCTTTTCTTAGACTTTCTCTTATTCTTCAAGCCAGATTTTGCTACATTGTCTGGCCTACATCTGTTTACTCTACCTTTACAGCACTGGTCAAAATGACTTGCAATTTGATTCGTTGGATATAAATCTCTATACTTACTATGGCTTATAAGTCTTTTCAAGATATGACCCCTTTATTCATCACTTCATCTCACTCTTTTTCTCCCAACTCACCATACTGATCAGAGGATTCCTCAAACCTGAAGCATTTCTCTAGTCTCTTTCATAGTCTCTTTGGTTCTACTATGTCTGCAAGCTTGAGAAAATTATTTAAATTCCTGAACTCTAAGTTCTCTCTTTCACAACATAGCAAAAAATAGTTAAGACTTTGAGTTTGATTAAATCAAGTCATGGGTTTATTTAATGTAGAAATTTTATGTATGAATGGGCTTATACACAAATTTCATAATTAGGAAATTTTGTTCAAATATTAACTTTATTATTTTCTCCTAAGGAAAAAACTATTTAAATTCATTTTAATTATATCCTAAACCTTCTGTACGTCACTTTTAGATCATGTGTATGTTATTGTACAAATTGCACCTTTTCACCCGTTTTAAATATGCTATTAAATTCAGGCTGAAACTTTTTTTTCTGTTGCTTGCAGGTTTGCCCAAACAGACAGCACAAAGATACTTACACACTTTGATGATTGAGCAGTTACTCCTCTCCTTTAGGATCATGAGGAGTGATGAAATAAATGGCTAAGGATTGACGGGACACTGGAGTTTGTATGTCATCAGACATTTATCTCACCATTAGGTAAATCACCAGTGAAAACAAAAGAATTTCCCGTCTGTCATTTGGTCACGCACTAAGCTCCTTACAGCTGTGTGCAGTTAATTTTGTTTGATTCATAACCTTAATTACTTAACTAGTTATATTTTATAGAAAAGACAATAATGATAATCTTCCCTGTCATGACAGCTTTCGTCAGTGGATATTAGAGTCACAGCAGATGTGCAAGGCTATAACCTAATAGAACACAATATATGTTATTTCTACTGACGTTCCGATTATTTCATTTAACTCTCACTGAAGATTTTCTTTAAAAGATCGTCAATAAGAAGTTCCAATTCATGTGTGTATGCGCTGTCTCAAATACTTCAAGTTAAATATGGACCAGACTTCTATAAGAAATGTTAAGTACTTTTTAGTAATAAAACACTGATAATTTAAGCAGAAATGCTAGTTTTGCCAACTTACTAAAGACAATTATGATTTAAAATTAATAAATATTGTAAAATAAGTTTTAAAAAAATAGTAATATAAAGAAGACAAGCCATATTTTTCCCCCTCAGTGCAGACTATGCAGGAGAACCAGAGGTTTTGTGACTATCTCAGCAATCACTTAAGCCTGAATATTTTTAAATAATAGATTACTGTCTTCAATCAATGAATTAACATTTATACAACAATTAATACAATACTAGTAAGGATTAATGGCATCCTTTATTGGGCATTGAACTAAGAGGGCTTATGAAATAGCTGTTAATAATTGGAAATGGAGGCTCAAGCGTGGTGATGGCTCAGCACAGGTTTACAGTTATGAACTGGGAGAGCTGGGATCTGAGCCAGGACCTGCTTCATTCTCATGGCCAATCCCTGCTATACTACTTGGGACTTGAGATTATCTACTCTCAAATGTAAAAACTGGTTCAATGGAGTCTGTGAAATGAGACTGTTACCATTTCTTTTGCTTCAAACTTTGGGTTCAAAACGGCTTGGTGATACTATGAATGAAAAAAATATGATAAAAGTTTTAGAAATTAATGTCTAAAGTGTTTTGTGAGCATTGTTACTATATCAAAAAAAGTCAACTGTTTTACTTTTTTTTGAACTCTGATATTACTCCTAAAACTTATTATTTACTTTCACATCCTAGGTCCTAATTCAATTAATATGTCATCAAATGAAAATAATACACAAAAAAAGAAAAAAGAATATGGAAAATTATTTTAAAATATGAAGACAAAAGTTTAAAATAATTTATTGTCCAACTATCATTTTTCTACAATGGCAGAACAATTAGCAAAAAGACATTACATAATAAAGGAAAATAAAATGATCTAAAATAATTTTTTAAATCTATTTAATCCTAGTGATTTGTCCCACTTTGATGACCCACATTATTATTCTCTGAAGGCCATGGAACCTTTTTATTTGTTGTAGAATGTTAAATAGATTATTGGCTTTTACTTCTCAGATTACTTTTTAAAATAAATCATACTACGTTCTGAAAAAATTCTATTTAAAAATAGTATTAAATGTGATATCAGTGTACTAAAATGTATAAGTATGTAACAAATATGATACAAATTCAGAATCTGCATCATACACTGAGCATTGCTTTATACTTGCACTTCATGCCTGGCTACTTGTTAAAGTTAGATCCAATGTCTTCCCACATAAGGAAAATCGTATGTGGATGGAATATATATATATATTCAACTTGAGAAGGTATTACACTTTGTAGGAAGTTCAGTTTATGTGACCAAGCACAATCTTCAGTTTTACTGGGGGAGGATGGTGATTTATTTACAAGAATTTTATTTCCTAAATGAGATAAGCCACTGAACAAGAGACTAGTTAGTGTAAGTAATGTTCTCAGTTTTGTTAGGTGAGACACTATTTTCCTTCAAAATAAATTCTAGCTTTGCTATTGAGTAACCCAGGAATACATATTTACTTTTATGCAAAAGAGTAGTTAAACAGTCAGAAAAGAAAATTATGTATCAATATATCCAGGATATATTTCACTTATAAAATGTTAGGCTGATGTTCTCCATGTTGGTTTTCCTTAGTGTTGTCCACACCTTTTCAAATACCTCCTTCCATAATTCTTATAAGTTATTCTGTATAAATTTCCTACTGGGAGTTTGATGGACACAAAGACCAAGAAGTAAATGAATATAAAATATGATTCTATTTATTCATGGAAACTTTAAAAATAGATTGGCTGAATGCGGCATAATAAACATAGAAATAAATGCTCATACAGTTGCATAACATGTCACTTCTTAACACAGCGGAAAGTGAAATGGCGAAAGAGTCATAAAGAGATTTTATTCCAAGTAACACCTAAAGAAAGAAGGGTGACTTGTATTACTCAGATTTTTGTTACCATCTGAGAAAAACAAATTAGAGGAGGAAAGATTAATTTTGGCTCACAGTTTCGGAGACTTCAGGTCTTGGTCACTTGGCTAGTATAAGTAATGCTTTCCTATGATGGTGGGCAGCCGGTAGTGAAGCAGGCTTACTATGTGGCAGCTATGAAACCACAGTGTTGGGGGGTAGGGAATGTGGGGTAAGAACAAGAAATGCCCTTTTAGTGTAAGCCATAGTGATCTACTTCCTCCAGCTAGGCCCCATGTTCTAAAGTTTCCACAATCATGCCATTGCCCATGGACCCATTAATTCATTAATGATGACCTCATTGATGAGGTCAGAGCCCTTATGATCTGATCAGTTTCTGAAAGCCCCAGGTTTGAACATTTCTGTGTTGAGATACAAGCCTTCAACAGATGAACCATTGGTGGACATTCCAGATCCAAATCATAACACTGACTTAGCTGCTTAGTTCCCATGTCTGAAACTTAAGACAGAGGTGAATAGTGGAATGCTTCCAGATATGCAGCAGAAGCCTCTCCCCTAGATCGAAGGGACCTGTTATTGTTGTTCCACACAAGGATAATATATATATATAATCCCAGCGATGTCCATCATACATATGTCCTGCAGGCTCTGATAGAACGGATAAAAATGGACAAGCTTCCCTTGAATATGCCTCCTTATAGCCTCCAATTTCTGGCCAACCATAAAGGTATTACATTCATCATCATTGAGCCATTACATCAATCTTCTTTACTGATTTATTTTTAGAAATAACTTGAGATAAAAGAAGCAGATTTGTTACACTTCTGCTCCACACCTTAAAACATTATAATCAAATATATTTTCTTTTATACCTTTTATAAAAATAATGTAAATCAATGCTGGGTGTCTGGGAGATTTATTTTTATTCAAAAGGGGTACATGAATTAATCTAGTTTAGGAAATACAGAAATAGTAGAATTACAGTACAAACATGGCCTGTGGAAACAGACCTAAGCTGCACTTATGATTTATCACAATATGGACAAGTCAATTTCTGTTTGGGACACTGCTGCATAGGTAGTAGGGTTGCTATGAGGAAAAAACATACCTTATGGGAGTTTGTATCATTCTGTAAACTATCAGTTTATGACCATTATTAACACTGTGCCTCTGCTGCTATTTTAGTCATCATATTTGAAAAATACAAAAAACAAGAGGAGTTTAGTTCAGGAGTAAAAGATGTTGGTTAATCCCAGCGATGCTACAATGAGCTCCACTTTCTAGACTGACAAAACAGAGAGGATATTAAATCACAGCTCACAAGTAAGATATTGCTGTAGTCTCTGCTGTAGTTTTACCAAAAGAATAGATTCAAGTTGGCAGAAAGTGCCTGTGGCTTGTAATAGGTACTTTGACCTTTAAAAATAGCCATACTACTGAATTACTCTTTGAAATAAAGGGTAATAATGTAGAATACATATTCCTTTCTGTTTCCATGGCTTCATTTTTGCCTATTAAACTTAAGAATTTGTTAGTCTTACTTTAAGTTTTTTTTCTACCTTCCCAAGTCTTCTAAAGAGTAATAAGGACAAGCCCACTAGTCTACTTGTAAACCAACTCTTAAAATACAATTAAAAAACCCCTGGTATTAGTATTTGTCAGTTTCATGGTATAAATATTTCTACCATAACCTGTTTTTTTTTTTTCCCCTTGAGTACTGGGAATTGAACTCAGGGGCAGTTCACCACTGAGCCACATCCCAAGCTCTATTTTGTATTTAGTTTAGAGATAGGGTCTCACTGAGTTGCTTAGTGCCTCACTTTTGCTGAATTCACAGATCCTCTTGCCTCAGCCTCCCAAGCTGCTGGGATTACAGGCACATAACCTATGTTAATCTACCAAAAATTTAACAATCAAACCATAAGCTTTCTGAGTAGCACTAGGCTTTCATTACTAGGCTCCCATCAGCTGGAGTGATCCTGCTCCAGTACACCACTAGTTAAATTCTTGACTGAGAACAAAGTACCAGGAAGATTGGATTGCAAATTGGCTTATGAGTTATACAATGGTAAGGACTGCTCTTTGATGAGGCAATGCCAGCTTGTAAAAGTAGTGAACCTGTGCAGTGAGCACAACACTGGAGCGAGCATATAACATTATGAGTCTCTAAGCTGCCATTGTATCTTTGGGAATAGTCTTTAAAGTTCCGATTAAGTAAAAGACATGGAAAAATCACAAATTTGTCACTCTGTGAACCTAATGCCTCTTCAGTTCTTCACTGATGGGACAAAATTCTTTTTATTATACTTATGCACATCATGAAATATGAACGTGTTATCAGGATGAACCAATGAAAAGATTGACAGACATTTTTTATAGGCTCTCTCCTTTCTACTTTTCATGTTGAAATAAAGGTCAAAACCAATTATAAATTAGAATGACTTAGAGTCTCTGCCGTCTTCCATATTGTCAAAATGGACATTAGTCCTGGAATTTTTATTATGGGCTCAATTTGCTACAAACAGATCATTTCAGGAATTTTGATTCATCATTCCTTAGGGATTATGTTTGCAGGAAACAGTGTCTAGCCAGTTACCTCATTGTCTTTTTCGACAATCTTGATTTAGAATTGGAAGAATTTCATTCAGTTCATGAAAGATGACTTAGTTTCTTTTTTCTTCTCTACCTGCCCTGAGAGTGACCTCTGAATAAGCAGGTATAGGTTCAAAGACTAAGGTGAACCAGGAGATAATGGTTTGGTTTATTTAAGCTAGTTTAGGTTTTTATTTATTTACTACTAGCTTGTTTAACTGTTTCTACATTTAAGATGAAATGATTTCCTCCTATTTTTCTTTTTAAGTGTCAGGTATTATTTTACCAATTCTAGTGTCAAGAAGAGCCTGACAAATGTCAATATATTTAATGAATATTCTACATAGTTTTTTTTTTCTTAAGCTATGTGTTAGTGGCTTATCTTGCAGTGTTTACACTAATGGAAATATATTTTGCTTATGGAAAAGTTTATACCAGTTCAAATGTAGTTGATAAACCCATTTTTAATTGGGGTTTCATAATCCAGGTTCCATGAATGGATTTCACAAGCTGTAAAGTGTAATATAAAGTTGTGTACACACATATATGTGGGCAATGTACTGCAGTGAGGGACTATAGTTTTCATCAGATTCTGCAACAGTTCATGAACCCCCACCTCTACCAAATAAGAGCTATCACATACCTTTCTTATAACATATGGCATGAGTCTTTTGACTTATCAAGTACCATAGTTGGCACTGTAAAATATACAAAGGTCTTTATGGAATGCTTTCAGCAAATTATAGTGTATGAGATACCCTATTCTTTTTCAAGAACCTACAAGAAATTTTTGTTGAAAAGTTTATCCTCCAGCTGAAGATGTCTTCTATAATATTTATAATACAATTGATCCATTTTTAATTACTTTGAGCTTTTAATCATCAGGCCTTTCTCTAAAATTTACAAGACGCACCATTAGAAATCTGGTTTAAGAATGTTCTATTTTTGTAAGGGGCTTTTATAGTTATATTTTAAAAGCAGATAAATTCCTGGTGGTGTTCTTTAACCACTTAGAAATGTTTTTATGTTTTCATATCTAATTCAACATTCTAAATTGAAAGATATGCCTTGTAATAATCATAATAAAACAGTCTATAATTTTAATGACTAAATTTTAAGAGAAATTCTTTTTCCCATGATATATTATAAAAGTACACATTATAGTACACCAATTTCAAACAAAATAAGATGGTAAATTCTATTGCTTATGTATATTTGAGATGTAGCGTTCATTTCAACATGAAAGTCTTATTTCAAGGCTTAAGTCTGGATTATTAAAACAAGGCTATCTGTGTTCATGTACACTACTTCCTCCATCCACCAATATTCCCTTCATGTTTTCTTCATCCTCATTCAAACATCATAAACATATACAAATATCTGATCTTGCCATCCTTATCTTGTACTCCCTCTTTATATCCTCCCTGATTGGAAAATAAAGTCCACCTCTCTTAGATTGGTATGCAGATGTTTTCAAATTTTTGCCTTTACAGTCCCCCCCATTTGCTGAATAAGAATGTTTATTATTTAGACCAAGTTAGATATTCTATTATTTACACCTGGAAAGCTTTTCTCCAACTTATTCAATTTTGTATACCAACATGCAGACCAAGATTCAACTATATATTTGGTAAATAGACAGGTGGAGACATAAATGATAATTTTATTACATTCCCAATTATAAATAATAGCTAGTCAGTAATAGATTTAATAAGCTTTTAGACATATTAGATTTTTAGTAAACTATCTTAAAATATGTAGGTGTGCTTCTGTGTCTGTTTACTCACTCTCAAGCAGGTGGAAGTTATAACCTACTTTGGTATCATTTCTCCTTCCTGCACAATGGTCAAGTTGAACTATAGACTTTCTAAGGTTTCTTCTGGTCTGGTAATACTTTTTGCAAGAAAGGCACATATATGTCCCTGCAGAGATGTATGCATTATATAAGTATACACATAAACATTAAAGCTCATATGGCTTATGGAGGAAAGCATTTATTCCTTGGAAATAAATTCATAAGTCACAGGTTAGTAATCATTTCCAGACAGCCTTAATTGGTCTGCCTCTTTTAGTAAGCCTAATGTACTTTGCCAAAGGAAGTGTATGGATTACAGTTCCACTTAGCTCAACTACAAATTTAAAACTCCTTTCACATTTTGCTGCAGAATTTATTTATGTTTTATTACAATGCCTTTTGCTTTGGTAGATTTTGCCTTCTTAATCAGGAATTTGGATGGTGGAAATTCATGTGTTAATGTAAGTTAAGATTTTTCCCCCCATTGCAGTACAGGCTAAAATAATCTCTCCCAAAGGAGTAAGATCCAGCGCAGAAGATTGACTCATAATAGGGAGTTAAGGTTCATGTTCAGCCAGAAATAAAAACAATATATTTTAACCCTTTGGAATGTTCTTCTAACATCTTACAATATCACCAACAATATAACTGGATTTCAGGCAAATTTTACTTGACTTATAAAATTATTTGAACACATATTTGTTGAGTGTGAAAGAAAGTTCCATGATCAATTATGCTGGCCTAGGCAGAAAGACTGAGAACTAATTTAGTGATGACCAGAAGACTATTCATGTTTATAGAGTTTGGCTATATAAGAGGTGTGACAGAAAGCTCTAAAGTAGATAACAAAGTTTTAATGAATAAGAGAGTACTTAATTTATGAGATATATTTGGGGAACAATTTACCATATCAAACAGTAATAGTTTAACAAAGTACATAAGCCATCATATTATTTCCCTTTCTGCAATTTTAAAACTATTTTGTGATACCTAAAATGTATATGACAGCTCAAAAAATATAGTAATTCACCAGATACACATCACACGATTTAATGATCACAAGTTGTGCCAGATTTAATTTTTACTTTTACTTATTCCTTCCCACCTATGATTATTCTGGAGCAAATGTCAGATTTACCATTATTTCATTCTTAAATAAGAAGTTCTTATTTTGAAGGTATTTAAGATTCTAAAAATTTTATCACTATTTTTTTTTATTTTGGTACTAAAAGCATTTTTTATCCCAAAATTATTATGATAGTCTCTTATATTCTTTGTAATGTTTAGTTATTTTATTTAGTTTTGTCATTTAAATTTACATTTCATTTGGACTTCCTTTAAGTAGAGGATTATTCCTACTTTGTATATACCCATACCGATTGTCCAATATAACTTTGTGAATCTATCATTCTTTTATCATTGCTCTGTAGTACATACATACATCAAATGTCCACATGAACATGTACAAAATTTGATAATAACTGGGCTGTAAGACAAGTCTTAAAAGATTTTCAGTGGATTGAAATCTGTATAACATTATCTCTGATCTTAAATATTATATTAGAGCCCTGCATAGTGGTGCATATCTATAATCCCAGCAACTCGGGGAGCAGAGGCAGGATGATCACAAGTTCAAGGCCAGCTTCTAAAAGTGAGACCCTGTATAAAAGTAAAAAAGGCTTCCCCTGTAGCTCAGTGGTGGACTGCTAGAAGTTCAATGCCCAGGTCCACAGGTAAATTAATAAAATAAATAAATAAATAAATAAATAAATAAGTGATAAATAAAATATAACTAGAAAATGCCTTGTATCTTTAGAAGTTAAGAAAACAGGAATATTTAGAAATGAATGAATGAAAAGACTACATAATAAAACTGAGATATAACAAAACCATATATAAAAGCCATAAACATACTCCTAAACACACATTTATTCAGTATAGAATGCTAGGTTGGCAGTTACTTTGCAACTTGAACATTTTCATTTTTCTGGCTTCCCATTTTAAAGTTATCTATTATGTAGACACTCTTTTGAAGGAAATATATTTTTCTTGATAGATTTTCATATTCATGTTATATTTGACTTTATGCAGCTTTTCTATGTGTTTAAATATATATTTCTTTTTTTTCTATTAGTTTTGAAAAACAATTAGACACTTTTATGTCTTTTGTATTTCAAATCAACATAAACTAACTGTTCTTCTCATGTTTATGTCCTTGCCTTTTTCTAGTATTTTTTAATCAATTTTTTCTTCAAACATCATTCTGAATAGTTTCTTCTGATGGATCTTCAGTTCTTAATGGACTCTTAAGCTATTTATAATTAGCTATTAAGTCAATTTATTATCATAATTTCATGTATTAAGTTCTTAGATATATTTGATCTGTTTTCAAATATTCTATGTTATATTTACAGTCACCAATACCCTGGTCAGATTTCAAGCTTGGTTTATGGTTCTTGAACTTAATAAACATAATTATTTTATGGTTTGTGTTTGATAATCCATCGCTATATTTGTGTTTCTACATTTATGATTGTATTACTTCTTGATTTTAATATCTTCTCATTTACCTGGCTGTGTTCAATCCTGTGGTATATCCCCTGGATTCAAAAGTTGTTAGAAGTAATTGGAAGCATAGAATATTGTTACTTTCCCACATAGATCATTTTAATTTGCTTCTTTTAGGCATATGAGAGAATTACCAGTTCTATGCCATTTTTATCCAATTTAATTTATTTTTATCAAGGATATTAAAACTTGCATTATAATGATTTTGCATAACTAATACAAAACTTCTTGACATGAAGTCAAGCAATGGAAGAAATTTACTCAACAAAGGCTATATTAATTCCAGCATCTCTCTTTGGGTTAACTGAGTTAACTAAAGTTAGTGAGGACATGGACATGAATACCTAGTTGACTACTTTAAACTCCACCTATCTGAAATCAATGAGGTATACAAAAAGACCAATTCTATTGCATAATTGATTTTTCTCTTTATTTGCATTTTAAAGATTACAAAACAGGGAGCATTTGTCTTTACTTCTTTGAAATGGTTATAACTTCCTGTCATTGGTACTTATACTTCTCAGCTTTACAGTCAAGACATTCTATGTTTAATAGTTTATATGTTTACCATAATCTCCCTTTTTCTTTACTACTGAGATATCCTCAGCCCTTTTTATTCTGGCAATTCTAGCTTCACTACCTTCTCAACATTTCCCAGAATACATATTTTCCCAGGGTAATCCAAATTTTTTTCTTCTCTTTACATTAACACACACACACACACACACACACACACACACACACTACTATCTGTTCGGCAAGAACTACATCATAATTTTTGTCCTCTCTTTGTGAAGAACTCATGGCCTCCTAAAGTAAAAAGCTTATTTTCAATTTCAAAGTTAAATAACATTGTACTATAATTTGTATCATTTAAACTGTGTATTCTTTATATAAATTGTTCTAAACATGTTAGGAACTAAATGATGTGTTCCCTCAAAATATACACATTGAAATCCTAACTCTCAATATAATGGTATTAGGAGGTAAGGTCTTTATATATGATTAGGTCATGAGTGTGACACTCTATTAAATAGCACTAGTACACTTACAAAAGAGACCTCAGAGGTCTCTAACTCTCCACCACATGAGGACATAATGAGAAGTTAGATATCTATGAACCTAGGAATGGACTTAGCAGACCTTGAATTGGCCATTGTGTTAATTTTGGGCTTCCATGCTTACAGAATGGTAATTAATGAATGTTCATTGTTTCAGCTACTCAGTCTATGGTATTTTTGTTGCTTTGTCTTGTCTATAGTGAGACTATGTTTTTCAAGAAAACAAGTTATCAAATATTTTCAGAAACCTATTATGGTGCTTTGTTTATAACTGTTCTGAGTATTAATTTAAATAAAGAAAAGTATACTATATTTAGAATCTACAAAATTACTAAGTATCCTAAACTAAATGGCATAAAGGCCTGCAAAATTATTAACATAGATATATTTACTTTATTTTTTTAAGAGAGAGAGAGAAAGAGAGAGAGAGAGAGAGAGAGAGAGAGAGAGAGAGAATTTTTAATATTTATTTTTTAGTTTTCAGCAGACACAACATCTTTGTTTGTATGTGGTTCTGAGGATCGAACCGGGGCAGCACGCATGCCAGGCGAGCGCACTACCGCTTGAGCCACATCTCCAGCCCCGATATATTTACTTTAATTCAAATTTAATAGTTAACAATGATTTATCCTTATTTCGATGATGAGAATTCATCAGAACTAAAGTAATTTTCATTTATGTCTTTCATTGCCAAAACATCAGGATAATCCTGTGAGAGTACCCAAGCACTTTCTATATTCATGACTAATTCAGACTACTTTAGAATTGCAGTTTATCACTAGATACTTACTGTAGTTGTAGATGTTTTTGTGGAAGAAGTTGGCTGTGTTGTGGTCCAGGGAAGCACATGAATTATGACTGTAGTAGTAGCTGACAGCTGACGAGCTTTATTCCCACCTAATTCATCAGTGACTTCAATAAGCAACTGGAAAGTCACTGGGTCTTGAATCCCTTGAAATACATCATCCTGGAAATTCTGACTGATGACCAGAAAAGGAGGTTCAACACCCAATCTCCGAAGTGTGAACTGATTATTTGCATTTCCTGAAAATGATGAAGTAATAAAACAAAAAACTACATTATGTATTATTGTTTCTACAGTTTAAGTTTTTATTTAAAAGTATTCCCCAATTTGTTTCAGCTACTACTACTGTTCCCCAATTTGTTTACAACAGTTACAAAATATCTCACATGGGTATCTTATAAAATAGCAAATAATGTATGTATTTTGCAATAATCTGTCTTATGTATTTGTAATAATCTGTCTTACCTCCTACAATTGAATAGCTCAGATGTTCCTTTGGAGAATCTCTGTCTGAACAGTTGAGGTGAACAAAAGGAACCTTAACAATGGAGTAAATCCAACTTTCCAAATGTGGTGGATTGCATACAGGAGGCTCATCATTTATATTCTATAACACAAGGATATTATCTTTTCAGGTTATCTCAAAAATATTGGAATATTTAATCAATTATTTACTTAAATTTTATAGTACACTATTTTTGCTTTCAACAAAATTGTTTGAGCACACTTTTACAAATCATTTCAATTATTTTATATTAGAAGAATAATGTTTTACCATAAAACTTTTTTTGTTTGGGGTTTCCCAGAATTGAATTCCATATTTAGTTAATAAGTGTCTATTTCATATGTAATATTGCTAGGACAGGTACTCATATTTTATTTTTAAATTTTAAAAAATAGATTGAAAGCTCAATGTGATCTACAGTAATCATTTCCCTTTATTCCAGACATATGTGTGTAAAAAAGTTTCCTGAATAATGTTTAAAATGGGGTAATCTCTACTTAAGAAGAAGCACATTTTACTACTGGAGGGTTTTACTTGCTGAAAGCACTCACTTTTGTTTATTTCAAGTATGATTTTTTTTTGGTCTATAAATTCAGCCAATTTGTTGTTTTTCAGAAATTTATGATCTAGTATAAAATGTGACTTACATTTCAAACAAATGGATGGTTTCAGCAATTAGATTGGCAAGGGAATTATATTATCTTTAGGAATGTTTGAATCTTAGAATTCTAAGATTCTTTGACTATCATCAGGATACAAACTAATAAGCTACTTGCCATCATCTCCCTTTTCTTTCTCAACTATAGAAGACATTGTTAATCTAATAAAGTAACAGCTTCACTGATGTCTTTCATCGCCAAAACATAAGGATAAGCACTTTCTGTTTGTGATTAAATCAGACTGCATTGGAATTATGTTTTCTCACAAAGTAATTACTATAGTTATTGCTCCTGAAGAATATAGATAGTCTGAGAGGTATTTCCAAAGTACTGTAACAGAATGGAATGTGAAACGAAACCACTTTATGTCTGTGATTTGGGAAAATGAAGTGCCTAAATCAACTTGTACATTCCTTATTCCCCTTACTAATATTTCTTGAAGTATTATTACACTTTTTACTTCATGCTAATAAGTTCACACGATTGCCACACTAACCTATTTATATGTTCACTTAAAAAAGTCTCTGTTCCTTATGAGACATTCTGAACAGTGTAAGTTAATTGAAAGAGGACATTTTTCATCATATAAAGATAGTCCTTTACAGGTACTCCTAAGCTCTTCTAGTCTAGGCAACTCTGGATTTTGTGTTTTAAAACTTCTTATTTTACCTTAAATATTAACAAAATTTCAATCTTTTTTTCCCTCACTAATCAAATTTTATTTTAATATAGACCTAATGTATTTTAAACATTTTGAGTGAAATGTTGCTTATAAAGCATTTTAAAACCTAATATAGGGATCTATGATTCTCTATCAAATGAAAATTGTCCAGTATCCAATTTAATTATTTTGGGTTTTTTTTTCATTTTAATATAAAGGGAAAATATATACAAAATGTAGGAGAAAATGCCTGTGTAAAACTAGATATAGAATGGGTATTGGAGGCATAAGCCAAAACACATTGAAGAATAGTAATCAATAGGTATAGTAAGATATAGGTGGGATTCTATTAGGCTTAAAATTAATTTCTTCTCATTATTATCTGTTATTGTAAGTTCTTATATGTTCTTTGTCCTTTTCATATTATAAGTTTCAGAAAAACTCTTTTCCTTTAGGAGTTAGTTTCATATTAATATTCAGATAATTAAAATACACTATTTATACCAAGGACTCTCATAGGCAATAATGCTTTTCTTTACTTATCCATCACCAGGACATTGATCTTTCTTCTATGTAACAAGTGCCTACTCACCTAACCAGGAGCAAACTTTCCCAGTTTATCAGGAAATATATGATCTGGACTAAGTTGTTCATGTAGTTCTCTTGTTTTGGAGAGTGAAATCCCTAAATTATGTTGTGGATAATTTCCACACAAGGTACAGATCACTTTTCGTCTCTACCCCACTCCCACACACACCCAGATCAAGTGGTTCAGATTCTATGATGGCAAAAAAAAAGATCAAGCTAGTTTAAATCAAAACTGGATTTTGACAGAGTTCCTTGCTTTTCTATATCTGTCTATGTGTTACTTCACAGAAAATTTATTTTTTCATCTAGTTACCATTGCACTTATTCACTCATTCACCTTTTCCTCTCTCTTCAATTGATTTATTTGTGAAATAAAATAGATAGACCAGACTACTAACAATGGTTGTTTGAATATTCCATAGCTCTTTCACAAACAATGTATACAAAAGTATGTTACTTAGTTTTGAAGTGTCTTACTCTAAAAAGTTATATATAAAAGGCACTTACAGAATCTCCATACTGCTTTCCATATTGGCTACACCAATTTGCAGTCCCACCAGCAGTGTATGAGTGTACCTTTATCCCCACATCCTCACCAACACTTCTTGTTGCTTGTGTTCGTTATAACTTCCATTTTGACTTGAGTGAGATCTAATCCTAGAGTAGTTTTGATTTATATTTCTCTAATTACTAACGATGATGAATATTTTTTCATATATTTATTGATTGATTGTATATCATCATCTGAGAAGTGTCTGTTCAGGTCCTTGGCCCATTTATTGATTTGGTTATTTGTTTTGTTTGTTTGTTTGTTTTTTGGTGTTTAACTTTTTGAGTTCTTTATATACCCTTGAGATTAGTGCTCTCTCTGATGTGTGAGGTGTAAAGATTTGCTCCCAAGATGTAGGCTCTCTATTCATCTCACAGATTGTTTATTTTTTTGAGAAGAAACTTTTAAATTTGAATCCATCCCATTTATTTGAAAATTGGGAATGGAACCACTATTTGACCAAGCTATCCCTCTCTTCAGTCTATACCCAAAGGACTTAAAAATAGCATACTACAGGGACACAGCCACATCAGTGTTTATAGCAACACAATTCACAACTGCTAAATTGTGGAACCAACCTAGATGCCCTTCAGTAGATGAATGGATAAAAAAAAATATGGCATTTATACACAATGAAATATTACTCAGCAATAAAATAGAATAAGATCATGGCATTTGCAGGTAAATGGATGGAGCTGGAGGAGATATGCTAAGTGAAGTTAGCCAATTCCAAAAAATCAAATGCCAAATGTTTTCTCTGATATAAGGAGACTGATTCCTAGTGGGGTAAGGAGAGGGAGCATGGGAGGAATAGACAAACTCTAGATAGAGCAAAGGTGTTGGAGGGGAAGGGAGGGGACATGGGGTTAGAAATTATGGTGGAATGTGATGGTCATCATTATCCAAAGTACATGCATGAAGACATGGATTTGTGTGAATATACTTTGTATACAACCAGAGATATGAAAAATTGTGTTCTATCTGTGTAATATGAATTGTAATTCATTCCACTGTCATATATAAATTAAAAAAATAATTTTAAAAAAGGCAGTTATGGCCCCTAAGTTCTTTGTTAAGGAGGTTCTAGCAGTGTACCATCACTGAAAGGACAATGTGAATGGAAGGTACAACCAGAACTATGTAAGAATAAGCGCTCTACAGTTACAAGGATGAGAATTAAATGGGAGGGTCATGACTTCATGGAGTTGAACTTACTTGTGAATTGTATGATAAAGCTTGTTACCTTCAAAAATTAAGTTCTTTAATGAGGAATTAATTAACAAGTCTAGATAGAGGAAACATATTGCTAAGAAGGAGGGAGAATACAGGCAAACAAATATTCCTCAGAGGGAAATTGTATAAAGGCTTTCAAAAAAAACATTTCTATTATAATTTTTGGCTCTTATTTATTGATAGCTTCCAAATTCATCTTGTGACCTAATTTTCTAAAGCTGTAATTTTCAACAATCTTTTTGATATCTTCATTATATTTTTGAACTCTGGGAACATGTTGGAAAGAGAAATTCGTACTTTTCCAATATTGTTTTGACCAGCCTTTAAGCTAGTCCTTAAATTAAGCACAGGGAGACCCTGCCAACCTTGAATCATCAGTTCCTTTTTTCTGAGGTGCTGTTTTTATGGTTTGGGATTTAATATATTATTCCAGAGTTGCTTGCCAGAATTAATTTTGGCAAAAGACCATCATTTCCTTGACTAACTAGATCTCCAATTACAGTATAACAAAGCATATTCATGTCTCTAAGTGTTCTCAATTAAAATATTAGAAGTATAACTAGTTCATGGAAATTTGATCAATACAAAGTCCAAAGAAAAACTAAGGTTTTACTTGTTATGTGTGTTGAAAATTTAAACCTATTAAACTCCTAGAATGCTCATACTCTGGAATTTTATTACATATATTTATTAGCTAAATTTAAATAACTAAAAACAAACTTAGCTAATATATCTGGGAAGTTCTTTCAAACCTGTTCCCAATTAAAGAGAAATAAATTGACTTAAGATTATCTTTAAGTAACAGGAAAAGACATTTTCAATTTCTGTCTGGTTGTACACTAATCTAAGGTTTTAGTACAGAAACCAAAGCCATCTGTGTTTTTTTTATTCTAAATTAATAAACCATTATTATTAATGTAGGAATTAAAATTTTAAAATAATAGTTATAATTTTAATTTTACATTCTGGAGATAGAATGGATTTTCTTTAAAGGTAGAAAGTATATTGATTTCTTAAACTACAAATAAGTTAAATTCACAGACAATTTGGGCAGCTATGAACCATTCCCTTGTATAAATTATAGTTAAATAAAAAATACTAAATGGAAACTTAATAAAGTTAACCCAATTTCTGATAATAATTTGCTATGCTAACATTGGCACTGTACACTGATTCTTATTATAAAAAGCAGAGTAGTGCAAAAACAAATAATAAAACAAAGTTAACTCTGTAAGAGGATATTAGGGGATTAGTTATAAGTTGATAGGGCATTCTCTCACAAAAATGTTTAGAGAAGGTGTGAGTCTTTAATATCTAGTTGAAAATGACTGTCAATTATTTGCCTGAATCTTCAGTGCCTGAAGAAAATTCATGAGAAAACAAATGGACTTTCATATTGCCTACTGTGTTTTGAAGATCTTGGTTCTTACAAACTGACAAACTAAATAATAATAATATTCAGGGAATGGCAAAGGTTTTTGAATTTAGTATTCTATAAATATGTAGAATATTACATCACATGCTAGTTTCTGACGAATTCTTGAAGTTTATATTTTCATCAATCCCTACACATTTGCTCATAACAAAAAAAATGGAATTCTGAATTTACCAATGAGGCAAGATGATTTGCAAATGATCTAATACATAAAATGATTAATTCTATTGAAGAATAACACTGTATTTCATGTTATTTTAATTATATTTTGCATGAAACCTCTCAAGATCAGGTTTGTATTCAAAATAATAGTTCCACCCTGTGAACATTAAAGTCATTTTTATATTTCTATATTACTTAATAATATAAATGATTCTTCAAAATTTTGGTTAAAATACACATTACTGCCTTCATTCTTGTTGAAATCATTAAGCTGGGCAACTTCTGTTATTTACATTGATATATATTCATTTTAACTAGAACATTAATAATCAAAATCACTCTGTGACATAGTAGATAAACTAAATGTGGTTGTCACTATTTGGTGAGACAGAACTGGGAAGCACAGAATAGAAAAACTGGGTGCCATACCATGTATTCATGTTCAACTGCAGAAGCCCCAGTGATAACAGTTGGAAAAACACTTTCTAATAAAGGAAGAGGGTAAATACAGTTCATATGTGTATTTTTGGCACAATATCACAGAAATATACGTGGCTTGTTGGCACTATAAATAATCAAAAGAAATTCATCTTCAAAATTAGGATTTAAATATACATTCATTATGTTTAAAAATCAACGCATATGTAATTATTAGTTAATGCAAACCCAAATTATTTCATTGACTTTGAAAGTTAGAAGAAATTTAACTATCTATATTAGAAGTCATCAGCTGCTCTACACAGAAAAATTCATAGTGGGCTTTTAAAACATAGCTACTCAAAATCCAATACCTCATGTCCTCTCCCCATTAAATTGATATTCATGCTCTGGTATCTTTAGTTTTCTCACTTTTTTTAACGTGTGTATGCTCATATATGAATTTACATACATATCTATATATAATATACTACATTTAGATTTTGATAAATGTATTTTTATATTTATATTTATGCAAATACAATATTATATCTTTGAATGTATTACTATATATAGTCTATATATTTGTATATTTATAGCTGTTTATATACATGTAATTATATATATATATTCATAATCATGTGTGTGTGTATGTGTGTGTGTGTGTGTGTGTGTGTATATATATATATATATATATATACATACATACAGAGAGAGAGAGAGAGAGAGAGAGAGAGAGAAACAGTGAAACAGAGATACAGACACTGAAAGAGAGAAGACATGGATACCCCTGGACATAAATACTAATTGGAAAAAAAAATAATTCTATATTTTTAAGACAATAGACAATAAGTGGAGGAGAGACTTTTGTATAAAAGTGATAGAGTTGCTTTCTCTTGTTTCAAAACAATCCATTGCAATCCAGAACACTCCTTATATTTGTAGCTGAGGATACATGTGATATCTGAAAAGAGCATAAACTGTAATTTGGACAGAAAGGAGACACCAAAATGCAACTTTGGTATAGTGGTACACAAAAAAGTAAGCTAATTCATAAACTCCCAGCCTGGACAAAAACAATGTGACTGTGTTTGTGTAGCATGATCTCTGCCAAATGAACACTTTAAATTTAAATATAATTACTATGTTATATTTGCATATAATTGTACACATAAATATTCATATAGGGCTAGTTATTAACAAAATCATGTCTTTATATACTTTTTAGATATTTGTTCTAAAAACTGTAAGAAAACACTATTACATGATATTAGTGCCTAATGCCAAGGATTATCCTCATCTCAAACTCTGAGACAAAATATTTATGTATTAAAAACTTGGAAAATAAGTGTGCTAAATCAATCATCACACACTTTCAGAAAACAGGGTCATAACAGTTTAAAAAGAATTCTTACCAGAAGCAGATGAACTATATAGTGAAGAAATTCACCTCAAGTCATTATAAATGGCTAATGTACACATACTCAAAATCCTATTAATAATTATTCTGATTTTATTAAAAATAAGAATAAATCCAACTGTCAGTTAATTCAGGGTCCATTTATGTAATTTGAGGGGGAGAATCAAGCCAAAGATCATTCAGTCTACTGTCTTAAAACTGATTTAGAATTACCTGGAATTCTTAAAATTTAAAGACACCCAGTTTCCCAAGGATTCTAATTTCCTTAGTTTTTATGGTTCCGAGAATTTCTATTTTGAGCACGCCATTCATGTGATTATGATGTGCTCAAATGTATGAGATTAGTGATTCACTGAATTATGCAATAAATTCTAGAAAATAATGGTTGGAAATTTGAGGAAAATTCTAAGAGTTTGAGATTCAAAATGATAGGTATATATTCCTAAAAATTTTCCCAATTATATTTTAGATTTGTGGCTTTTTTCTATTTTATTTTACGTGTGTGTACTTTGTTTTTTGTAAACTGACAAATTTCTAATAAAAATTATACTTTGTGAGTGTTTTGCCATTTTTTCTAGCACTACTGTGGATGACTTACAATATCTGATATAAGAATAAATTTTTTCATTAATAATCTAAATCAGTAAAAGTTATAATAACGTACTTCATATAACGCCTTTCACTTAATTTAAATGAAATTTCATGACAACTCTAAAATGAGTGATTTACTGTCCTCATAAATATATTCTTGTGTATAAGTTTATTGCCAAGAATTTGAGTTCCAATTCTTGCTATGTTTAATGGGAACTAAAGATTTTATTTGTGTGGTAAAATGTTTAGTTAACCTAAACTTTTAAACAAATCATCTGGAACTTGCACTGAAATAGCTCCAAAATATTTCTAAAATAACCTCTAAAAATCTCAAATAGAAATTCAGGAAAAAATGATGATGCTCATTCAGGCAAAATTAAAATAAAAGTGGTAGATAATTCTTAAATTGTTTTTATAAAAATGCCAAAAATTTACCTCGGAATATTCTTGCATGCTAGTAATTTCCAAGTAGCAAGTTGCAGCAGAATCACTGTCATGTATTTATTAAGTTTAAGTAATAAAATATCTATTTGAGAATTTGATTTTGATAGTAGTTAGACTGGTTGTTCTGAAGGACTCTACTGCTACAAGTAAATCCTAAATTTAAAAATCATGATTAATACATTCAATGAATCTATAAATTCTATATTGTATAGTCAGGAAAAAAGAGAGAGAAGGGAATTGGAACTCAAATTTACAAGTAATTGCTAAAAATGACCAGTGACTATACTGTCACTTACATCCTAAAACTTTTTTTTTTTTGTGGCATGTAAAGCTCTTTTTTTAAAAATTGATTTTATTTTTTAACTACATGACAGCAGAATGCATTGAAATTCTTATGACACATATAAAGCAAAATTTTTCATTTTTCTGTTTGTATATAAAGTATGTTCACACCAATTAATGTCTTCACACATGTACTTTGAATAATGATGTCCATCACATTCCACATTATTCACATTCACATTATTGCTAACCCCATGTCCCCTCCCTTCCCCTTCAATACCTCTGCCCTATCTAGAGTTCCACTATTCCTCTCATGCCCCCCCCACTCCACTATGAGTCAGACTCCTTATATCAGAGAAAACATTCAGCATTTGATTTTTTGGGATTGGCTAACTTCACTTAGAATTATCTTCTCCAACTCCATCCATTTACCTGCAAATGCCATGATTTTATTCTCTTTTATTGCTGAGTAATATTCCATTTTGAATATATTCCACATTTTTTAATCCATTCACCTACTGAAGGGTATCTAGGTTGGTTCCACAGTTTAGCTACTGTGAATTGTGCTGCTACAAACATTATGATGTGGCTGTGTCCCTGCAATATGCTGTTTTTAAGTCCTTTGGGCATAGACAGAAGAGTGGAATAGCTCGGTCAGATGGTGCTTCCAATCCTAGTTTTCCAAGGATTCTCCATACTGCTTTCCATATTGGCTGCAGCAATTTGAAGTCCCACCAGCAATGTATGAGTGTGCTTTTTTCCCCACATCCTCACCAACATTTATTGTCTTCATAATAGTTGCCATTCTGATTAGAGTGAGATGGTATCTTAGAGTAGTTCTGATTTGCATTTCTCTAATTGCTAGGGACAATGAACATTTTTTCATATATCTGATTGATTTTATATCCTTTTCTGAGAAATGTCTGTTTATGTCCTTGATCCATTTATTGATTGGGTTTTTTTTTGATGCTTAGCTATTTGAGTTCTTTATATATGCTTGAGATTAGTATTCTATCTGATATGTGAGGTGTAAAAATTTGCTTCCAAGATGTAAGCTCTCTTTTCATATCAAGTGATGAAATAGAAGACACCATGAGAAGCCTACCAACCAAGAAAAGCCCAGGACTGGATACATCCTAAAACTTAAAAGCAGCAAGAAGTTAAGGGCACTGAACCTCAGAAGTCTTCTGAAAAAAGATAGTATTTGTTTTATTAAGTAGGCAGCCCTTTCTCCAAGCAGAAGCAAAAGTAATTTTTCTTTAGAAGAAGACATCCTCAATTTTAAAAACGGAAGAGGGGTAATACAGTTCAGATGTGTATGTAGGGCATAATCTTACAGAATTGTATATTACTTATCGGCATTATAAGTAATCAGAAAAAAATCTATCATAATTAAACCACTCATATGAATTAACATGCAAGATCAAAAAGAGGAAAGTTTCCCATTATATAAGCATTTGTTGATAACAATTAGCAAGAGTTTTGACCTCTAGGTGCTTTATATATTTTAATTATTACGTGAATGTATAAAATCTAAAAAGAGACTATTAGAAATAAGTAAGAAACCAGAGACTATAAAAATTACTCCAAGAATATTGCAAAAGAAATAAATAAAACTTTAAGAAATAAAAAAATAATCAATGGAACTTAATGTACAATCAATATGTCAACAGAAGATAAGTCACAGGTAGGAAGAATATGATAGGAAATAAAAAATAAAAGGGAGTAATTCAGAGAATTGTAGAATAGAATGGATTGTCTCACACAATGTATAATTGGCATACAAAATAAGAAAAATAAAAAGAAAGGAAAAAAATGCCACATTTTACAACATGATGAGCATGTATTTTCAAGAACAGATGGATCCACAGGAAGGTGTAGGAAGCAGAGCATAGTTCAAGCAGGGTACACAAAAAAAAGTCTGTATCAGGACACATTACCACATAACTAATATTGAAGAACATACATTAGCAGAAGTAATATTTCAAGACTTCTCCACCATAACTGCCATTAACTTGTTTCCATTGAATTATCTTTCAATGTTATTTAAAGTAAAATGTTATGATAAAAGGGGATTCATTACTAGCATTCCTATATTTTAAAAGCATTTATATAAGAATTTCAAGGGAAGGGGAAATCACAAGAAAAAAATTCTGAATAGAAGAAAGGATGGAAAAAAAATAGAACAGGCAGTATGTAAGTAAATGTGAACACATTTTCTATTGCTATTTTAAAGTGTTGATAATAAAAAATAAGTAAACTGTGCTATTAAAAATACAAACTGAACTACATAGTGATAGCTTGTGTATCAAGGAGGCAAAGGAAATATAAGGGTCATAAGATTCTGAAGTTGATTGGGAGTTGCTTTCACTACAAATTAGTAATATTGTTTTTCTAAAATTTTAAAAATATTTTTTATTTTTTTTTTAGTTGTAGTTGAACACAATACCTTTATTTTATTTATTTATACGTGGTGCTGAGGATCAAACCCAGGGCCTTGCATGTGCTAGGTGAGTGCTCTTCTGCTGAGCCACAACCCCAGCCCCAGTAATAATGTTTCTTAAATTTTTGTGTTAGCTCTTTGTTGCTGTGATCCAAACACCTGACAAGAACAACTTAGAGGATGAAAGATTCATTTTTGTCTCACAGTTTTAGAGATTTCAGTCCATGGTTGCCCGACTCCAAGGCAGAAACATGGTGAAAGGAGCATGATGGAAAAATGCTTCTAGTTCATGGCAGACATGGAACAGAGAAGGAGAGAGAGAGGAAAAAAGAGAGAGAAAGAGAGAGAGAGAGAGAGAGAGAGAGAGACAAAGGCCAGAGAGAAGACAGACCCTTCCAGGGCACAACCCTAGTGATCTACTTCCTCCTCCTAATCTAGTCAGTCATCCATGGATTAATCCCCTGGTGAGGTCAGAGGTCTAAAGGTCTAATCACTTCCCCCAAATCTACTTCTGAACACATGAAAATTTGAGGGACCTTCTAGATCCAAACTATAATAGCTCTTATACCAGTTATCTAAAGATAGTCTTGAAGGTTCTAATTGCTCTTTTTGTCTGGCTTTGTGAAGCTGGAACTAACTAGTCCCTTCTAACTTTGAAACATTCTCTTTGCTCGCTGACACACTTTTACATGAATATGGAAGAGCTTTGGGATCAGAATATCCACAGGAAGATGTCTCTCTTCCAAGGTATAAGCCTCCTTTTAATGGGGGGGGGGGTATTTTTATTTATTTATTTATTTAAGGTATGGGATTCCAGTAACCCTCACAGACTACTTTCTATCTCTCTCAAATAATACTCCCCACTCAGCTGTCCCCTGACAAGTCAGCAGAGGAGCTCCCCAGCAGTTCCCTGCTTGCTTAGCTAGATCTAGATTTGTTCTGTAATCAGTGAACTGAACTGCTTTCTGGGTAATGCCAGTGGTACCATCAGGGTTCTGTCTCTGTTTCTATAGATCGGCTTAAGCCCTGACCTTTGGGTACCTTTTTTTTTAACATAGGAAGGCTACAGCCTCTGTGGTAGCCACAGCCTCTTCCAGAGATGATGAGCTCAGCCTTAGGAGAAGGAGGCCCTATCCTAATCCCTCAGTGCTCGCATTGTCCTCTCCTTGAGGTGGTGGCTCCTCTTTTACACTTGCTGCCTCAGGAAAACTTAGCATTGTCCTTTAGCACATTTGTAGTTAACCACCATGGTTAACTAAATAACTGGTTGTTCTTGTTTTTTAAAGGTCTCTGTATTAAAAGTTTGTATTCAATATTTTGTCCTTCAGTTTTAAATTGTATATTTATATTGATTTCTATAATCTTATTTGTGCTTTTAAAATATAATTCTTTCTATTACATTTTGCCTCTTCATATGACTGAATTTCTGTCTACTTGATGAACTCTAACTAGTTCCAAGGAAATTTTCAGGGTAGCCACTATATAATATAATGTATAGCCCTTGAAATAAGTGGAGAGAAAAAGCAGAAAGAAATTCAGTCAACCAAAAAGAAGAAAAATCAAGAAAAGGAACTATAAACAAATAAAATTACAGAAAAAATCTAAATGTATCAACAACTACAATGAACATAAATATATCAGAATTGCCAATTTAAAAAATACAGACCATAATATTAAATTTTAAAAAGTAAAACTTAGAATTATACACAGAATTGCTTACGTATTAAAAAATATAAGACATAGAAATGTTGAAAGATAAAGTGAAGATGGAAAAATAGGTTGATAAATGAATGACAAGTTACCAGTACATATAAAAACAATATTATTATACTAAAGGATAAAGCAATATGGTCCAAAGCAAATAAGCAAATTAATAGAATATCATCAGTCATTAGGAAAATAAATATTAAAACCACAATGTAATACCACTTTATATCTGTCAAAATGGTTGAAATAAATTTAGTAACCACACCAAATGCTGAGGAAGAGAAATTGAATCTCTCATGCTTTATTGATGGACATGTAAAATGGTCTAATCATTCTGGAAAAAAAGTTTGACAGTCTTGTTTTGAGGTTTTGTTTTGCCTTTTTTGTTTTGTTTTGCTTTGTTTTTGGTTGTGTTATTTTTGTATCTTAAGGGAATGGCTTAGATTATTATCTGAGGCTTTTCTGTATGTAGCCATAAAAATTTGTTTCCATACACCACTTTAGCTGCATCCCACACTCTGATGTAATTTACAGTTATACATTGGAGTGTATGTATTTATGATGGCTGCTTTAAAATTTTCTTCATTTAATTCTAACATCTGATTCAACTCACTGTGGGTGATTTTCCTGGTTCTTGGTATTAATAGGTGATTTCCTATTGCATTGTGAACATTTTATACCTTATAGAAGGAGACATTTAGTTGTTTTTGTTTTTGTTTTTCCTTTTTGCAGTACTGGGGATGGAATAGAGGGCCTCACGTATGAGAGATAAGCACCCTATCACTAAGCTAAATTTCCAGCCTTCTTTATTTATTTTGAGACAGGGCCTTACTAAATTGTCCATAATGGGCTCAAACTTTCTATCCTCAATAGGCAAATGATGTGTGCCACCATCCCTGGCCTTTTGTGTGTGTGCACGGGGCAGGGAGAGCAGGGGAATAACAGGGGTTGAACTCAGGGGCACTCAACCACTGAGCCACATCCCCAATTTTTTATATTTTATTTAGATATATATTTTATATCAGAGTCTCACTGAGTTGTTTAGCACCTTGCTGTTTAATGAGGCTGGCTTTGAACTTGTGATTCTCCTGTCTCAGCCTCCTAAACCTCTAGGATATAAGGTGTGCACCACCATGTCCAGCATCCCTGGCCTTTTTGTTTGTTTGTTTGTTTCTGTAACAGTGATTTTGTTTAGGTTTAACACACAGGTCCTGGTTTGCTTTTCTGTGAGCTCTGTTCTCAATTACCAATTTAATTTGCAGAACTGTGAAGGTTATTCTGGCCTCCTTGGTTTAAGTGGTACCACTGGGACTACCAGTGCTCACTTTTGGTGCTGCCAAAAACGCTTTCCCTGAGTAAATGGGACATAACTTCCCTATGTTCATATATGAATATACGACCACTGTAACTCCACATCACGTACATCCACATGAATGGGAAGTTATACTCTGTGTATATATGATATGTCAAAATGCATTCTACTGTCATGTATAAATAAAAATAGCAAATAAAAATAAATTAAAAAAAGAAAAGGCTTTCTCCAAATCAGACAACTAGGCACATATTTTCCCTCCATCAAGAGGGAAATCAGAGACCTCTAGGGACAAACTGGCTTCTCAGCCCAAGGCTTCTGGTCTACGTCGTACTTCTGTCTTTCCCATGTTCTCCTGATGAGAAAGAGAAGGCTGAAGCCCAGGTGAGTGAAGTAGCTTCTCTGACTTGGGACTCTTTTAGCAAGAAGTCATCTCTTTTGCTTCTATAGGACAGAGATTACCTCCGGGGTCATATTTTGTTGTGGTAAAAATCACCTAACAGTGACTTCTGCTGTCCTACTGTCCCTCAGTAGGGGATGTGTTATGGTTTAGATGTAGTGTCCCCCCAAAGCTCACATAAGTCCATGCAAAAAGGTTTGGAGGAGAAATGACGGGGTTATAGCCTTAAAATAATTAGTGAGTTAATCCCCAATGGGATTAATTGGGTGTTAACTGGAGGCAGGTTGGGTGTGGCTGGTTCATTGGGGGTGTAGCTATAGGGTATATATTCTATGTCTAGAGAGAGGAGTCTGTATGCTTTCTGGTTATCAAATCAGCTACTTCCCTCTGCCACACTCTTCTGCCATGATGTTCAGCTTCACCTTGAGCCCTGAGAAATGGAGCCTTCTATGGACTAAGACTTCTGAAACCGTAAGCCTTCAAATACAATTTTCTTCCCTAAAATTCTTCTGGTCAGACATTTTGGACTATAAAAGTTGACTAAAACAGGAGAGGAGTCCCAGGCCTTCCAGTGTGAGGAGCCTCCGGGGCCTGGCTGTATTCAGTGGTTGGGTGATGTTCTCAGGTTCAACTCACCTTCTTTGGTACCTATCCACAAAAGACAGGGAGAATCTTGGGAGAGCTCTTCTAATGGCTGCTAATTGTGGGCACAGATCCTGATCCATCCTCACATGATTGGCCTTCCCTGTGGTTGCCAGAGGAATTCCCAACCCATCCTGAGGAGGAATGAGACTACCTGGACTGCCTCCTCTTTTTCTTAGGGGGTCAGAAAATGAAAGGTTTGGATCTCCTCTTTCTGCTATGTGAGGAAATGAGAGATGGTGTGCTGATATGCTGTTCCTTAAATCCTGGGGTTCCAGTGCAGCTCCCCTTCTTCCTAAAATCTTTCAGAATTCTCTTTGGTTGTCTCTAATGTTATGTTCAGGATTTATAGATGTGTTTAGCAGAGAGGAGCAGAGAATGAAGAGACTATTATATCTCCATCAGAAGATAACTTGCCATGACTAAAACATGTCTTAAAATCTATAATCCATTCCTGAAAACTCCAAGGCCAGGAAGAAGCTGATAGTGTCAATCAGCCCCAGTCAAGGCCTGAGAACCAATGTTGGGGAGGGGATGTGGTGTAACCAGGATCTCTAATATTAAAGGCAGGGAGGATGGATATCCTAGCAGGAGAAGAGAAAGCAAGGATTCCCCTTCCCTCCTTCTTTCTATCCAGACTCTTAGTGGACTGGATGATACTCACGTATATTGGTGAGAACAGATCTTCTTAACACACTCCATGATTCATATGCTGATCTCTTCTAAAAACACCTTCACAGACACACCCAGAAATCATGTTTTCCCAACTTACCGGGAATTCCTTGGATCACTCTATTGTACACAAAGAACTGGCACAATATTTTCCTACAAAATCTCTAGAATACTAAAAGTTGAGGTTACTAAATTGAATTTACAAACAAGAGATGGAAATTTGTTGATGCCTTACTGGAGAGAAAACTGAAACCCAGAACAAGGGTGCAAGTTAACTTTGCATCATCAGATTTGCTCAGATCCAAAGAGTGAAAACCTTGCCACTGGTGTCTGCATTGGGACTTTGGGGGATCAGGCTTTAAGACTTAGAGAAGCAAGAAGTGAAAACTGACAAGTCTATGCAGAATCAGCATTTGTGAGAGCTGGCACTCTAGTTAGGAGTGTAGCTACCTACATTCTGTGCACAGCAGAAAACCTCTCTCTGTCCGGGGCTCTAAAAAAAGGAGAAGCAAAAATTCCTGGGAATAAATAAGACCTATAACACTGTGCTTTTTCTGGTATAGGGTTCAGACTTGCCCTATTTTTCATACTGTGAGAATCTCAATGAAAGGATTAAGTAATTAATAAAATTTGATCCAGACTATGTAATATTCAGAGTGCCAAGCAAAAATAAAAGCAAATCTGTTCTAGAGAGAAATAATTTTATGAGCCAGACAATGGCCTTTCTATTTGAAAAAAATCCTGAAAAAGATAAGTATACAAAACTGTAATGCAAAAAGTTCTTCACAACATGATAGAATTATCTAAAACAGACAATAAAATAAATATATTTGAATTGAATAAAGTAAAATTTTAAATATTAAAAACCACAGGAAAAGCATAAGTTCTCATGAAAAATTCAAGATCTGATAAAATGTCATTATTCATACTTCATGATTTGAAATAATAGTAAAAATCATGTAAAATATATTTTTATGTAAGGGAAGAGCTTATGCTAATTGTAATTTATGATCTCACTACTGAACTCTTGTTTTGTTTTAATAATTTATAAACACATACAGTAAACAGCATCCCAAATGGAGAATATGGCATCTCTGATCTCTTTACACATCAGGAGGCTATCTACAACTTAAACAAGATAAATTTGCTTACATCTAACTACTTTACTTCAGGGGAAACTAACACTAATCCAAACTACCAAAAAAATACAGGAAGCCAATGAAACTAACGATGTGTCTGTCTGTCTCTTTCTCTCTCAAACTGGTTGAGTTTTGCAAGTAACAAGACAAGGTAACCAGCTGTGTAAGGTTTGCTAAGAGAACCAGAAATGACACTTGAACTACTCATCAAATCTTCCTTTCGATTCAGTCCTATTTTCTGGAAATTAGAAGACTGAAATATATCCCTTAACTGGCATAATGGGATTCAAAAATCATTCCTTTATTATGTTTTTCTTCTTAGTTTATGGGATCAATTTTCCATATGGTGTTTGTAGTTCTTACAGAAAAGTTTGTATTTTGGCTTTCTCCCTTGTAAAACACATGTTCTTGAGTTCTTGGAATCTGATTGAACATCTTCTGTCTCAGAGGATGCCTGGAGGCTGTTTTTTATGTTATCTCTGGGGTTTAGATACACACAATCTCCAGCCACAAGCTGGACTTTAATTACTTTAACTTAGGAGGGCTTTTCAGTTGTGGGTGGGCATGAACATTTTTTTTTCTCTTTGTCTTTTTATCCCCACACAGACTATTCTTGAGCCAAAACAGCAAAAGAGCAATAATAATACTTCCCACCCCGGCTTTCATCATGGCTGCTAAAATTTACTGCATTTTAGAAAAAGACAAAGTAGTGGACTAAACACTGAAAATAGAAGCAAACTCATATCCAGGGTCAAGGAAGCCACAAAAATAAGAAGCTCCTCAGCCCCCCAGGCTTCATTTTGGCATTTTTGTCTTTTGGCCAAAGAGAAAATGCAAAAAGAAAAGTTCTTGTATGGGTGTATGCATCCAACACTGTTGTTGTCCTAATGTTCAGAATCTCAAGAGAAACCTCTGTTTCCATAGCAAGTGCAATTGTATGTCTGACACACTGTAACAATATAAGATGGTATGAATGTTGACAGAGGGGAAAATGGCACTGCAGCCAACATCAGAGTATCTTCTCAATCATAATCTGGAATTTCCTTTGTTATGGTCTGGCAAATTTCCCATTACCAAACTGGAGTAAAAATAGTAGTACTACTGGGGATTCTTCAGTATTAATTTGTCCAAATCTTTTCCATGTTTCTTTTGCTTCCAATACAAATTTTTTCTCATTATTAGTATATGGCCCTATCCACTTTAAGTCATTGAGGACATCTGAAAATAAATATTTTAGTTTTTAGTCCCTAAAATAAAAATTTTGATAACCTTTTTGTCCATTGTGCATAAAACATTCTACATATCTATCACACTTAATACATTCTAAAACATAATTTCTCAAGTAAATTCATAATACTACTATAGGTCACATGTATAGAAACAAAATACAGTGCCTAATTGATGACTAAGGAAACAGAGACATAAAGTAGCAAATAATTTGGCTGAGGTATCTATCTGGTTAGTGATTCAACAGGTCTTGATCCAGATTCTGCCTACTGCCCTACACATTCTGAGTCAGAATTTGGGGTTCAAATCCCGTTTCTAAAACATGTTCTTTGAGCAGGGAACCTCCCAATTCCTTGCTTTTAAAACAGGAGTTAAAAATTTCCTGTCTTTTAGATTTTTAAAGAATTTAAAGATATACTGTATATAAAAATATTTAGAGCAGCAACACGAGAGTATGTCCTTATTTCAGGTCATTTCTGTCATTATTTCATGAGAAATATATATATATATATATTTTTTCAACTTTCCTGTAGACTTTGTACCCTTGCCTGTATTTCTTTCCTCACTCCAGTCTGTAACTGTCTTTCTACCTTTAACTATTCAGTCTAATCCAGTGTCTACTTTGGATCATTCCTTTCTATTTACCAATATATCCAGATTCTTTTTTACATGGAAAAATGATCATCCTTCCTCAAGTATCATCTTTTCCTCTCCTCCTGTTACTCTGAATATTTTCAAAGAACCACGAAACTTTTAACTTTCCAGCTGGAATGACCTTCTAATTCCTGCTCCTCCTTTCACTGATTAGGCACACAGAGCCTTTGGGCAAGGAAACAAGCACCCACCCAAGAAGCAGGAGGCCCTGAAGTCTGTCAGTCCTCCCAAGTGGAAGGAGGAGGGGCTCCTTCACATGCCTTCACTGTTCAATTATTCATCCAATTATTCATCAATTTTCAGCCTTTTAGATTTTGTTTTTACTACAATACTGTTCTAAAAATGGTAACTATGGATTCACTATCTTTGGCATGTAAAACCTTATTTATACTTTGCATCTCTACTTTCCAATACACCATACGACATTGAGCTTCATTTTTTAATTATCCTTTTAAAATGTACCTTTCCCCCCCGCTCTCTTTTTTCTAAGAAAGAGGCTCTACTGACCTTTCATTTTAGCATCATTTATCACTGTACAGTTCTACCTTTGGGGCCTAAATTTTCTCATTTTCTTTCAATCATAAAAGCACTGTTATTAACTTTCTAAACGGATTCAACAACTCAACAGATACTTTTTAAATCCTACCTTTGAGGCATGCCTTGGGCCACACACTGAGTATGGAATTAGAAGAAATAAAATCTGTTCAATCCCAAGCCTCAGAGACCTTATGAATGCTGTGGTGATACACTAGGGTGCTGCTATTTAACAAGAGACTCCACATCCATTACCAAAGGAAAAAAAAATCCAATTTATAGAGTTTGCCAAATTGTATAACAATCTTGAAAATACTCAAAGAAAAGTTGGGAAGACACGTTAATAAAGTGCACTTGTAAGCCAATATGAACTGTCTCTAGCATACTGTGAACTTAACGTTAAATGTAAAAACCCCAATAAATAGATATTTACAAACCATAAATAGTATGCCCAGCTGACTTCTTTTACAAGTATTTGCAAAGAACCTAACTTTTTCCATTATAGAGCTCTAAATCTTCAAAATGCTTTTCATAATCTTTTTGTTGTTTAATAATAGCACTAAATAAAAAATAAAACAATTGTTACTACAAATATTATTTGGAAGTAAGTTATTCTGTAAGCAGTGTACTCCTTTTATTCTAGTTATCAAACTTTATTTTCTAAGGAAGATTTAGGTTCTGATTAAAACTATGTGGAAAGTACAGAGAGAGGCCATATACTCCTGTTTTCATACATACACAATTTCATTTCCTGTTAATATATGGTATCACAGTGGCACTTTGTTACGATCAGTGAATCTATATTGACACAAATACCAATCAAAATCCAGGTTACATTAGGTCCCACTCTCCCTGTTGTACCTTTTATGGGTTTGCACAAAATATGATAATATGTAGCCACGATTGCAGTTTTATGCAGAACAGTTCTCTGTGTTCTACCTCTTCTTTCCTTCCTTCCCCTAACTTCTTATAACCTCTGATCATTTTATTGTCTCCACAGTCCTTCTTTGTCCAGAATCTTGTGTAATTGAAACTATATAGTGTATGGTATTTTCAGACTGGTTCTTTTCACTTCGTAATATGCTTTTAAGTTTTCTCCATATCTTTGTATGGGTCAATCACTTATTTCCTTTTAGTGCTGAATAATATTCAATGTTCTATATGTAGTACAATTTATCTACTCGACTACTGAAATTTGCTCCTTAGTTTAGGCAATTACAAGTAAGCTGCTATAAATAGTTGTCTACAGGTTTTGGTATGGACATGTTTTCAATTCATTTGGGTGAACATCAAGGAGCATGACTGCTGCATAGGATAGTAAAAACACATTTTATTTTGGAAGAAATTGTTGATTTCTTACAAACTGGCAGTACCAACAAGGAATATGTGTTCCTGTTGCTCCACATCCCTGCCAGCAGTTGGTGTTATCATAGCTTTGGGTTTTACCCTTTCTAATGAATTTGTTATGGTATTTCATTATTGTTTTAATTCATGATGCTCTAAGGACATATAATGTTGATCATATTTTCATATGCTCACTTGCTCTACATGTCTTCTGTGGGTAAAGTATCTATTCAGGTCTTTTTTTCTATTTTTAACTCAAGTTGTTTTTTTCCTTATTATTGAGGTCTTATCATTATTTGTATACCTTATCAGATATGTCTGTTGAAAATATTTTTCTCAGTGTGATTTTTGTTTAAATTCTCTGAACATTGTCTTTCTTTGAAAAAATAAGTTTAATCAAGCCCAGCTCACCAATTCTTTTTAATGTATCTTGCTTTCCATGTTGGGTCTAAAAAGTGCCATACCAAATTTTCTCTAGGTTTTCTCCAACATTAATGTTAATATAATTTTGCATTTTATATTCAGAACTATGAAGTCTTTGTCTACATTATCTCTTTGCATGAAGATGCCCTCTTGTTAGCACCATTTATTGAGAAAACAACTGCTTTTGCTCCATTGTATCACTTTTCTCCTTTGTCAAATATCATTAACTACATTATGTAGGTCTACTTCAGGGCTCTCTATTCTGTTTTATTGCTTTGTCTGTCTGTTCTTTCATCAATACCACATTATCTTGACTCCTATGAATTTACACTGTCTTAAAGTCCAGTACTTTTTCTTAGTCTTCTAAGATTATTTTTCTCTTTCAATATAGTTTTGGCCATTCTGGGTCCCCAGCCTTCTAAATAAACTTTAGAATCAGTTTTCCAATATCCATAAAATAAATGGCTAAGATTTTTATTAGACTGCACTGAACCTGTAGATAGCTTTGTAAAGAGGTGATATGTTAAAGACACTGAATCTTCTATTCATAAACAGGGAATAACTTCCCATTTATTTAGTTCTTCTTAAAATGTCTTTCATATGAGCTTTACCTTATTTCTCACTTAAAGCTTGCAAATATATTTTAATATTTATACCTACCTATTTCATTTTGAGAGGTCCTAATATAACTTGCATTTTTAACTTTCCTTTCCACTTATTCCTTGTGGAAACTGGAAAAGAATTGATATTAGAATATTAAACTAGCACCTAAAAACTTATTATAATGGATTATTAGTTACAGAAAATTTTGTTTATTCTTTTAGATCTTTTAAATAGAGCAGTCTGTCATTTGCAAATAAAGACAGTTGTTTAATCTTCATCTATAATCAGTAACTGTTTTATTTTTTATTCTTGTCTTATTACATTAACTATGATTTTGAAAATGATGAGAGAGGACATCCTCACTCTGTTCCTATTCTGATTAGAAGATCTATGATCTTATTGTTAGGTATGAGTCATTAGCTTTAGTTTTTTGTAGATATTTTTTATCAATCAAAGAAGTTCTCCTCTATCTAGTTTTGCTTAGATATTTATCATGAGTTGGTGTTGGATTTTGTAAGATGCTTTTTCTGCTTCTTTTATTTGATTTTATATTTTTCTTATTTAACCTGTTGATGTGATGAAGTGCAATAATTGATGAATGTATGTATGTATGTATTTATACTGAAGCATGATCCCAAAGCCTTACACATGGTAGGCATGTGCTTTAATGTGAGAGGGGTCTTCATATAAACCTGCCTCAGATGAAGGAACACTTTTATGGTTGGATGACATCACTGCTAATCATCTTTGCTTCAAAGAGGTTAAAAGAAGGATCAGAAAAGCTCTTCTGAAGAAGGGGCCTGGTTGTAGGTCTACCACTGGTGCCTGGATTTTGAAAATTTGGGGGAAGTTTGTTCTTCCTGTGGAAAAAAAAAATCTTCACTATTCATTCTATCAGTAGCTAAATTATGAATGTTTCACAATAATTCTGAATGTTTTGTAATATTGTTTTGGGGGAAAAACAAAAAATGAGAAACAGTCATTCATCTAATATCTTTTTTTTCTCTTCTTTTTTTAAGTCTTCAAATTTTTACCATATCCCTTACTGTAAAAGATCTTAACATTAGTTCTTGATTGATAAGGCAGACATCCTGCTCATAGCACCTATTCTTTAATATCCCATCCACTTCCAGTACTTGCATTGTTATTTAAGCCATAATTTTGCTCTCAATCTAGGTCCTCTTCAGTACATATATAAATAAAGCCTTTCATTAATTTGAACTGTCTTCATCCATTTTTAGGATGTCAGCTTTTCCCTAGTTGACAGATTTTATAAACTTTATTTTTAAAAATACGATTTTTATATCCTTCAGAGAATTTTGCCTCTTTTATGGCCCATTTGCATGATATACATGTGCATGATGTATGATCTCCTCTACCTTGAGATGGTACCTTTATAGGTGTCATGTAATTTGGAAAAGTTATGTCCATTAAATTCTAACTATTTTATTTGTCCTCCTTAATTGTCTGAACTAAAATATGACATAGAAAATAGACATATGGGATTTCATAAGTAATTGAAATTTCTCCATGGAAAAAGCCTAAATGGGTATTATTTTCAAAATAAAAATATCAAATAATTTAAAAATATAACTCTAAATTGTTGGCAAAAATAAAATAAAATAAATCAGCAAGTGCCAACCAAAACATTGGTTTCTTTATTTTTAGTTTAATTAATTATAACAGTAAAATCCCTAAAACTAATCCATAATGTTGTCATATAGAATACCATAGTAAATAATTAAAGCAAGAAAGTTTTAGCTGTAGAAATAGATGTCTAAGAGGTTAGATTATAAATAATATCTGTATAATTTAAGTCATTATTGCACTTAAATTTATTATTTTTAATCATAATTTTGTACATTATTTCTCAATGTATGTTCGAAGGAACATTATGTTTTCAAGATATGCCATCAAAAATTGCTCCATGAACAATGAGTTTGTCCCAACTCTAAACTAATTTCTTATTCTCCCTAAGGAGTCACAGGACATGTATATTAAATATCCTGAAAATTTGATCAGAGGATTAAAAATTTATACTGTATGTTCTATACTTTCCTTTTCTATGACTCTTGTGAACATCATTATTTTTTGGAAAAGGATACCTTGCATATTAAATGAAGTTAAGAACAAGTTATATTGGAACAAACTGGGCCCTTAATTCATGTGGTATCCTAAAAGGAGGAGAAGAGACAGACACACAGGGAGGGCAGCACATGAAGACACAGCCAGACATTGCACTGACATTTCTACAAACCAAGCATGTGTGAGGATTCCTGCAGCAGCAGAAATTAAGAGAAGGCATGGAAGAGATGGTTTGAGCATTCAAAGAGAACATGGCTCTGCTGGCATCTGGATTTTAGATTTCTAGCATGTAAAACCAAGAAAATATATGACCGCTCTTTCAGGCTACCCAGTTTCTGTTACTTTGTTAGGGCAGCTCTAGAAAACTAATAAGAGTGACCAAATTTAATAGTTAGAGCTAATAGGTGCTTAAACCTCTCATATTTACAGAAACGTTTACATACTACTAAGAGACAATTGATATAGAAAATAAATACCATTCCCAAATCTGCAATGTCATTTGAATAATTATTTTCAAGTTCATTTATCTAAAATAATATTAGTTGAATTCTCATTTAGAAAATGTATATACTTATTGTTATTTCAAAATGCTTTACATGTGTTTGTACTTTATCAATTCTGCTCAAATTTAAATTCAATACAAAATCCTACTTCTTAGTTAAAAGTATATGAAATAAATCCCATAATGTTCCTTAAGTTTGAAGTAATCGTCAAATTCCTTGTCTCTAAATAGAAAGAGATATATACGTGTGTGTGTGTGTGTGTGTGTGTGTGTGTGTGTATCCAACTCTCACTTAGGAAAATTCTGCATAAAGCAAAAGAGACAAGATCATGTTATCATAACCAATAAATATGAAATCTGATTCATTTGGGACAAGGTTAATTTTTGCTCATGTCACAATCAGAATATATATATATGCATAGGTGGGTATTTGAATTTTGTGTGTTTTCCAAGATATATCCTAGTTTCTTATAAACATCTATAATAGCTTTCTATAGCATTGAGTCACTATCCCTGGAATAACTGTCTTCCAAATAAAAACAGAAGATACAAATCATAGAGAATGTTCTTCCAAGAAGTTGATTTCATAAATCACTTAATGCTGGAATAAAAGAAATGCCAAAAGTTTAGAATTGTGCAGGTATTTTAGAATTTTTGTGGTTTTTGAAACACATTATTATCTTTTATTATTGAAGCTGATTTTTTTGTTGTTGTTATTTTTGCTAAAATAAGTATTAAAATTTACTGGGAAGTCTCTGAACCCTGTATTTTATCATTCAATATTACTGGAAAATTATCAGTCAATCAGAAAATCAGTTTTTTAAAAATCAGCTGATAAAAATTGAAACCAGTGATTTTTCCAAGAACAAGTCCCATATATAAATGATTAAACATTTATAAACTTAAAAAATATAATATCACAACAGTGTTTCTTAATGTTAAAACAGAGTTGTTGGTTACTATCAAACATGGATGTATAAAACAAAGAAATTTGTGAGAATTTCAATTATTTGAAGGAATCCAACTCTCACTTAGGAAAATTCTGCATGAAGCAAAAGAGACAAGATCATGTTATAATAACCAATAAATATGAAATCTGATTCACTTGGGACAAGGTTAATTTTTGCTCATGTCACAATCAGAAATATTAGGAAGCTCTCCTTGGAGGATCTTTATCAAGGAGCAACTTGGAGATCTTCCTTCCTTTCATTTTGTACTGTTTCTAGCTTTAGGAGGAGGTCTTTAGGAAGCACCTTGCAAAGGTGAAGTGAACAATTGCACTGGGGTTTTTATTGCCAGGTTTAGAAAAGCGCTTCTGTTCTTATTCCAGTCAGGAACCTCTCATATCACTGAAAAGTAATCAGAAAATGTAATGTTTCTATGTTCACAGAAAATAAAATAGGATGTTCATATTCCAGTCAGGAACCTCTCATATCATTAAAAAGTAATCAGAAAATGTAATATTTCTATGTTCACAGAAAATAAAATAGGATCGGATAAACACAAAATAGCATCTGACAGGACTTCAAAATTAGTCTCTATATATTTTGGAACTATCAATAATCATATTCCTTTTGACAACTTAATAATATAAATCTAAGTTTCTCTTATGTAAAATGAGAAGAGAAAGTTTTTTCCCTAAGGTTTTCTCTAGCTTTAAAATTATCATATTCTATGATAGTTCTTAGGTCTTAATGAATTTTTTTCTACTCAAAGTTCCTGTATATACTTCTCATATATACTTTTATTTCAATAAATAATTCAGAAAATTCTATGCTTATTGGAGATTAAATTTACCTAAGAAGAAAGAATCTTCACTTCAAGGTCTTAACAACTTAATTGAGTAAAAAATTATTTTAATAATACAAACCAGAAAGAGCTACACAACAAAATAGAGATATAAAAATATTAGGACACTGACAAAGAACAATTGATATTCGATTTGGCTATCTTCTAGAAATCTGAGGGGGGTTTCTTCTTTTGTTTCCTCCATCTTGCATTCTTTTTTATATTTTCTCAAAATGTGATCTTATAAATAAAATCTGTAGTAGGTTAGTTCTCTATGCTATATTTTCAAATTCCTTAAACTATGCCATATTTAGTGCATGAAAGAAATTGATTTACAGTTTCAGTTTCATATTAACATAAACAATTCAAGAAACATTGCGCTTTTAAAAATATCTAAGCTTGTGACTTTTATGCTGTAGCATTTATTCCATAATTTGCAAAAATAATACGAACATTTTTCAAGTGTTTATCAGTCACACTTAAGTGGTTTCTAGCTTTTGTTTTGATGAGGAAATGATGAAAATCCAATCTCAATACAATATGTAGATTCAAGAGAACAATTTCCATTAGTTTCTTCTCCTGCTGTGGAAATGGAATGTGGCTTATTCATTTATGGAAAACTTGTATAGGTTTACTATGTGCCACTCAGAGCTTTAAAAACATTCAGTTTTTATTTATTTATTTGTTGGTTTATTTATTTTTGGGGATTGAACCCAGGGCCTTGTACATGGAAGGCAAGCACTCTACCAACTGAGCTATATTCCCAGAACTATATTCAGTCTTTTAAAACCTCATCTCTACTTCGTGAGTAGACACTACTCTTACCATCATTTTATAATGAGAAAACAAGACAAGAAAGATTCAGTTACTTGTCCAACATCACCACGGTAAGGGCTGAAGCTGGGATTCGTATTCAGACCCTATGGCTAAAGAATCTGTGCTCTAAATACCATGCAACGGGTATGAAAGAAATTTGGCAATTTACTAAATACTTGTACGTAGTATAGTTAACGGCTCTCGTGGTTAACAGGCATCCAGGTAAAGAATAAATAGATTCATGTCCAGTTCTTTGACATGAAAAAGTTATCCAAGAGAAAAATAGCCACCAGAAGTTATTAAACTGTTGGGATGGTCATTTCTATATTTTCTAAAACCTTTCTGTTAGGAAGCAGACAGAGCAAAATTTCCTTTCAAACTAGTTGTTTTACATATAAAAACAGATAAATTTAGTACGGACATCACTGTGTACTTTCAGACTAGTTACTTAGAACAGGAATGAAGTTTAAGAGTGTGACTATTCTTAAAAACATGCTCAAAGAAAGACAAACACTAGCTTCTAAGTCATTGATTCTATTACTATTTTAGATGTAAAGAAAATCACACAGCTTTCCACGTTCCAGAAATGAAGTAAGCATCTGGCCACGGGAGAGTCGCTGTACTCCAGTTTGGAAATAAAGGGCATGTGTTTGGTAACAGTTTCTTCAAAAGAATTACAGAAAAGACAGCGATGATTTAGAAACTATCCTCTAAGGAAATTTATCATGCTCTTTGCAGGAGACAAAACAGCCTTCAATTTTGTATGCAAATTCTTGTCAGCAAGTACATTATGGTGTAATAGACAATATATGATCATGCTATAAAATTGTTTTTGTTTGGATTTTTGTTTGTTTGTTTTGTTTTGGCATTGGTAAAGATATTCTTGATTTGGTTTTCTTCAGTTCCAGGCAGGCACATTATTAGTGTGAAGACTGATTTACTTACCTGAGTGCTATAGGTACAAAACTTTTTGTCTTCGACTAGATAAAACCACATTGCCTTTTTGTTACTTGCTTTGTGTCACAGGACAGGCCTCCTTTTATATGAACTGTTTTGCAAAGTGAGTTATTAGTCATTCTAATCCCATTTATGTAATAATTTATCATGAACCTACTATCTTATATCTTGGATCCTAGACCTACTATTGTATTTCACTGACCTATATATGTATTGACAAGGAATAGATCTTTTAAAAATATTATAGATTTCTAACCTTGGTATATTTGGTAAAACAGATTGGCGTTTGTCTTAGTCTTCTTACACTGCCATAACACAAAACCATAGACTAAGGGTTTAAAAAAACACATTTATTCTCTCACAGTTTGTTTTAGTCAGCTCTCTTGTTGCTGTGACCAAAAAGACCTCACAAAAACAATTAGAGGGAGAAAAGTTTATTTGGGGACTCCATTTCTTGGGCCATAAAGTGAGGCAGAACATCAAGGCAGAAGTGTGGGGGAGAAAAGTGGCTCAGGACATGGCAAGGAAGCAGAGAGAGCGAACTCCACTCAACAAGAACAAAATATATACCCCAAAGGCAGTCCCTAGGGACCCACCTCCTCCAGCCACACTCTAGCTTCCTGCAGTTACCACTTAGTTAATCCCCTGTCAGGGGATTAATTCAGTGACTGGATTAAGGCTCTCATGACCCAATCATTTAACCTCTAAACCTTGCCTGTCTCACACATGAGCTTTTGGGTGACACCTCACATCTAAACTATAACACTGTTCCAGAGAGTGGGAAGTCCAAGATCAAGGTCTGGCAGTGCTTAGTCTCTGGTGAGGGTATTTTCCAGGGTGCAGGCAAACACGTTCTCACGTGACCCTCACTTGCAGGGGAGAGTAGGCTCTTTGTTGTCTCTACCTATAAGAACACTAATCCCATCAGGCTAGAACCTCACATTCATCTCTTCATCTACCTCTAAATCTTAACACGCCTCAACAAGACTCCTAAAGTACAAGAAGTAAAATCAGTAATCGAGAAATGAGATGGTATCAAACTAAAAACTAAAAAGCTTCTTCACAGCAAAGCAAACAATCAAGAACATGAAGAGAGAGCCTACAGAATAGGAGAAAATCTTTGCCACCTGCACCTCAGATGGAGGATTAATTTCCAGGACATACAAAGAGCTCAAAAAACTTAACACCAAAAACCAAATAACCTAATCAACAAATGAGCAAAGGAACTGAACAGGCACTCACAGAAGAAGAAATAATAATGGTCAACAAATACATGAAAACATATTCAATATCTCTAACAATTAAATAAATGCAAATTAAAACTCCACTGAGATTCCATTTCACTCCACCCAGAATGGCAATTATCAAAAATACAAGCAATAATAAATGCTGACGAGGATGTGGGGAAAAGGTACACTTATACATTTTGCTGGGTGGAACTGCAAACTGGTGCAACCACTCTGGAAATTTGCATGGCAATTCCTCAGAAAACTTAGAATGGAACCACCAGTTGACCCAGTTATCCCCTCCTCGGTATATATATCCAAAAGGCTTAAAATTATCATACTACAGTGATACGGCCACATCTATGTTTATAGCAGCTCAATTCACAATAGCTAAACTATGGAACCAACCTTGGTACCCTTCAATAGATGAATGGCTAAAGAAAATGTAGTATAAATGCACAAGAGATATTATTCAGCTATAAAGAAGAATTAAATTATGGCATTTTCTGGTAAAGGGATGGAACTGGAGACTATGATGCTAAGTGAAATAAGCAAATCACCCAAAAAACAAATGCCAAATGTCCTTTCAGATATGCAGATGCTAAAAATAGAAGTTCATTGGATTAGACAAAGGGGAATAAGAGAAGGGAGGGAGAATGGGAATAGGAAGACAGTAGAATGAATTGGACATAACTTTCTTATGTGCATTCATGAATACATGACCAGTGAAATTCCACATCAAGTACAACTGCAAGAGTGGGATCCTAATTAGAATAAGTTGTACTTTGTGCATGTATAATATGTCAAAGTATACTCTAGTGTTATGTTTTCTATTCTATTTTTTACTTTAAAAGGAATTTTAAAAATCCTAACACAAATACAAATAACCCTCAAAAACATCACACTGGGTTTAGAGCTTCAATGTATGGTTTTGAGATGGAGTGTAATCATTCGGTTCATAAAAGGGGTAATCTTTTATTAAAGACAGATTTCTGCTGTTTGTTCCTTTCTATGGATGAAATCTAGACTCACAGACTTACCTATGAATGAAGTTGTATTATTATGTTTCTCTTCATATGTCAAGCTTTAATCTTTTTGGGAACAAGGTCTACTTTATAAACAACTGCATCATATTGGGGAATATGGACCTCAACTTATTTTTCTGAAATATTTTTATGTTTTTCCACCCTAAGTTTGTTTGAAAGTATTAGAAAAAGAAATTTAAATTCAATAATGACATCTCAGGCATAAGTTAAGCCCACCCATAAGATGGTAGGAAATGTATAGTTTTTGCCTCATCTCAAGAAATTCAGTACTTATTCCTGTATAAATTCTTTTTAGTTCCAAAAAAGAAGAAATCTGAATGGTTTTATAGATGCAGAACAAAGAGATACTTTGCTCTCATACCTACTGGAACATAGGAGTTTACATACAAAATGAAAATGGCAATAACCAGTTTAAAGTAGTACAGGCAGCAAGGGCATAATACTGATACTCGAGCTGTAACTCAGTATACTTGGGGTGTATTATTTTGGAATCTTGCGTAAGGAAAAGAGGTTCATTAGCTTCTAACATCGTTGAGTCATGGTTGAAACCATTCGAGTCACTTCATTAAATTTCTCTCCACAAAGATTTTGGCCTGGTTTATTGTGTTTTCCAGACATAATGGGCCTATGGTGGGAATTATAACACTGAGTCATGGACAATGCTGACTATTTTAGCTCACCAAGAGCACATATGAAAGTGTTCACCATGCAGGAGTATGCACAGACTCTAAACTATGTCTGTGGCTTTAAATCTTCTTTTATTAGATGTTATTGCCTTTTCTAAAGGATCCAGGGCTGGAATTCATACTGTTCTCAAGTAGCAAAAAAGAATGCAAACAACACCATAAGATAAAGAAAAACTGGCACTCTCTGTAACATTTTTTTTCTTTCTGTACAGTTCCACCAATTAATGTATGGAACTGTATTGATGTAAGTGTTGAACAAGCCAAGTCAAATTTATTCTTGCATTAAATATTTTAAAAACACTTAAAAGTCCTTTACTTTCTGCTTCATGTTTTTGAAACTCTGTAGCAGATGTCTCAGAATCTTTACTAGTGAAAATATTAAGATATTTCTTCAGTGAAAACCAGAGGGAGAGACAGAGAAACAGACTAAAATATGTCAGAGCAACCTCCCAAAACTCTTTAAGAGTATAAGTTTCTTTGTTTATTTATGAAAATATATTTATCCACAGACTGATTCTTCATTTAACTTAAATACCACCAGAAGTATCAGGCATTCTTTATCTAACTTCAGATTTATAGGACCATCAAATTAACTTATAAGTCAAATTGATTAGTTTGCATATAGTGTCAATTTTATCATTGTTTGTTACAGTAAAAATTGCATCACTCTATGAGTTTAGGTCCATGTTGAGGGCACTGAACTAAAACCATTCACATCCATCCTTTAATTTTATTTCCCAAGAACATGTGCCTCCTAAGGGATAATAGCATCGTAAGAAGTAGCTCATTCTTACCAGAACATTGATGGTCACCTGAGCAGTAGCCCTCCTTTGTCTGAAGGGGTCAGGAATGGCATCGTTGTCCAAGTCTGCAATCCTGACGGTTATCTTATGCTGTGATTCCACTTCCCTGTCTAGTGAATCTAGTAGCTTTATCATGCCTGACACGAAAATAATGGGAAACTTGTTACCCCAGTATTACCAAACATCCTCAATGTATGCTGAATTATGAACTATATAAATGAAATATAATCATTACAATAACAAATGGAAATTAACTAGTACAAAACAATGTAGTTATACATTCATTCTTCCAAAGCATAATTTTGCAGCCAAACCACAACAGATGTTAATTCATAGTCTTTTAGTCACATTATTAGGTATATAGGACATACATGCACACAGACTTTCTGGAGTTCAATATTTCAAAGATCAGAGCATCCATACTTTCCTTAGAGCACCTGAGAATTCACAGATACATGTCACACATCAATGTGAAGACAGCATAATTCAAGAGAGAGTTTATTGAAGTTGGTCTAATTCTCACCATTTCTATATAAAATAGATTCCAAATGAGCACATGTGACCTCTTTATTTTTATTACTGATTGATGTGTTTTTACAATACCTGTATCTGGTTCAATGTAAAATTTGGGAGGAGTTCCCACATTGCCTCCAACAATGGTATATTTTAAGTTGTTAAATGGCCAGTCTGCATCTGTAAATGTAATTTTTCCAACTAGTGCATCAACTGGACTATTTTCAAATATAGTGAAGGTAACCGATGTAGTTCCAACTGGATTTAGTTCATTTATGCGACTCACCCTTACAATGATTGTAAGAATAGCTATGGAAAAAAAATGTACATAAAAACATAGTTAGGGTAATCATATCTCTGATATTCTTTATTTTCCTTTTCTGTTTTACTAATACCTTAAATATTTAATATTTGGATTACAAATCATATTTATGTTGATGTTTCATTATTAAATTTTACCTTTTAAATTATAGAGCATTTAAAGTTAAATTTAGATTAAAATACTTTATTAACTGCTTTTGAACACCTGTCAAAACAATGTGTTCTATAGTATGATTATACTAATCATATATTCTAAATTAAAAATCACAGTTTATTATGGACAACATAGTGTTCAATGATTGGAATATGATTAAATTATTCCATCCTGACAGTATAGTCAATAATAAACAAAATGCAATTTACTCTGAGAATCTGAATACTAGTATTTTCTCTAATGCAGAATTTAAAAAAAATTCTTTGGAAATCTTTCAAATACACAAAGATTACAGAAAAGGTTCATCTTTGACATCATCTTCAAATAACTGCAAATTTCTATATGACACATTTGAACATTATTATCTAAGCTGGTTCCAGTTTTAATTTAGTCTTCTGGGTTATAAATAGTAGTACATATGCAGTAAATAAGTTAATATAATATCAATCTATATGCTTTAATGCAACAGATAATAGGAAGATTTTAAACATAAAATACTAAGAAAAATAGTAGGCATTTTATGTAACTCAAATTATTTAATATTTCAATTTGTTAACTTCTTACTTGAGAGTGCAGGACTTCCTTCATCAGAAACTCTCACAAACAATGTATATTTGAAGTGCATTCCTGCAAAAATAGCATTATCAAAATCTAAATGTGTAGATCCAATCTGTAGGTGAAAAATATGAACAACAACAATTTTGATTAAACATCTATTTTTCAACTACATGAATCCAAAGCTAAGAGATGTGACAAATAAGTGAAAAATGAGGATGTACAGAGTACTGTGCAATAGAAATAGAATATGGGCCACAAGCACAAGTTGCATGTGTGATTTTAACTTTTCTAGAATCCCATTTAAAAATTAAAAACAAGTGAAATTAACTTTAATAAAGATTCTTATTTAATCAAACATATACAAAATACTGTCATATCAACATGTAATCAACATCAAAAATATTGGAGATGCTGACATTTGTTTGTTAGTACTAATTCTGGGAAATCCATGACTTATTTCATAATTGCAGCTTATTTTCATTTGAATAAACCACATTTCTGGAATTCCAAGGCATACATAGCTATAGGCTTCTATAAATTTATTTAAATTAATATTATTACATATTTGGGTAGTTTATATTCTTAAGTTATATTGTCAAGTATAATAATAGCAAAACTAGGGTATTATATTTCATGTTCTTTTGTTTTCACTGATTCATTTACTATAGGTTTCCCCATTTCCCACAATCTCTTCATAAACACAGATGATCTCCAAATTACCATGGTTAAACTTACAAGAGTTTTATAGTAGTGCCCAAATGATGTGTATTTAGTAGAAATGTACTTCAAGTTTTGAATCTTGATTCCTGGGCTAGTGATTAGTAGTATGATATTCTCTTTTGAGTCTGGGCAATGGCAGTTAACCATAGCTCTGTCAGCTACACCTATCATGAGGGGAACCAAGCAATTTTCTGCAGTGTTCTGTGTTGATAAGCTGTGATGTTCTTTAGGGTTAGTTATTACATGCATTTTCAACTCACAACATTTACAATTTACGATGAGTTTAATCTGAACATAACCCCATTATAAGTCGAGAAGCATCTGTAGTTACTATGTTATGTATTTAAGATTTGTTAAAAGAAGCTATCATGACTTTCTTAGCATTCTTTCAAAATGAATTAGATCTGGGTTAGTATTAGTGGGAATAATCTCCCAGCAGTAAGCTTTGAATTGCAAGCTTCAAAATCATGCAAAAACAGAACTTGAGACTGACTCTGTGAGAGAGGTCAAAGCATCTCATATTTTTGCTCTTTCCCTTTACTCTCCAGGGAAGGATGTGCAGGGCAGGCATGATGTTTTCAGGATCTTTAACAATGTTAAATGTAAGGGGCAATCTGAGAGTCTTCCCCCCACAGCTCGTGCATAATCACACAATCCTCTGGGTGGTCATAGAATAGACTAGATGTGAGACCATCTAAAGGAAGAGTGGAAATAATATGATTGCATTCTGTGCCTCCAAGCTTTTCTGAAGTCCTTTTTGTGTGTCAGTCACATCCACATTAACTATTTTTCAAACCAGTCAGCATTATTAGGCAGGGGAGTTATGTGCAGCAATTAAGTGATTAGTTGGGACAGAAAAGCATAGAAGAATAGCATTGTTTAAGATTCTGGGTTTCAAGAATTTGAGAAATTAGGGACTGTAAATAAGTCAAGTGGGAGAAAAAAATAATTTCTTTGTGCATGAAGAAGAATATTAGGTGGTCTATAAGGTACTTTTCAATGTTAAAATTCTGTAGTCTGCATTCTAAGTGGCCAAAGGAAGGTAACATAAAGAACGGCAATGGCACTGAACCAGGTATCAGTCAGAAAGTTAGTAATTCACCCTGGTAATTGTCCTCCAAAATTACTACATGCTTTTTCTCACCCTGTTTATACTATGGCAATGTGGAAAATAGAAATAAATTGAGCATTGAGAGAAACTACAACTACTATAAGAAGATAATCAAAGGCACACACAAATAAATATGAATAAATAAATATAACATGGCAGAGCCCTACAGAAATGTTACTGGGAGAGTTAATATTCCACATGGTAAAAAAAAAAAAAGTTAATTGACTCCTTGCTAACTTCCAAACCACAAAATTAATTCTGTTTTTCCAACAATTTAGGTATGAAGGTCATTGGTTAAAATATTTATAGGAAAATAACCTATATCATATTATGCTTGAATACATCATACAAATCAATAAGGAAAATAAAGCAATAATGGATAAATACATGTTCATCCTGTTCATACAAGTACCCTGTCCAAATACTTGCTGTTTCTTCACATAATGGTGAATATATAAAAAGATCTACAATCTTATTACCAAACAAGCTAAATATCGTAATATGTATGAGAATACCAGATATTGAAATAAGGCACTGAAGAAGAACCATGCTTAAACATTACTGATGAGAGTTCAAGCTGATACAACCAACCAATATGGAAAACAACTTGATACTACTTCATGTAATTAAATGATATAACCTAGAGTACATGTTGCATGAAAGAACCAAAGGAAAGGCATAATAATATTCATAATAATATTACACATAATAAGCAAAAATTAGAAGGAAATTCAAACTTGCATTTTTGGGAGAAAGACTAGAATCACCCAATAGAATATTAAAGAATAATATGGAACATTATAATAATCATATTGATTGATATGGCCCATATAGAGACAGTCATTAGAAGCACAACATAAATATCAAGTTATGAATCTGCATATATTATATCATTTCTTTTAAAGCTTTTCAATATAGTTCAGGAATACATACATGGTAGATAAAACTAAATTCCTCAAGGTAGTAACAAACACAAAATTCAATATACCTATTTTCTCAGGAAGACAAATGACAGGGCTCCCTGGCTACTAAGCTATGCTGCCGGCCTATGGGTCCCTGCCCAGAACTGGCAAAGGAGTAGTGGGGCTGCAAAGTGGCAGCCCAGATGGGTCCGGCTGAAGGAGTAAGCACTGCCCCCCACCACGCAGGCATGGTGGGCCTGAGGCACTGTGAGGCAGGGCTTGCCAAACTATCATCCTTCAGCCAGGCCTGGGCATAATACTGGTACCCTGCTGCAGGAGCCTACTCCACACAGTTTGCCCAGAACCTGCAAATATGGAACACCCCAGGACCTCAACCTGCGGCTTCCTGACTGGTGGCAAGAAAATGGAAGGGAGGCTGACCTGAATGGAAATCGGGGCTCAAGAGCTGACCAATAGCATTTGTGATCTGGAATCCCAAACCTTAATTAGCATCAACTTAGACCAATTACATTGGTACTCTTTTCAAACCATAATTAACATAAGTTTGGACCAATAGCAGCGGCCCAAAAGCTATATAAACACCTAAACTAGTACAGTTGGAGCAAGAAAACCTGCTTTCAGGTCCTTTCCGGCGCTGCTGGAATTCTGTTCCTGTTTCTAACTATCAGTTAAATCCTGCTCTTACACTCACTCATTCTGGTCTGAGGATTTCACAAGACAAGAACCCAGAAAGAAGAAGAAATTGAAGGTAAGTCTCTGGGGTCTGCTACAACGTTGGAGGGCATGGCCAGATATTAAGAGCTGCAACACTTCTTGGCTGCAGAGACCTGCAATCTTAGCAGACCCCATCCACCACCTGCCAGAGAATGAGTTTCCTCTCAAAACTCCAGTTTCACAAGGAGAAGGGTGGGAACAGGTAAATTGGTGTTAGTGATTTTGTAATTCTGAAGTGCAGGGATGGATTCAGTGATTCATTTCATTACTATGCTGCATAATTTGCAAATCTGTTAATTATGTTATCTTAAAAATATCAGATCATCCTTAGACAATAATAATTAGGAATGGAATGACTAACAAAATACATAGGATGGGGTGATTTTTCACATCAATGTCCATTAAAGAGAAATAACCTAATAAAATACAAGACTAACAATACTGACTTAGAGAAATATTCATTTCATTACCTTACTTAAAAGTTAAATCTATTGCATATGAAATCATTTGGATTAATTAAATAGTAATTCACTGTTAAACATTAAAATTATACATTTATTCCTGGTATCCTGGTGAAAATCATTCCTTAATTAATTGAGATAACTTTAAGTTAATATACACTAGTCTACTAGAGCTTTAATCATTATTTTAAAATAAAGTTTTGATGCTTATTATAAATCCACATTTTGAATGACTGCTAGAGCTGTTTCTCCTCTTAATATAATACACATGCCAAAGGATGGTAAAAAGAACTAATCACCACTACTTTTACATTTTAAAAAACTCAAGTTCTAGATTGTAGTCTTTTGTGAGTTTAAAAACTTAAGCATTTTTGGAAAACTAAATAGGTTTTCTTTCTATATTCTGCTAATAGATGTTTAATTCACTAAACATTAAAATTGTCTTTCTTTTTACAAACTGGCTTTTCTTCCCTTGCTGCTATAGCAAGATTAGCATGTTTACCATCTTAATAACCCTTTTTGAATTTAATATCCCATTTAAGAAAATTGCAATTATACTCAATCCAGTCATATAGTAATTGGGAGAAAAAGATAAAGGGGTTATATCACATATCAATAAGTTAATTGAAGTTAATATTCTACAATCTCCAGGGAAAGGTAGGGAAATCAATGGTTTTCATTCTGTGAATATTGAGACTGGATTTATGTTTAGTCAAAATTAGAGTATATCCAATACAATAATTTTGCTATTGTTTATTTGTATAATTTTGGTTGTTTTATTTGTTTCATTTTTGTTAGAGTTGTCCAAATAGGAAGAATTCAAAGATATATTACATAGTGTCATGATTTTTACCTTCTTAATTGAGAATATTTTGATACCACATTATTTTTCATTATTATCAGGATATGTATGTGCATGTATATATATGTATATATATAGTTTATATGAATCTATTTTAATATTCTGGTCATATAAGCAATATCTTCTTACTACAAAGAATTGTGAAAAGGTAACCTTGATGCACTTGGCAGTAATTTGTTACTAAATCCTGTCAATGGCTTAAAAATGTTTTGAAATTTCAATTTTGTTTATTTATGATTCATTAATTCAGTCTTGATTAATATGTATCCAACCAGCACCAAATATGTCATACTTCTAGTTTAATAACAAACTTTCTTCTTTTACTCTAATTGGGAAAACAGAGGTGAAATATGTGAGTAGTGCCAAGGTTGGAGAGCTATAAAATGCTGTGAGAAGCCAAGGAGAGGCACCTCATCCAAACATGAAAGAGAAGAAACATCAGGGATGGCTTCCTAAAAGAAATGTTAATGCAAATTATGAAGGTTGTGCAAAAGGGGACATGGGAAATGGGGACACAAAAAAAAAGCTAGGGTGGATTTTGAACAGCATTAAGATCGAAAGGCAGGACTGAAAGACATCACAGTATTTTAATGTCATGAAAATTATTCTGTGCCTCAATCACAGTGTGGGACAGCAAGTGGTAAAGATATAGGGGTTTGTTTGAAATGCATCTTGGGTAGAAGTTCAATTTCAATGAAATCAGTATAAAAACTAAGTGAAAAAGTACTTCTTACTTATATTTCACTCATCCAGTCCATGTTGTGTTGTTCATAAGCTAATTATTCAGATAAGCAACATTTTTATCACTGTGTTGAACACAGTACATAATTTAACTTCCTGTTCTTTTAAAAAAATATATGATATAGCAACATGTAGAATGACTTTATCCTCAAAACTTACAGGAAATAAAATCTATATTTCCCCAATTGGTAAAATATTTTAGCTACTGCATATTCCAGGATATAGCAATAAGTATGCACAATTATTCTAATTATACACCAACCTCACTAGTTATTTAATATATTTATTATATATTTATTAATATATATATATCCAACACAATATATCCAAAACAACTCAAAGGAGTAGACAGTATTTCATCACAGAACCATTTGTTGAAGGAAATTTGTAACCTTCCTAGTTCAGTTCGCAAGATTAAAATTGCATTCCATTGTTCATCTCAAAGCAAGATATGTTGTTGGCAATTTCAGGTTCAGTTGAAAATTCAGGAACAAATTCTGCCATCAGCTATTTGAACTACTGTAGTTCATTAAGAATTTAATAATAATAAAAATAAAATGTTTTTCTATTTAAGGTTAATTACAGGGTCACTTTCAGAGAGCAACTTTAAAATACTTACCCTCAGTTCATTGTTTGTGAGAGTAAAGGTTTTATTTGAAAAAGTATCCATAATCAAATGATAAGTTATGTTGTTATTAGGAAGAGTTCCATCCTTATCTGTGCATGTTAGAGAGACTAAAAGAGTTTCAGATGGGATGTTTTCAGGAAGTTCAATTCTGTAATGAGTAAAACACAAGAAAAAATGTGGTATAACATGTTAATCAAGATTTATGAAGATGATAATATTTAGCATAAAAGATGTTTTAAAATGTGTTCACCGTTTAAATAACCACTTTTCCAATAAGAAAATCATAGTGTTGATAAAGAATTGTATAATAAATTATCTGGCATTTTTGTTGAGGTCAAAGAAATGAAGTATTATCATGTTGAATAAATAAGCAGCAAATTAGTAAAATATACATATTATTGAACAAAATGACAATTTGTACCCTGTAGCAGATACCATACCATTGTCTTCATTTTTAAAATAAGGAACTGAGAATACCTTGCTATTAAATTTACAGGAGGGTGAGCTGGAACTGTTGATTCTGACCAATATTCATATTTCCCTCTGTATGTCCCACTTATAGCTCCTGCACTTGGCTTATATGGAGTCTACTGGCAAGTGAAATGCAAAGGAAGACTGTGCATCAGCTCTAGGTAAGATAGTTACAATTTGGAGTACTTTCCACATGTTCTCCCTCCCTTCTGTCCATGTGGTGGAGAGCAAAAGGGAATAACATTGCAAAGCAAAATTACTGAACAAACTGGGATCCCTGAATCAGTGTGGAGGAGTGCCAACAGTATGGCCAACAGACCTACGCTGTTCTTCCCATAGGAGGCAAGGACATGCTTATTAAATTTAGCCATTGATATGTACGTTTTAATTCATTAACAGCAATTAAGTGGAAAATATTGTGATGAGTTCAAATGACTATAATTGTATGTTTTCCTCAGATGTCAAAAGGTATTATTAATTTAATCATTGAAAATACCTTAGTACTAAAAAATAATGAAATAAAAGGTGAATTTTTTAATTTGTTAACGTGAAGAAAGTTCTGGAAACTAAATTTTATAATATTCCTTCAATAAGAATCTATAGGCTACTAGCTGGAATAGAAAGAGAAGGGAAGCCAGGCGCAGTGGCACAGGCCTGTAATCCTAGCGACTCTGGAGGGTGAGACAGGAAGATCTCAAGTTCAAAGCAAGCCTCAGCAAAAGTGAGATGCTAAGCAACTCAGTGAGACCCCATCTCTAAATAAAAATACAAAATAGGGCTGGGGATGTGGCTCTGTGGTCAAGTACCCCAGAGTTCAATCCCTGGTATCGTCACCCCCTGCCAAAAAAAAAAAAAAAAACTGAAAGGGAACTACTACAGAGTGTGCAGAAATATTGTTTGTTATTTCACTTTTTTTTTTTTTTTTAGCAAAACAACAGGGACAAAAAGTTTACAAAGTAAAACTTAATTCTTTTTGAACCTTAAATTTATTTTTTACCTGGTACATAAAAACATGAAAATGATACATATTCATGAGTACTGCGTGATGTTTTAATATATGCATACCCTGTGCAATGTTTAAACATATCTGTCACTTCAAACATTTATCATTTTTATGGTGAAAGCTTTTGAAATCCTTTCTTTCAGCTTTTGAAATTCACCGCATGTTACCATTATCTATAGTCACCCTGTTATGCAATAGCACACCAGTACTTATTAATTTAACTGAAACTTAGTACCTGTCTATCAGCCTTTCCTTTCTGTCCTCCCCACTGCTGTGTCAGCCTCTAATAGCCACCATTTGACTATTGACTTCTATGAGATGGTAAAGGTTTTGAATCTTGAAGTACAATAGAGCAAAGACACTTTTTTCATATTTGGATTTTTTTATTGTTTTATTACTATAAGATGATCAAGTACATATCTGCATTTTTTCCACAAAATATTGTTTAAAATGGGAGATAAGTAATTCGAGGGCAAACTATCCAAAACCTTTCATAACATATAAAATATCATTTCTGCTTTTAAAGTGAAAATTCTGGCAAAGCAGGAGCTTCCCTTTCAACACTTACAGGACTATCTAAATTTTATTGCATGTAGTTGACATTAATCCCATCCTGGTGACCTTTTGATGCTGGAAGCACACATTTTTATGGTTTCCTCAGGTTTTCTATATATGAGTTAAAAATTTGTAATCCAAAATCTGAAATGCTCCAAAATCTGATAACATATGAGCACTCAAAGAATTTCCGATTTTAGAGCACTTGTTTTTATACATTTTTTTGAGAGCAAATAAAAGCAGATCCACTTGTTTCAATGAGGAAAAATAAAGAGAAGCTGCATATTATCTGAAAATAAGGCGAGAAACGAATGAAGGGCTTCTGCTTCCACCAGGGATGGCATGATGGTTACTCTTTATTTCTCTCTTTCATCTCTGACAAAATTTGAATCTCACATAATTGCTCCTGTAACTTACGTGTAAATATCCTGTGAGCACTGAGGTGGATTGTCATTCACATCTTGTAGTGTCACTGTGAATGACCCAGTTGTTGAATGCATCCGTTTGTTGTCATAAGCTCTAATATATAATACCCAAGACTTTGGGGTGGCTACATCCTCATAATCCAAAGGATAGGCAATTGTGACCTCTCCTGAATCTAAAAGGCAAGCAAATGAAAAGGTATTCAGCATTCACAAGATGAATAATTTATGATTTTAAATAATGGCATGGATAAAATAGTTCTAGGAACAAAATAAAGGTCAGTTGTTGACCTGTTGTAGCTCCCAAGTGAGTTACATACAACTTTGGATTTGTGAAGAATGGAAGTTGGATAAGTGACAGGGGAAGAGAGAAGCCTCCTGAGCTGTGTAGATCAGATGGTATTTTGTGGAAGGGTTGTGAGGAGTACACTGTGAAGCCTAGGCTGAGTGTGGAAAAATGAGCACAGAAATCGAGAGAGAAGATTGGGGTGGCTTGGATGTGGCTAAGTGGATGTGTGTGAAACTGTGGATAGTACACTGAGAAAAAGAACAAAAAGAAAAATTGATATTGATTTAATTAGGAACTGTTTTTTAAATCATTTTTATTGTATCTACATTTTCAGAGCATGTAACATGTACAATACACTGTCTCCTTTATAAACAGTGTTTTTTATGCTAAATGTAAACACATACTTGATGCTTGATGTCGTTTCTTACGTTGATAGCTCTCCAAGCATTTTGGATGTCGAGAGTACTTTCCCTAATGAATTCTTGAGGAAAAACTATAGGCATAATATTTCTTTATTGATTTCACCTTCTGAAAATTTTATCTGCTATCTTGATCTGTGAAGTCATTTTGCTGGATATAAATTTTCAACTCTCATTTTGTGTTTTCATGTTTCCTAAGTATTTTCCTTCATTCATTGATAGAAAAAAATGTTGTAAAAAGGTTTGTTTACAGTATGATTATCATTCTCTTATAAGTGACTTAGGCTTTTTGCCTAAAGACTCAAACACTTTTCTTAACATCTAAGTTAACATCTAATAATATACTGGAATGTGTTTCAAATTCAGTCATTCTGAGTTGATTTTCCCAAGAACCTCACATTTCTCGTAATATGCAGCTTCAAATCTCTTATTATAGGAAATATATTCTTTTTCCCTGTTTTCTTAAAGTTGCAGAATAATTACGCATAATAGTGAGATTTGTTGCTACATATTCATATATGCACAAAAGATAACAATATTTGGTCAAAGTCATTCCCCAGTATTTCCCCTTTCCCTTACCTTCTTCCTCGCCCCTTTCCTCTATTATACTGATCTCCCTTTTTTCTTGCTTTTTTTTTTTCTTTATCCTCTCTAGCTTCCATAGAGAGAAAACATAGGACTCTTGACCTTCTGAGTTGGCTTATTTCCCTTAACATAATGTTCTCAAGTTTTATGTGCTTTCCTGCAAATTACATAATTTCCATTGTTTTATGGCTGAATAAAACTCCATTATTGTAAATATGTCACATTTTCTTTTTTAGAAAATTTTGGTTCATGTAGAATTTTATTTTTTTATTATTTTTTTAAAGGAGAATGGGAGAAAAGTTTATTAGGTTTGCTACTCAAAATAGTAAATATCATGGATATGGGAAATTAAGTTTAATTAAATATCTTATTCCCTCATGTATGCAAAGTAAATGAATGATTATTATATAGATTTTTTTTTAATATTTCTTTGATAAAGGTTTTCGGAATGTTATTCTTGGCTCTCAGGCACAGGCTTTTGATCTGGTTAAAAGTTTTATGACAGTTATGAAACAAAAATTGAAAGAAAGACACATAAAGTTCTTCCTTAAAGAGTCAATTTTTTCAAAAAAAATAATAGATTTTTGTACTATTAATATCAAATGTTTTAATTTGTTCTATCTTATCATTATAATTAATCTTCATATAAGAAAATGAAAACCTAGGTGCTTTCCATAGTTAATTTAAAATTAAAAAACTGATACACTGATAGAAGAACAATTTCAAAATTCATAGCCATGAAAGCCTACTTTATCCATTTATCCATTGACGGACACCCAGGTTGGCTTCATAATTTGGCTATTGCAATGTGTGCTAATATAAATATGGTATACATGTATTATTATAGTGTGACGATTTAAATCCTTTAGACCAAAAATTGTTATAGCTGGGTCTTTTGGTTGTTCCAGGCTGAGTTTTAAGGAACTTCTGTATTGATTTCCATAGTGGTTGTGCTAATTTACACTCCTACCAACAGTGCGAAAGTGTTCCTTTTTCCCGCCTCCTCCCTAGCATTTATTATTATTTCTATTCTTGATGACTGCCATTCTGATTAGAGTGAGATGAAATTTTGGTATAGTCTAGGAATGTATTCTTGAATGACACTTTTATTTCTTGGGTCTGTTGCTTTTGTTTGCTTCCTCAGGAATTTGTAGAATATGATTTAAAGCATTGGCTTTTCTCTGCCTATCATCAACAGCTATAATTTTTTTTCATTTTTATTTTAAATATAATATTAGATTTTTAAATACAAATAAACCTGTATAGAAGGCTTGTTCCTGAATAATCTGAGAGTAAGTTGCTAACATAATGCCTCATCTTCTGAATTTGTTTTTTTAGAGAGAGAGAGAGGAGAGAGAGAGGGAGAGGAGAGAGAGAGGGAGAGGAGAGAGAGAGAGAGAGAGAGAGAGAGAGAGAGAGAGAGAGAGAGAGAGAATTTTTTAAATATTTATTTTTCAGTTTTCGGTTGACACAACATCTTCATTTTATTTTATGTGGTGCTGAGGATCGAACCCAGCACCCCGTGCATGCCAGGCGAGCGCATAACCACTTGAGCCACATCCCAGCCCCTCTTCTGAAAAATTTAATGTATATTTCCCCAAATATACATGATACAAGCATCAAAGGCAGGAAGTTAATATCAATACATTTAATTCTGAGAGTCTCATTCAAATTTCACTGATTGTCTCCATTTTTTAATAAAAAGAAGATCCAGTTCAGAATGTTACACATTGTCATGTGTTGTTAGTCAGTTTCAACTTTTTCAACTGAAAAAAAGTTGTTAAAGTCTTCCCTTGAGTTTTACCACCTTAATCCTTTGAAAGATTTTTAAAAATAGCAGTTTTGGAGAATTTCCCTCAGATTAGGTGAGCCCAAAGTTTTCTCAATTGATAAAGGTTTTAAAGCTTTTGATTAAATACCACAGAAGTTATACTTTATTCTGTCAGTTTGTTTCATTACTAATCATGTCCATCTTAATTACTTGACTAAGCAGGCATCTGCCAGTTTACTCCATTCCAAAGTTACTGTTTTGCCTTGTGCAAAAATATTGTGTGGAGAAGTATTTGAAACTACATAAGCATCCTCTAGCTCATCAAACTGTCATGTTTATTTGCATATTTATGTCTCTGTGGACTATAGTATCCCATTTTATTTATGGGTTTTAATATACAATAAACTTACTTATGTTTATTTATTTATTAAATATGGTTTTTATTAGTTGTTCATGGGCCTCTATTTTATATATTTGTATGTGGTACTGAGAATCAAACCCAGTGCATCACACATGCTAGGCAAGCACTCTTCCACCGAGCTACAACCCCAGCCCTATTTATTTTTATTGATACATAATATTCATAGATCTTTATGAGTACATTATGATAATTTGATATATGCATACAATGTTTAACAACCAAATCAGAGTAATAAATATTTTTATCTACTAAAATCTTAATCATTTTTATGTTTGGGGAACTTTAATACACCTATGGTCTTATTATTTGGACACAAATCACACTGTTGTGACCAGTGATTATTCTACTGTGCTGTAGAGAGCCAGAACTAATTCTTCCTACTACCTACCTTTTGGTACCTCTTAATCTCCTTTTCAACTCCCATCCTGTGTCCTTCCAAGTCTCTATGACCTGAGAACATGCATTATCTATCTTTTTGTCTCTGGCTTATTTCACTTAACAAAATGATATCTAGTTTTGTCTATGCTGTTGCAAATGACAAGATTGCAAACTCTTTTAGAATGGAATAGTATTTCATTGTGAAAATATACTGCACGTACCTCATCCTTTCACCCATTGGTGAACACCTTGGTTGATTCTATGCATGATTATTTATTTTGATATTCCAATGGTCCTAGCATTTTCAAAATATAACCAATTTTGTCTAATTTCTTCACCTTATTGACATTCCTTGTTATTGTTTGAGTAGGTTCTTGCACGTTTGTTCATCCTATATTTTAACTGCTCTAGTCTCAAAAGGAACCATTCCTCTAAGGAGTTCTTGTAGGGAAATGGGACCTAGAGGTCAGTATCTGCACACAAAGTATACTTTTGCTATTGTGACATTGGGGTTCTTAAACTCTTTCAATCTTATTGTAGACACAGGTACAGAATGTATGTATGTGTGTATACACATGTAGTTATGTCAATATTTTTTGTGTATCTGTGTATATTATGTATAGACACATATATACAAATATGTATATTGAAATGCATATATTCACTCTGATACCTTCAAATTTTAATTCATCCCCACCCACATGGTTTTCATTTTCTATCTTAATAATTCATCTCTCCTATAGGAGTGTCAGCCTTTCCTTAATGTAGGTAGCAATCCCCCTGTATGTAAACTACTGTCCTTTCTCTGCTGCCATCTCCCTCATACCCAGTTCAAGGACCCTTCTTCCTCTCCACTTAAACTGTGACTTGCCATACCTAGCCACCCTTCCATGGGTCATCTTCCCTAACCTCAGATTCTGAGCCCCTACATGGTGGTCTTTCTATTGATATGGTAGACCATTTATATTTAATCCAATTATGTGTATACCCTCTTTAAAAGATGAGAAATTTTTCTTTCTTCCTCCTCCTTGCTTTATACCTAAATTGTTAGAGGCATGAACTTCTAACTTCCAGTCATGTGAGATGTACTGAGAGTTACAAGTGTCACAATCAAGCAGATTAAATTCACTACAGGTCTTCTAAAGAAATTAATCATATGAGTTTGGCTAAATTAAAACTCCTCTCCAGGAGTTATATGATAGATGGGGGTTAGGACAGTAAAACCCCAATGGAGTTATTATGCATGCAAAGTCCTAGAAGAATGTATGATATAAAAATAAATATTCAATTTATGTTAACTAGTATTCTGGTTTCCATGGGAAAGTTTACTTCTCAGAGGAAAACTATACAATAAAATCCTAGGGAATACTGTTATGGATCTGAATTGTCTGAGAGTTTCCATACTTCTGAGAAGGAAGAAATGATTACTTGTTACTTCATAGAAATATGTAAATACACTGCTAAATATTTTGAAGATGTTTTCATCCTAATAGAATGATAATCAGGCTTATTTTTAGCTAGTGAAAAATACATTATATTATACTTTCTGAAATGATTAGCCACAAAACTTTTTTTTACCTTCATTTATAGAAAATTCTTTTTGTGTACCTAGAAATTCATAGTGTACTGAGTCCCCTATGTCTCTATCAGTTGCTGTCAACTTGACCAGCATTGTTCCAACAGGCAGATTTTCATAAATATTTATAGGTGCATCTGGTATGTATCTGTGGGACAAAAGAGATTTTTTTTTATCATTCAGTATAAACAAATGTCTCTTTTCATCTATGTCATACAACAAATATTTTAAATTTCTTTTGATACATATTTTGTACCATTTTAAAGCCACTGGCCTTAAATAATTTGTAGATTATTATGTATGTAGGGAATGCTTATATATCATAAATGATCTTATAATATTTTTTCTTCTTCTTTTCTTTTTTTTTTAATTTTTTTACCTAAACTCTTTCTCCAGTCCTTCCAATAACTAGTAAATTATACTGTTTTCCAGATGATAAAATTCTACAAACACTCTAGCAATCACATTTTCATTTCATATGTTTGGAAATATTTCAATATCAGCAAGAACTTATTGCCCAAATTCTCTTGAACTGCCACATTGATTCACAATATGAACATATCTCTGAGTTTTCTGTAATATTTTACATATTAAAGATAATCAGCAAGAAAATAGCAAATGTTAAAATCTTTTCCACCAAAGTATTATTTCTCTTTGTAGTGTTGAAAGCAAAGTAGAAATGGAGTTGATTTTTAATCCTTATTTAAAAAAGCAATAACAAAGAGTTCATAAAATTTTGATTTCTAATAATTTTAAGAAAATTATAATAGAAATAGTAAAACATTGATATTTTAACTATTAAAAAAGTTTCAGTGATTTAATCATAGCACTTAAATATTTAGATTACTCATTGCTTACGTAAGAACAGGACTCTCATCATTAACATTCTGGATGTTTATAGTGATGGTGCCAACACATGACTCCACAGGGAGGTTCTCCTTATTCCTAACAGCAATTACAAACTGGAAATGCTAAAATAAACAAGAGAAGAGAGTACATCTTTATTTTTTTTCCTTGAGTACTTAAAATATGCATCTTCTCCTTCATAAAAAGTTCTTTAAAAATAAAACAGAAAAAAAACACTTTAAAAAGCTCTTAGCATAAAAATGTAGCATCCCAAAAACACTTTAAAAGCATTTCTAGAAAAGAACATCTCTTGTATTCTCATGCAGATTCTGCAATTAATGCTAACTTCACAGTTGTTATGAAACTGAGGTTAAATTTTTGATAGTTTTCAGCATACCACAATAAGGAAATATGTCCAATTTAAATTTGTTAAAATATCAAAATACTATAACAAATTAGAGTAAATAAATAAATTTTTAAAATAAATAAAATATCAAAATAAAAGTAACTTTATTGTTTAGAGAAAAATCTCTGAAGCTCAACAACTAACTTTTAGAAAATACTGACTGAAAAGCCTCAAATATTTTAGAAACTTCAGAATAGAAGTTTTATTTAAAGAGGTAACATTCCAATACCATAAACAACAAAGAAGTGTAGTCTAAAGAGGTAATACCTAATTTTGATGAAGTCAAAGAAGGATTGTAATTTTTTGTTTTATTTTTAAATTTAATTTTATAATGTTATATGTATATGCAAAACGTACTTTAAAATACATTAATCCACAAAATTGTAACTTTTCAGCTTTCTACTTCAGGAATATTTTAAATAAGTGAGAATAAATTGAAGATCACAGATATGAATATTCTAAAATTTGCATGAACAACAATATATTACCTTTAAGCAAATTATTATTCAGAAAAATCCACGTATAAACTATTTGTTTAGAAATAAGGTATAAAAATGTATAAAATAGAGATAAAATACACAATTAGGAAAAAAGTAGGAGAAAACTAAATATGTGGTACTTAGAAGTAAAGGTAAGAGTTGCAACACAGTACTTGGAAAACAAAAATAGTATTTTTGAACAAATAAATCTGTTGCCTCTTAATGTTTTGAATCTTAACAAAACATTGGAAATTGGTAGCTAAAGTTAAATGTTTTCATTCAAAAATTATTTCTCAAGTACTGACTATTTGATGCAAGTGTAATATACTAGAGATAAGAATTATCTTATAAAGATTAGAAATAACCTTAAGTGTGTAGGAAAGCATGTCTAATCGGGAAGATTGACATGTAAATCAAAGGAAGGTGAAAGTTGATCAAGTGCAATTTTGCTTTTAAATCAGATTGAAGTACAGAATAAAATAGTTTTCTGTAATCCTTCAAAAATACTACTGAAATGATATTGTAATGGGAAAGAAAAAGTGGGGGTAGGGGTGGGGTATTGCAGGTGAATAGTGATCACATTAAACATCTCCTCTGAGAATTGTCAAGGCATGAAAATAACATATGGATTTCCCAAAGGCCACTTATGCCAGAGGCATGTCTTACAGAGTCAAATGGTAAATACCCTTTGGAAGAACAGCTCCTCAACACTGTCCAAACAGCTGTGGGGAATGGGGGTAGAGGGGCCAGCCAGAATTCAAGTATCAAATGAAACTAAAATATTAAGTGAATGAGCAGTCAATATTGAAAACGATCTCAAATGGGGTTGATTATGTGCTAAAACACAGGATGGTGTAATAGTAGAAAATATGTTTAAGTAGCTTAGAACTTTAATAGATGAAAGGAAAATGTAATCATTAGAACAAATGGAGAAAAAAAAGGTATATAAGTCAAAATCAAACTCTTGATTTTTTAAAAAAAAACTCTTAATAAAAGAAAATTTCATTATTTAAAAAGATTAACTGTATCCTACAACAAATAGCATTCCAATTTGAAACATTTAAACAACGTTTTTGAAAATCATGACAAGATAAGGATTCTTTCTTATACCATTTCTAGTGAACTTTTTTTTCCCCCCTGGAAATTCTTATCAGAACAAGAAGGCTTAAAACAAATAAATTAAAATTGTAAGGATTATAGAGAAAGTAGAAACTTTTATTTTCAACAAGCCCTTTATGAATGTTGACACATAAAAAATGAAAAATCACCAAGACAGTATTAGAATCAATAAAAGGATTTTGAGATTTGCTGTCTTTGAGATCAGGAAACAAAAACCAATAGTTTTCTATACAACTATAAAGAACAATTAGAAAATGGATATTTAACAATAAAATGAAGGGTGGCTAAGAATGCTATACAAATAGTATGAAAAATCTGGATAAATATAAAGTCTTATTGAAAATTTAAACAAATTTTAAATAATTCTCAATGATGCTTTAAAGATGATGAGATGCCATTATACTTTATAAATTCAATGCAATTAAAATCAGAATGTCAATAAAAGAACAAAAATAATAAAGGTAATTTGTGTCTTTAGGAGTGAGTGAAAAACAGCAAAGTTGACTATATGACACAAGAGCCTATAATACCAGAATGAAAAGTAATTTTATAAGTGGCTAACCAGATGTCTTGGTCTTAGAGAAATGACTGGATTTGTTTGTTTGTTTTGTTTTTTTGTTTTGTTTTTCTTTTACTCCTACCTGATGAGAAAAGTTCTGGCCAAAATTTTTGCAGTTTAGGAAGTCAGTATCTAGGTAAGATTAGAGAATAAAGGGGGGGGGGGGCTTGATAGTTTTACTGGAAGCATCATTGAGAATTATTTAAGAAACTGGAAAACGTTTGAAATTGAAATGATTCCATTTCTCAGAACAAGTTGGTAGGGAGAAGTGATTTATTATGTTTCTCCATCTCCTTATACTTTTCTCTTTCGCAATCTTTTTTTTTTTAATTTGAAATTTGACCAGGGCAATGAGGAAAAAAGAGGTTAGGTCTCTACAATCAAGTAAAGTCAGACAGATGCAGTTCTCCAGATAATTCAAAACTAAGAAGTATGATCTCATTAGATTACACAGAACATTGTCTCAGTTCTAGGCTTTTGAATATAGAGAGGATCCCTCTTCCAACTTTTACACACACCCATAGAAGCACATACAACAATTGAGATATTTTTAAAAGGTCTAAGAAAAAAGTAAGATGAATCAATTAACTTTTTCATCAGTTATCTTAATGAGAATTTCTACATGATCTATGTGAATATGAAAAGGCAATTACATAAAATTTGGTATATTTTTATTTCAATTTAGATGTTTCAATAATTATTTTCATTGAAAAAAGTATTTAAAGGCATTTGTTATTTTAATTCTCTATTTTATATTTAGTCTCACCTTAGGATTTGTTTCATAGTCCAAAAGAGGTTCAATGGTTTTAGAAATGACACCATTACGTGAATCCAAAGCAAAGTAGGCAGTGGCGTTACTTGAAGAATTTAATATTAGAAACTTAAAGAAAAAACACAAACATGGTAAATACATTATTGAAAAAGCGTGAATTTTGAGCTGACAGTTTTGATGCAGATATTTGGCCAGACCTATATAAAAATTAGGTTTGTAAAAACAGTGCCCATAAATTAAATCTGAACCTACTCTCAGTTCCAGACTTCAAAAACAATTTGAACATTCTTTTCGCATTTTAACTGTACTTTTTCCATTGGTTCATGTGCTTAAGTACTAGAGCATTTTTGTAAATATCTGTCACTGTTTTCATAATTACTTTCTAGTTTCACATATGCAGCTTTTTCCAATTAAAAAAAAATGTCACTCCCTCTTGTATACTCAGGAAGTGTATCTAAAGGAGGTACATGCACTGAAATACTTGGAAGAAACCATTTGATCTCATCTCTGTATTGATTTTCTATATGGAAAAAATAAAATATTGCTTTGGAGACAAAGATTTTATGGGCATAAGCATGTTCCTGTACATTGATGTCACCCATGCCTATAACTGGGCACGGGTTCAAGATAAATATTAAAGATTTTGAAAAGAATTTCATAGAGAAGCTAAATTATGAAAAATTTACATCAGATTCTGGCTTAAAGAAAAAGAATAAAACTTGGAGATGTGATATCCAATGCCATTTCTAAAAAGTCACAATGGCCATTTTGACGGGTGTAACGGCTTACATTTTATTGTCTGTAAGTGAACAACTAAAGTTGGCTTATTTTAGAATAAATTCCACTAAATATTCTTGTGGAAAATTTTTTTTTTATTTCTCCCCTTACTTTTATGGTTTTGAATTGTTAAAAATTATCATCTTCCAAGTATTTGTTTCTCTTTTATAATGACTTTTGCAATAAAATCCAAATGTTATAAATTTTACTTATGTAATATACATGTAAATACATAATTATAATTTATATTTATGGAAACACCAATTCCACACATAGCCTAAACCCTCACAAAAAACATATATTTCAAACGCATAAGACCCCTATCTTCTGTCTTTTTCCCTCCTGAAACACATACTCACACAATGGAGGATCTGAACCTGTAAACAAGGAATTTCATTTTTTTCCTGTGTTGTCTTCTATCCACCTTCTAAATTCACATGAACAAAACATGTAATCGAGTATACTAATCAATGCCTCATTAAAATTGGGTCACCATAAAAATTACATATAGGCTTAATTTTCTAGAGATCTGCTCCTTTAAACTTTAGTTTCAACTGAATTCTCAAGTCATGTTTATAAGCCAGTATTTTTGCAACAATTATGAACAAATAGGAAACAATGTAAGTCTCTTCTATGGAGAATTAGAGTTGCTAAATTTAAGGCAGAATGTTCTAATGTATTAATATGATTTATAATGTATAATCAAGAATCCAGTTGTTTTCTTAAAAAATATAATTACATTTAGGTCATATTGCACCATTAGAAATTTCTGAGAAAATGCAGTTATAAATAAATTATCTTAAATTTTTTCTTTACCTCCTCTTAAACTGTAACCATGTTGTCATCTATCACTTATGAATTTTCTATTCTTTAGGAATTATTGCTGAAACCAGAAATAAGGGGGAGATCTAAAATGTCCATTATTCAAATTACATGTATAAGAAGAAAATATGCCTGATTGGAATGAATAAAAGAAAATAACAATGAAATGACATGATTGAAATGAATATAAAAAATAATGAAAGGACATTTCATTAGTGTGTAAATCTGCATTAGGTGACTACTATAGTTAAAAAGCTGATGAAATAAATTTTTGCTGATTAAAAATTAGACACTTTTAAATCAAATTTTTAAAAAAATTAATAACCGAAAGTTAAAAACTTACTTCAACTTCTTGTCCTATATCTGGGTCCCTTGAAAGAATCATATATATAAAAGCAGATGCAGGAATATTTTCAGGAACAGACACTGAAACACCTATTAAATCACCAAAATCATGAACAAAATTTTAAATTCAAACATTCTTTGCCTCATATGGGTGTGATAAGTCTTCATGCTGTAAAAATTTCAACTTCAGGTTTTTGTTTGTTTGTTTTTTGTTTTTTAGACAGAGTCTTTTTATGTTGCTCAGGCTGAGCTGGAACCCCTGGGCTCAACTGATGCTCCTGTCTCAACCTCCTGAGTGCTGACACTATATATGGTTTATGCTCCCATGTCTGGCTTTCAAGCAGTTTTCTTAACACATTTTCAGAAAATTAAAAATATTTATTCACATGAACATCTGTATTTTTTAAATCAACATAGTTCCAATTCATATTTCTAAATTTAAATGTAGGGCTAGTGTGTGGAATGGGATGTAATTGCTCAGTGCTTGCACAACCTCCATAGTCTCTAAGATATTTCATCTGGGATTCTTATATGTTAGAAGGTTGAAGTTTTTATTCTGTTCCACAATAATGTTCACAATGTGGAGCCAGGTAGCAAAGTCAGAAGAAATGAGCTTGAATTCCTGCTTCATCAGTATTCTCATCTGGACAATGCAGATAAAGTACATTTCCAACTTCAGAGTAGTTTTGAAGACTAAATAAAATACCATACATAAATATCTTACAACTGCTACTCTCATTTCCCCAAACATTTCTTATTTTACGTCCAATGTTACCATTGTGATTCTCTCACCCCAAAATCAAATAACACAGATGCATGCACATTTAAATCATTGGTAGTTTCTTTATCTAGGATTCTCAAAAAGTCTCAGTCTTGGATATAAATTAGGTGGTTCTGCAAAAGCCTCATATTATTTGACTATTTCTAAGGATGTTAAGGAATATTTTTTATGTTAATGGAACTAACTCTTTTTGAACTTTTGTTTCAAATTGAACATATATAAACAGATTCTCTAACTTAATGGTTTGCTCTGTGTTAATTATAGAGAAATAACAAACCACAGTCAGGTGAACATGTGTATCAAACCAACAACTTGAAAATCAGATCAACACCTTTTCAGAGAGGCATTTAGTTACCCTGTGTTTCATAGAAAGTAATTTTCCCCCACTATCCATCCATCCCAAGGACACAGCCCACATAATGGAAAAGAGGGCATCATGATACTGATAGTGTTTGAGCAGTTTGTGTTGGTTCAGCCAAGTCTGGTAGAAACCAGGTCAAAATGACCTTCATGGGATCCATGTGTATCTTTTTAAAACTCACCATAATTTGGGAAGACCGAATGGAAATTACAGAGAACATCCCATTGTTTCAAAGTGATCCAAAAGATACTATCTTCACAAACATCAAACGGAAAGCTGGCTCATTGCCAGAGCTCACCTAGGTGACTTCTCTTTTAGCCTGAGAACAATCCCTTTGACATAAATTCCTATTTCAGACATATTTATTAATATCCATAGCAGAAGGTATGTTTTTGCCCAAAGCAAGAAGTGTGTATGTGTGTGTGTGTGTGTGTTTTAGAAATTTTGAAATTTCAAAAGGTGATGCTTCTGTGGACAGAGAAGAGGGAACACTGTGAGAAGTCGCTACACAGCTGCAATAGACAGGCACTGGTTGGGGGAGAGAAGGGGGAGTGTTTTAATGAAGTTTGCCTTGTTCCTCTTGACTTCAACTTTCAGTTTCTCCTAATAGAAATAGGGAGAGAAAGACAAGCACTCAAACAGAAAAGGTAAAAGGAGACAAATAACAAAGTGGCTAAGTGTAATATGACAAATAACGAAGTGGCTACGTTTAGGAAAAAACAGAAAAGAAGAGAGAACAAGCAGAACAGATATAATTATTGAGATCCAGTTGACCCAACTAAAATTAAATCAAGCCAATCTGTTTCGGAGCTCCAGTTATGTGCATTGTCTAAATACAGTCAAATGTTTAAAAGAGTTTATTTTTAGAAAGCCTTCATGAAAAAGAAACCAACACACATAAGGGTGAGGTTAATGAATAGTATATGAGGCTCTGAATTATGTAGCACAAAGTATAAGAACATATTTCATTATTTTATATATAAAGGTATACAGATTCCAGTAATTCTCTTTGGGGGGAGTAAGGCTATCAGATGTAATGACACTATTATATTAGTAATACACTGAGATTTTATAATTAAAGCTAAAGTTTTTTAATATAAGAGACATTAAAAATTAACAGTAGAGCCAGGCACTATGTGACTTGGTAGGCTGAAGCAGGATGATTGCAAGTTGGAGGCCAATCTTGGCAACTTAGTAAGAATCTATCTCAAAATAAAAAGTGAAAAGAGCTTGGGATATAGCTAAATGTAAAGTGCCTCTGGGTTCAATCCCCAGCACCCAAAACAAACACACAGAAACAAACAAACAAACAAACAAACAAACAAAAAAAGTCAGGCATGTTCAGACTAATTTACTGTACTCATACAAAAAGAAATGATTAAATAAAATAGCATATGTTTATAATTATTGGGGGGACAATGTACAATGACATCATTGTACAGAAAATTAAGCAAACTAAAGTGTGTATCATTGTCATCTCATGCCTATTATTTTTTAAAAGGTAATTTTTAAAGACTAGGTAGTAATTCATTAAAATATATACAATTTTTGGTCAATTTCCTATAGTTAGATATTTTGGTTATTTCAAAGTTATGCTTTTTACAAATTTTGCAATACATCTTGACCATGTTTTAATATTTTGGCAAAGATAAATCTAAGAAACAAATTCTGGGAGAAAGATTGTAATCATTTTTTAAAACAAATATTTACTACCATAATATTCTGTGTGGTTATTAAAAAATCCGAACTTAAAATTGCTAATTTTTCAATGTCTATATAACGTTATCTTTTTTTCCTGTTATATTTATGTCTTGAACAATATAGTAGGTGAAAAATATATTTTGTTATTTATATTTTCTGGTATTTGGCATCTTTTAAAGACACACATTAATTTGTATGTGACAGATAAACTTAGAATAATTTTGTCATTTCTCCTATTCTCTATCTACCACACAAAGAAAAAAAATAACAATTTGAATATAGTGTTTTCTTTTCCAAAGCATGTTATATCTTGTATTCAGGATTTAAATTATTTTTAATAAAACTAAGGAAATTTGAACTACAATTCTAGGTTTTATTTTTAAATTTTACTGTTGTATCATTTCATATATTTTTTTAAAATAAAATTAACCTGTAATATACCTGCTCCTGTTGAAAAACTTGAGTCACAGGAAATAGGATCATCTATGTTCTCCACAAAAACTGTAAACATGTAAGTGTTGGTATTATTTCCATTATCTCTGGCCTCAATTTCCAAAGGGTAGGTTTTGGAGTTATTTGGGTTGTCAAGATTCAAAGGCTGAAGAAGAGTGATTATACCTTTAACTAATTAAAGAAATAAAGTAAAGAATTACCAAATCAGTAAGCTTATGTTAGTTTATTTATATTGATAATTTTTAAATTTATTTAATGATATATTTTTCTGTGAATGAGAAAAACAATTGTTAGCAATTATACATTCATTGGAAATATTTCTTTATTTTATAGTTTGCTTCTGCTTACTGTATGCTTATATTTTAAAATAATCATATTTAAAAATTGTTTCATCAAATTTTCCTCCAAGTTTGTAAATTGTCATTTATTTGTTTACAACTACTTGTAAAAAAAAGCAAACACAGACCATTGTATTTCATTTTAATTACAATAATAAATTGTTGCTAATGCTTTTGAACCTTAAAAATTAGTAAAAACATTTCGAAATCCTAATCATTCATTGCTTTTGCCTTTCAAATTAATCTCATTGCATAAAAAATGAAAAATGAGTTTAAAGATCAAACTAAATAAAGTTTGCAAAGCATAAGAGACTATCCCTGCTGCCACCACCTACCTACTTCCTTCCCAGAATTCCTTCTTTTTGCTCTGGAATCATCTGGCTTAATCCTGAGTGTCTTTCTAACTCTCAAAGGCTTTAGTCTTGCTAAAATTGTCCTTAGCTAGTTTCTTCTCCCAATGACATTTGCATCTTTTAAAAAAATATTTTTTTAGTTGTAGGTAGACACGATACCTTTATTTTATTTATTTATTTTATGCGGTGCTGAGAATTGAACCCAGTGCCTCACATGTGCTAGGAGAGCACTCTACCCCTGAGCCACAACCCCAGCCTGACATTTGCATTTCAAAGACAGATGCATAAATTGGTAATAACTCTAAGAACTTAAATGAATGATCTCAAATGTTGGTTGATCAGTATGATGATTCTGAAATATGTCAACTCTTCTAAGCCAAATTTTATTTTCCATAATTCTAATTATTGTGTGTGTTTTGCTTCATGTGGGTCATAAGGGAACTTCTTGGCCAATGTGAAGGATGAAGATAGCAGCAGTCCTTTTGTTCCTTACATATGTTTTGGCTGGTCCCCTTCATCACTGTTGGTGTAAACTAGCTAGCTGAGTCCGAAACTACCTGACCTGCTGTAGTTCTTCCAGTTTCTCTGACTTGCTGAACAGGTATGTGTGCTCAGCCCTGTGATGAAATGCCCCAGCTTTCATGAGCTACCAACAACACCCAGGTCAGAGACAATAAGAACCAATGTGGGTCTCAGTCCATACTTGTGGGGTCTATCAGATGCTTCTATGTTCTAGTCTACCCTTAACTTACCACAATTTATAGCTGTCTTCTCTTCCTGATTTCTTGCCTTGTGAACTTCAAGCTCTAGCATTATGTTAGAACAGCCTTTCAGAGAGTATTAAAGAAGCTCCCTCAGTGTATCCCTGGTGCTTCTGATTGTCTGCTTGAACCCACTATATAGAGATACGTAGTAAATGTTTTACTAATAAAATCAGTTATCTCAACAGCCTATAAGAAAATTTCAGAAAAGGAATCTTCTTCACATAGAAATCTATCCATAACCAAAAATGCTAATCAAATTATCCATGAAAAGTCCCAAACTCTACAAATAAAATTGAGATAATAATTATGACTTATGTGTCATATAGTTTTCAAGGATTTCACAGATGCCTTTGTACTAATTATCTCTGAAAAATGATGGCCACTGGGCTGGAGATGTGGCTCAGACGGTAGCACGCTCACCTGGCATGTGCAGGGCGCTGGGTTTGATCCTCACCACCACATACAAATAAAAAAAAGATGTTGTGTCCACCAAAAACTGAAAAATGGATATTGAAAAATTCTCTCTCTCTCCTCTCTCTCTCTTTAAAAAAATGATGGCCACTTATAAAAAATTAGTTTATATCACCCATTATTTCATAAGAATGCCATTTTAACCAGTAGGAAAATAGCAATTATAAATGCCACGGTTTTGGTATGTGTGCTTCTCCACATTTAATTTTGAAAGGGTAGTTGAACCAGGCCAAGTTCTAAAAATGTATAGAGATATATAGTGAATGTTTAACCAAAGTAGGCTCCAAGAAATGTATCTAAAACTCACGAGGGTCCAAACCAAACATTTCCTGCTGAGTTTTAAAGGAATAAGTGATGCTGTTATCTTCATCTCGATCTGTTGCTTTTACTCTTGCTATAATTTCTCCTACAGGCTTCTTTTCAGTCACATTAATAGAATCCAGAGGAAATGGCCTTAAAGAAAGTTAAAGACAGAGTTGAAAAAAACAGTTGGAGAATTACAAATTTACAAATTCTTACACACATAAATGCAAGTTGTGACAAACTTTGAAGAAAGTTTTAGATTTGTGATAATACTACTTCCTCTTGTCAAGAATTGAAGTGTCACGGAGCTATCCAAATGTCGAGAAAATTCATTTGTGGCACAAAGTTACTTAGTTCCTGCAAAAGCACCAATTTTCAATAATACAGTCTCTGGTCCCTTGCCAGGCATCAAAGATACCATGACATAAAAGAGATGAAAAATGAAAAGCAGAATGGAATTATATAGTTCTGTTATTCCAGATATCTAACGTATGGAATAGTTGCCAATTGAACATAAGGTAATAAATATGGCCATTTTCATCTTATTATCTGGTATGATGAAATGGTAGCCAAAGTTGCAACTTATTAGAGCAACCATGGAGATGATTTTGGGATTTTTTTAAAAACTTCTAATTTTTTTTCTTTTTTTAAACATATATATATATATATATATATATATATATATATATATATATATTAGTTGTTGATAGACTTTATTGTCTTTAATTTATGTGTTGCTGAGAATCGAACCCAGTGCCTCATGCATGCTAGGCAAGCACACTACCACTGAACCACAACTCAGTCCTGATTTGGGGAACTTTATTACACACCTTTTTGAGTCATACTTAAAGTCCCTGATCATTCTAGGACATTTTTGAAACTTACATCTTTTTTCTCATTCTGCCTTCATTCAAGGCATCAAACACTTATTGATAATCTACCATATTTTATACTAGTTTATGCACAGATGACTAAGCCTTGCCTCCTAACACTCAAAAATCTCACTGCTAATAGGCAATACAGTTATAAATACCTATTATGCTATGTAATTGTTGAGATGCTAAGTTTGCTGAAAGTTTACAGAAAAGGGAAGACTGATTCTGGGGATTGGAGAGATTTTTCAAGAAAGTCTTCAAAGGAATGTAGTGTCTAAGTAAAGGGAAGTGAGTGAGTGATCCTACGTACTTCATCACCAAATCCAATGTGGTTCTTCCTTTATACCTCAGCATAATGTGACTCCTCATATTGACATTCTGAACCACTTTCAATAATTTCCTTTTCTATTTCATTAACTGTTATTTAATGTATTATGTCTCTAAAGAGATGAAAAAAATGTGTTCAGGGATGACAATTTGGTAATCTTGGTATTGCTTTTATCTAGCATTAAATTCTAGTTATTTAGTAAAAGTAATAATAAATATGCTTACTCAAATTGAGGCTTCTCATCATTTATGTCTATAATCTTGATAATTAGTGTCCCTTGGCAGAACAGACCTGTTTTATCTGTTGCTCTCAGGGCAAGCTGGAAAACCTGGAAAAGAGTTTTTAGAAATTTTGTAATATACTATTTGGTAATTGGAAATACACATGTATTTTTACAGTGTGTCTCCTGTTAGGTTGTCCTTTTTCTCTCCAATTAGATATAGCTTTTTATTTTTCTTCCAGGTAGTTAAATAAAATATAAGGGCTTTCTTAGGTTAGTAGTAAATTTCAAAATAGCTTCAATTTATATGGCATTAAATTTACTCAGAGGTCTGTATAGTTTGACTATATGTCTAAATATAGGAGCAACTAAACCAAAACTATGAACAAGTTTTAGATTCAATAATAAACCCCAAATCTAATGCATTTGGTGGTAAACCCTATACAGGACAAGGAGCTACTCTGGGTTCCAGGACTTGCTGTAACTTCTGAAGAGCTGAGAAGCTTAACAAATCTCAAATACATTTCATGTCAGCCTATCATACATCTCAGTTCTTAGATATTTATTCTGATCATCAGCTGTCCCTTTGAAAACAAAAACAATACACCACTGAGGCATTAAGAGTTCCACTATGAGCCTTTTCTGAGCAAACATTAAATAACCGCCCACAATGTCTGAGACTCTGTTGGGTAAACCCTACAGTGATTGTACCAAACTTCAATTTCTTGGATGGGTAATTCAGATCTCATTAGGGTACGTAGCAGAAAGTTGAAGAGGGACTAAATAGAAAATTGATTGAAGTAAAGGCAGCAGTGGAAGTGAGGCAGGAGAGGGTTAGAAGTATACGTCTGAAAAATACATAAATACATAGCTCTTAGGCATAACCTCCATTTCTTTTCCACCTCGTTCTAATCTCATATTGTATTCCTAGTACTCAAATTATTTAAAATCTATGTCACATTGGCCTCTCCGTTATACTCCAACATTCAACAAAACTAAATTATCTTTAAATACAATTCATCTGCTTTCTTCCATTTATGTCTTTCAGACAAAAATGTTGAGATCATCTTTAAATATTATCACTTCCTTCTCCCAAAAAAACTAATCAGCAATACATTCTCTGTTTACTGTAATGTTTTGCATCTTGCCTTTTGTCCCTTTTTCTTCTGTCACCTTATTGAATCATTACATATGGAGGCATTTCTGAGAACAGAAATGTTTTTACAATAATAATAACAATGGTGATGATGATAATAACATCCTCTATTTCTCAATTTTCACACCTAATTTTAATGTGGAGAGACTATCTCAATAGCCATTTATCTGGTTTCTTTCCAATCAGCTGTTCCTACTTACATATCCTTTTTCACTCAAAAAAAAATCATCCTAAAAATGCTTTCCTTACATTATATTTCTCATAGAACTACCAGAAATATTCTTTCCCACCGTGTTAGTCTCAAGTTCATCATAAGGCTTATACTTGATCCTACCTTGGCTAATATTCTAAGTGAGGCAGGGTATGAATAGTCAGTTTCAATATGAAAACTTGACCATTTTAAGTTTCCTCCTTTTCCTTTGATATGCAGAAGGATTTAAATTTTAATCTAAAAGGTCAAGACACAATCAGTATGTTTTGCTAACAGTAAGGTTCAGATCTAGACTTTTAGTTAGCTGTAAAAATACAAGTGAATCTCAGAAAACACCACCCTTCTTTAAAATAAAAATGTACTTAGTTTTTCATGAAGAATTCAAAATTATTTCTAAAAATCCCTTTCACTCTGTATAGAAAAATAAATAAATATATTAATTACATGATATCCAGCTTCAAAGTCCAGGGGGTCTCCACCTTTCAAGCTAACAACACCACTTACAGGATCCATTCCAAAAGAATTTGCTCCTTCCGTTGGTCCAGATAACTGTGTCTCAATGGTGTACTAGAACAATAAAATATACCAAGGAAATAGACTATTCTTAGCATACAATAATATAGCAAATATAATTGATTTCAATTTTTCTTCATGATCTAGTTAGTATCAGAATCACTGATAAGTTGTAATTCACAGTACTGAAAAAATAATTCAGTTGTTTAGCCTATAAGCACAACGGAAACATCTGCTACTTTTTAATAGAACTGCACAACACTCTATATTTTTCTAAGGAAATTTTAAAAATATACATAATTCTGATTTTTCAAATTAATGCACCTTTGTTTGAATAACACATAATTAAACTCATCACTTTAAATTTTACAAAACAAAACAAGAATTATGAGTATAAATGAATTTCAAGTATTCATACAGTCGAATATGCATTTTGTGATATATTTTATGTTCTTCATTTTACTTTCAATTTATTTGACACCACCTTTGAGGTGAGGGAGAGGCAGATAAATCTTTCCTTAATTTTTCCTTAATTTAACATAATAAATTTTGGCTACAAATGAGATAAAAATTCAATAAGAAGAAGCTCAATTACTTCTGTGTATTTCTTTTCAATTTAATTTGCATTCTATCCTTAACAATGTAATTATTTTTCAAAACACTAAATTTTAAAACAATCACCTTCTGGTACTTCTCGTGTTCCTGCAAATGACAGAGCTAGAAATAACTATTTTCAACTGAACTACAAGTTATTTTTTTAATCTTTTGAAAATATATCATCTAATGGAAAGGATCTCATGTTTCTTAACAATTTCATATCAGCTAGTCTACAACAAAATAATTTTTTGGAGCATTCCACAGGGATTTTGAATACTTTGACTGACAGCAAATACATTACTGAAGGTTAGGGAAAGAGAGAAAAAAATCTCTTACAATTGTGGAATCCAAGGGCAGGAGAGATTAAGTGATTTCCACAGGATCTTATCACTAATAGTGGTAAATCCATAACAGCCCAGGCAGCCAGCTGACAGTCCCACTGACAGTCCCAGCTGACAGTCCCACTGCCATTTGTATATTGTGCTTTCATTACTCCATACTGTGAGTTACTAAATTAGAAGGAGTAAACTACTTCAATACGTGTTCAAAAAGAACAGCTGCAGAGCCAGCATGCTGACTTTTGCAGTTCAGTGCACAACTAAACTCCCCAGATAGAACTTTATGGATTATAAGTTCTTTTTATTTTGCCAACTCTTTAAGAGACATTACAACCATAAATTATTTATGAGAAAAGCAAGTTTCTTTGGATTAAATACTTAGTAATTAGGATACTGAAACATGTATGTATGTATGTATGTGTCTATACATATAAATATTAATTTATATTTCACATGTGTTATTGACATAGAAAAGTAAAACCATTCTGATTGGCTTTCAAAAAGCAAAGCCCTAGTTTTCCCTCACCATGGATGTTTTCCTCTTAGCCCATACCTCCAGGATAAGTTACTTTATCATTTTCATATAGATTTCAAGAAACTAAAAATACCATTTCCAACATTAGTACAAATATTAACACTAAAAATTAACACTAAAATTAACACTAAAATTGCATTTTAGTGATTTCTAACTTCATTATATGCTCTTTAATTATCAGATTGTATCAACTACTCCCAAGAAACATCTCCAGTGCATTGCTTTGTCTGCTGAAGCAATACATGCATCTCACACAATGGAAGCCACGTACCATCAGCTGATCACCATTTGCAGAGTCCTCATCTGTGGCAATCACTCTATAAATTGATTGAAATAATGGATAGTCTTCAGCAATTTCCAAGGTAGCTGTGAGAAAAAAATCAACATAGTGTATTAAAAATTAAAGTATATTGTGCTTTCATTATCTCTTTATTTATTTATTTATTTATTTTGCCAACAGTGATTAAATCCAGGGGTGTTTTACCTGGATATATCTATATCTCCAGTTCTTTTCATTTTTATTTTGAGACAGGGTCTGGCAAAGCCTCTGAGATAGGTCTTGAACTTGTGATCCTCCTTTCTTAGCCTCCTGAGCCGCTGGGATTATAAGCATACTCCACCATACCCAGCAAGGGAAGTCTTTTTGATGTCTCAATAGAAAGCTTAGCAGGTCTGGGGAATGATTCCAAGGTCAGCTATCTCCAAAGAGTTGTTCCTAATGTTTTTTTATGGCTTATAGGTGCTTAGGACCTCCCAAGAGAAGGTGTCTTATTGAAGGTCATCAAGATGGCAAGTTGAGTAGTAGTAGCCTGGTCCTCTTCTTGGACTGTCTAGGCTAGTCCAGCCTGAAGACGTGCTGTCAGTGTGGAGTGCAGAGTCTTGAAAGTCTTACAGAAACTGGTGGAGATGAGGAGTGAGTTCCTCCCACCTCTTAGTGCTATCAAGTGTGATAACAGCAGGCTCTCATGGAAATGTAAACTAGCACAGACTTTTTAGTGGGCAAATCAGCAATATACCAGGAGGAGTCTTTAAAAGAGGCCTCTCCTATGCCTCAGCAACTCGTACACAAACTTATCAGTTATACATTTGAGGTCTCAGCCTTTTCATTTGAGTCCACTGGTAGATTTTCTGACCGGAAATTGAAAACTCCAGCAGAATAAGGAGAGAAAAAGAAGTTGAAAAGCCCACTCCCCCATATACTCAAGTTCTTATCTCACTGAAGTCTTGCCATAACAGAACTTTTAGAAATAATTCCAGGAGGCCTATGGATTCCCTGGATATTCACAGACTAGATTCCAAACACTGGTTACTGGTTAAAATGCTCTTTTCCCAGGTGGTGCACACCTGTAGTCTCAGCTACTCAAGAGGCTGAAGCAAGAGGATCACAAGTCTGAGGCCAGCCTGGGCAATGCGGCAAGACCCTGTCCCAAAACAAAATAAAGGGCATGGGACAGAATTCAGTGGTATTAACACTTGTCTAGTATGCAAAGTGCCATGTGTTTAAAACAACTTCTTTCCCCAGTTCTACTGCCAAAGTGAGACAAAATATTTTCTTTCCTTTATGCCTTTACAGAGGGTCTAATTTAGCCACCACCAAAATATGCCACAGTCACTGGCTTTCTGCCCTAACAGCCACCTCTCAACAGGGAGGCTTCACTAAGCCATCTTCATTGGAGTGGGCAAGGAGCTCTGGTATTAGACTCAAAGATTTTACTCTAAACAGAATACTAGGGTAGTGGTGCAAAATCTAATTGTGAGAGTCAAGCACCGAGATGGTTTACTGAGACACAAAGAGAACAAAAACCAAGAATCCTTTCCACAGGTATCTGCTGAACCCTGGCATTTCAATTAGAAACCTGTTCTGATGACATAGTTAGCTTTTCCCCAGAATGCTCCAGTGCTAGCAGGTAAATGCACAGAAGGGATTACAAGGGAAGACACAAGAAGCAGCACTTTATCAGCAATAAATTACCTGCCAATAGGTGAGGTTTTCTGAAGCTATGACTGCACACAGTGCCTTGTTCTCTTTCACATTTTGATCATCATTTACCCATGAAAAGTATTTTCCCCAATCCCAGGATTCAAACAGTACTGACAGTTTAATTCTGCCTTATATTAAAAATAAAACACATTCAGCTTCATATGTTTAACAAAAATCAAACAGCAGCAAAATGGCTACAAAATGTTACTTCCAACAGGTTGGAAGTCAGGTTATGAGGGTATTTTGTTGTCTCAGTCACATGTAGGAGTTTTGTTCACTTAATTCTGCTTCTGAAATAAGCAACATCAAAATAGCCAGGAGTCAGCAATGTCCCATTTCCCAGGCATACTGCAGAGGGGCCCTTCTTCCTGGTCTTACTAAGGTTTCTCCTCCAAACTCTTCCACCACCTACCATCAGGTCAGCTCATGTCTGGGCACTGAAGCACATTAACCAATCAAGTACGCAGGGTCTGAGGCTTAGTCTTAAAGGTGACTCTCGAAGTGGGCACTGGGGCCTTTCTGTTCTCCATTAGAAGACAAGAGTGTCTCTTCTTATGAAGATGCTGGGGACGTGAGACCATGATGTTTGGGAAGTGCTGACCCAGACCAGACACCACAAAAGATACTTTGGCCTCATAAGTTCAGTCCAAAGCTGAGATGACCAGCTCGAGTCAGCGTTAAGTCTCTCCTGAGTTTACAAACAGGTTTTTGTTCTTGCTGATAACCATAATTCTTCTTCCTGAACCACTGTACTGTAACTCCCTATAACTTTAAAATGAATTAATTGATTTCTGCTTTTTAAGATAATTTCACATAAAACTGCTAATGGGCCAGTGGTGAAATTCCTCTTGCCACCATACAGGCTACTCCAAACAATCTGTTTTATAGATTTTTTTTTCTCTTTTTTTTTAGGGGGGTCAGAGGAGGTCTGGGGATAGAACATGCTAAAGTGAGCCACACCCCCAGTCTCTGTAGACACTCTTCTAACTAAAGGAAGTTTGGAGTTAACTAGCAAAAAGCCTAAAAATCTGGTTATGTATACAGGTACAAAGCTGGTTCATCAAATCTCTGTTCTGTCCCCCAACCCACTGCATTTCAACTAAGGCATCATCCATTTCCTTCTTAATGTTTATCAAACACTTAAATAGGTAATAATCAGCTGCTCCTTGGAGGGGCTTCCCCCCACTTTTCAGCCCCTGGGTTGCTAAACTTCTCAGAAGCCTCTGGATCCTGGGCTTCATTGCCAAAGACTTTATAACTGTCCACAACCTTCTCCCCTCCCCTTTCCTCACTGCTTTCATCCTCCATGAGTTCTGGGATTTCCACTTGGGCAGTGGCCCCCAACAGTGGCAGACTCGCCCTCTGCAGAGCAGACCCCGCAGGGTACCCTCCTGGGGGCTTGGGGCCAAATTCTGGCTACTGCCCAATTCTCTGGGGATAGCTTTTCTCTCCTCCAAGGCCTGTATGACATCCTCAGGAGCTCCAGGCACTTCCCTCAGTTGTCTTACTGGCTTTCTGTTCTTTCGCCTTAAATGAATTCAGGAGTTTTCTGTGGCTTTCAGGGAAAGACTAACTCCCTGTTTTCTACAGGGAACTCAATTTTGCTAGACCTTTAAATCAGTGAGAATTTTTTCTATCCATGTTGTTAAGACCACTATGCCCTCCACTGTCTCAGAGCCCAAGGATGATACTTTGAGGTATAATTCTTTTATCACAGACTCCAACACCACAACGTAATGGGTTTTCTTGGCTTCTCTACTTTTCTTTGCTTACGTGATGGGAATGGTACTGTGATATCATCATAAAAACTCCAAGCCAAGGCCCACCTCATTGACAAAACCTTGACAAAACTCAGTGAAGGTAACTTTGGGAACCCCTTGGATGCGAAGTTCTTCCTTCAGTGGAGCCAGGCTGCATTTCTTTCCCAGCATACAGCTCTACCACCTTAGCCTTTTTTAAAGCTGTAAACTGTGATAGATGATCATTTAACAAATTCTAATTTATCCTTCTGCCATGATTTCTGTGATACCTCCTGTATTTTCAGAACTAGGTGGAGGTCTTTGAGGTTTCGAGAGTTTATTCCCTAGGCTTCCAATTGTTTGGCAAAAAGCGGGGGTGCTGTACATAAAAAAGTTATAGATTATCTCAGATTTTTCTTTAAGACTATCTATCAGGAGTGTCTTGTGGCACTTTTACCACTTTTATGATATCAGATAAGTTACTCTGTTCCACATTTTTCTTTGAATAGTTGAAATACATATCATCTACTTCTGTAGCAAGGAAATGCCAGCCATTTAAGGTTGCTCCAAGTAAGGTAAGGGATAGATGCAGGATGCCCCTGGACCTATGTCAATTCCTCTTTGGAGAGTACTTTTCTCAGAGTCTTGATGATCAATCAGGTCTTCCACCCAATGAATATAGTTGAGTCTCAATAGATCTGTGGGAAATAATCTCTCCAATGGGATATCAATAGAAAGTCCAAAATCTTCCTTTAGGAGAGTACAAGTTAGAGCTCTGACTGCTTCAGGGTCTTTAAAATTAACACTTACTCTTGCATTCAGATTTATCTGAACATGCTGCTTAAAATCTGGGTATTTGGATGTCAGATATGCAAAATCAGGAGGTATATCCTTGTATTTATTTCTTTCATGCATTAATTTACTCAGAGCCATCTCTGACAACAATGTTCCTGACTAATGATGTGCCTGGTGTGGGTCTATAAAATCTCAGAATTTTAAGCCACCTGCACTTCTTAGCACTATCTGTAGAAACTATAGGTTCATGAGAAAGAGTATCACATATGGGCTGACAATCTTTACTGTGTTTACTGAGCCAACAGGGTAGTGTCACAAAGATCTCACTGCTCCAATTTCTAGATTAATGGGGTCATGCAATGAGGAACTCTGTTTCTAACAGAAGCACATGATACATAGATAACTGATTTACCTCCAACTCTCACACACATTTAACATCTCTTTGCGTCCTTGACCATGAGTAAAAAAATCCCAACCCACAATATACATAGATAGAATAAAGGATTCAGATTAAATTAATTATTTCACTGATTTCTGGCTTATTGTTTGTGAATGTATGTGTGTATATGTGTGTGTGTGTGTCATTATACCCTATTTGGAATATAAACTGGAAATAAAGTTTAACTCAAGTTGAGTAACAAGACATGTAAAATTTTTATATTTCTTACATAAATTGTTGAACCAAATTTATATGTTGTAATAAAATTAAATTGTAACAAGCTCCCCAACAAAATTTAATTTTTCTAACATAGTTATGTTTGAAATGAGTGACCAGATTTTGGGGTAACTGAGTATGATGGTGGCAACCTAGAACCATGTTTTCCAATATTATCTCCAAAAACAATATAGAAAAAAGAAGAAATAACATTACATCAAAGCCATGCCCTCAGCATAACCTGAAGACAGAGTATGACCAAATTTCAAAACTTTAAGTAAATTAAAAAATAATAAAGAAATAATTTCAACAAATCCAAACAAAATCTCAAGTTTCCATATTACTGTGAGGCCTTGTATTAAATAAGAAAGAACCCAGAAAAACTGAAGTTAAGGCAAAAAAATAAAATGTTAATATTGGGCTTGTTGTTAGCTTTATTATTTTTTTGTTGTTATTACCAGAAAAATTGAATCTAATCTAATATAATATAATATATATATATATATATATATATATATATATATATTTAAAAAAACAGAAAATTCTAATCTGTTATGTGTACCATAATTGCTTTATGTTAGATAGATACATAAATGAATAAAACATCCCCAAACTCATTTTACTTAAAGAAAAAAATCAATAAAAAAATTGATTTTAAGATAATACAATTTTTTTTAAAAAAATTAAGTAAATCATGTGTTAGTAATATGCTGGTATCCAGAACCCTTTTTTTTTTACTCAAATAGAACACAGCTTAATGTTGTTTTTTTTTTTTAACTTTTTTAAAAGTTGGATAAATATCAGATTTTGCTGTACTTTGCAGAATAAGCCTAATATACTGGTTATAAAGAGAATTATTAGAGGATTGACTGTATTTGACCCTGATCTCTTAAGCAAGTCTCTATTCTGTTACTCTTCAACTTTTACAACCATTATTTCAAATCTAATCTTTTACCCCAAACCTCTTACCCCTTCCCCTGTCTTCTATCTTGCTGTTCACAAGGGAGCTCTCATCTTATCACACAGAATAAAAAGAAACAATTAGTCTAGTGATAGCTGATGTTTTCCCACAGGATATACCAACCTACTTATATGTGTATATTCTTCACTTTTTTTGTGGTAAAGGAGAAAATTTCATCATTAAAAATACACCTTGTTCGTGGTGAGCTGTCTCACCTGTTCTTTCTGTAGTACTTGACTCTTAACTTTGCCTCTCATTTAAACTATTCAAGTCCCTTTTAATACCAAGAAAAAGAAAGAAAGAAAGAAAGAAAGAAAGAAAGAAAGAAAGAAAGAAAGAAAGGAGAAAGAAAGAAAGAAAGAAAGAAAGAAAGGAAGAAAGAAAGAAAGAAAGGAGAAAGAAAGACAAAAAGAAAGAAAGAAAAAATATCCTTTATTCTAAGCATAGCCTAGCTATGTTCCTCTTTCCTACCCTTCAGGGCCACAGTTTATATTCTTCTTCATCTCCTTATCAGTCTTTGCTTCTCTCTACAAATAGAAACTGCTCCCCAAACTGTTATTCATTGCCTCCATGATGCCAGACCAACGGACCCCAAGTGGATGCTCACTGTCCATCTTACTTGACTTTTCTTCAACATTTACACAGTTAACCTTCCTTCTCTTGGCAAAAAAAAAAACAAGAGCACTGCACATCTGTAGGAATTACACTAAGATTTCTAAGTACTTCTGGAAGAATTGTCTGGGTAAATCAAAGTTGGCAAGATTCCTGAACAGCCATTAAGTTCTCAAAGCAGGTGAAATCCCATATACAGATTCCAAATCTTAACCAGCAAGGTCTTAATAATCCATAATCTCTTGTAAGAGTTCTGTCATCCTTGAGTGTACACCTTCTATCCCCTCATATCCTGGTCAGAGACAGAAGGGGAACAGAAAACAGAAAGTAGGTGGTTATAAGACTCAAGTACTTTTAGTGGCCCTTGAGATCCAGGGAAACTCAGGTGAGATGATCTGGTGTCTTACCATTTAACTAAGATAGGAAGAAAAGAAGAAAGAATTCTTGTTACTTATTCAAATGTATATACAAATATCGTTATTGAAAATGGGTTGCTATGTCTATGTTTGTTTTGAAAAATAACTACACATGTTATCAGAAAACATATGGATCATAGTAAAATTTGATTAAAAATGCTTTTGTAGTCACGTAATGGAATAAATGTTATATTTTTAAATGTAATTTGTTTCCTTTTGTAGTTCTTTAGGAACTAGATGTGTTTTTTTTTAATTTATTTTAGTTGTTGATAGACCTTTATCTTATTTATTTATTAGTAATGGTGAGAATCAAACCTAGTGCCTCACATTCCAGTCAAGTTCTATACCACCGAGCCCCAGCCCCAGTCCCTGGATGTGATATTTGAGCACAGAATAATAGAGTTGCATATACAAAAATCTTACTTTATTTTTACAGTCAACGTTAAACAGATTTAATATGGCTCACTTAATAAAATGAATAATTTTGTTTTATGGTGTCCAAATTTCAAAAAGGTAAATATTTTGCTTCTTTTTTTTTTAAATCTTTTTTTAGTTGTACTTGACACAATACCTTTATTTTATTTATTTATTTTTATGTGGTCCTGAGGATAGAACCCAGGGCCTCGCACGTGCTAGGTGAGTGCTTTACCACTGAGCCACAACCCAGCCCCTATTTTGCTTCTTTTATTTTTCTAAAAGAAGTTTACAGTTCACAGTTATTATTTTTCAAATATAGAGATAATATATATAATTTAGAATAATAGATTATATTTTTGAAGTACTATATTTTAAATGCGATAATCAAGAAAATTTCTGTCAGGCACACACCCAAATGAACTGGGACCCACAACTCTGAAGCACTTTTTTCGAAAATTGTGTTTCAAGTATAATCTTTGAGATTTAAATTTTTGAGACTTTTTACAGTTGTTAAACATCAAAATAAAATAAAATTTTAAATCTGGGCATGTAAAAGTTTATAAGATGAATGGGTCGGCTAGATTGATAGATGATTCATTAATTTCCACTACACCTTGATTCCATCTCTTTTCTATTATGTTTTTCATGTGTCTTCAACTTTTCCCAGTAAAATCAATTCTCCTCCTTTGTAAAATAACCCAGACATCTCCCTTTAAAAAGAAGTAAACCAGGGAGGGAAAGGGAAAGTACTGGGGAACAGAAATGAACAGATTTCATTGTTATATTATGTGATGTGCAAATACATAGCAAAGAATTCCACTAGTGTGAGTAATTATAATGCAACAATTCTTTTTTTTTAAAGAGGTAAACCAGACACCAGTCTTGAAATTCTTATACAGATCTGCTTTCTCTCTAATTTCACATTCAAATTTCTACAGAAGTGTTTTCTTTCTATAATCTCACCAATCTGCTCCATTCTGTCTTCCACCTTCTATTACCCATAACATCGTTCCCAGACTCATGAGTTATCATTTCTCCTTCATCACCAGTTAAATGCAATGAACTCTGTAATCCCCCATCTTGGTTGACTTGAATTCAGCCAGCTAACCACCTGGCACTCTTTTGAAACCTGTCCTTTTGCCATTCGTGGCGTAACTCTCTCCATCTTCTACTACAACTCCAGTCACTCTTTCTTAGTGTCTTTGGCAGGCTCAGTTTCTTCCCCACGTCATTAAGTGTAGGAGTTTTTCAAGGTTTGGCCTTAGGCCTGCTTTTATTCTAATTCTCTATTGTGTCTGAGTGATTCAATCCAAATCCATGGTTTCAATTACAAAACATTTATAGTCCTAAGCAAGACTTCTGAGCTCAACTGCTAACTTAAATCTCTCCTTTGACATAACAAAGGCATATCAAATATGACATTCAAGGGGGAACTCAGGATTCTCTGTTCAAATTTGGTTTACTTCTATGCTATCCTACCTTACCTGAGGCTTACCACAAGAGTCATGAAAATCACAATTCTGAGATTTGTCCTCCCTTGCTTTCTATTTAATTCCTCATCAGATTAAGTTCTTATCTGAATATCTCAAGACTACCCTTTTCTCTTTATCTCTGTCACCTCCTTAGGCTAAACTCTATCATTCCTTCCCTAGATTATTGAAATAACCTGATAACTTCTCTTTTTCTACTCTGCTAGTCTTCCTGAGTCAAATCAAGACTGATGACTGTTTGTATGTGCTCTATGAGCTGAGGGGAGTTTTTAAAGTTTTAAATATAAATAGTCAAAAGTTTTTAAATGGTTTTTAAAGACCACAGAATACTAATGTTTTGTGATGCATGAAATCTATATGAAATCAAATTTCAGTGTTTATAAATAAAATATTAACAGGCAACATATATACCCCCTTGTTACAGATTGTCTCTTGCTGCATTTTTGCTGCATTGCACGTTGAGTGACAGGAATGACACCGTGCATGGTGCTCTCTTCACTTCAAATGTGAATTTGAGTAATCCAGTCATAATAGCATTCTCAGTACCATACTGTTCCTAATCACCATGCCTACGCATCACGGGAAAACAGGAAGAGAAAAGAGGACTTTGAATAATACGATTTTAAGTCATGATGGAGTGTGAAATATGCTGTTGAATTATGTGGTGAAGAAGTGTATTTTATACAATGGCTCTATAACTCTGCTAAAAGAATATAATGCATGTCATGTGAGTTGAGGGTCCCAGTTGACTCAGGCATGTGTTTGACTAAGCTCTCATCACAATGTCTTCACTTACATGGAAATCAATCGTCAGAAAAAGTAGAAAATTTTAATCTAAAAGTTTCATTACAAATTTTATTCACAAAATTAAGACTACAACCAAAATAAGATTCTGAGTAGTTCATTTGTTTAATCAAGCAAGGAAAGCCATTCACTGATAGTGAGTTATTTAAAATCCTACCCTATAAAGGAATTTTCTATATACCTCAAAAAGAAAATCCATTATTCTTATTAATAGACCAGTAATAAAGAAAAATTATACTTGTTGTGGTTACTACTATTATACTATGAAAATTTTATCAGGAAAACTGTCTAGCTATTTGTGTTCTATCTTATTATTTAAGTACTATATAAATAAAGTATGCAATTTTGCCTTGTGATATGGTGATATGCATACCTTAAAATATTTATTGGATAGAGCTGGAGAATATCATGCTAATCAAAATAAGCGAATCCCAAAGAACCAAAGATCACTGTTTTCTCTGATATGCAGATGCTAATTCACAGTAAGGGGGAGAGGCTAGGAAAGAATAGAGGTATTTTTTGTTAGGCAGAGGTGAATGAAGGGATGGAGGGGGATGGGAGTAGGAAGCATAGTCGAATGATTTAGACATTATTACCCTATGTGCATATATGACTACACAACATAGTACATATATTACTACAACCTATGTAACTCTACATAATGTGCAACCAGAAGAATGAGGTTATACTCCATTTATGTATGATATGTCAAAATGCATTCTACTGTCATGTGTAACTAATTAGAACAAATAAAAATATATATATTTATTATCTGGCCCTTAGCAATGCTTGCTCACTCAGCCTCCTTCTGTCTCTTTCCAGTCTTTCTCTGTGTCCAACCAGATAAATCAATTCAAAATACCTATTAGCTTACCATACTTCAAAGGATTCCCACTACCCATTGGACAAGGACAGACGTTCTTAAAACTACCTTTATTAGCGTTTACCTAAAAGTAAAACTTTTACTTTGTCTCCCCTGACTTATTTCTTTTGCAAGTCCTCACATAAAATCTCTTGGCTGCTGGGCACGGTAGCACTTGCCTGTAATCTCTGCATTTCAGGAGGCTGAGGGAGGAGGATAGCAAGTTGAGGCCAGCCTCAGCAATTTTAATGAGGCTCTCAGCAACTAAGTGAAACCCTGTCGTAAAATAAAAATGGCCCAGGATATGGCTCAGTGGCAAAGCACCCCTCACTTCAAGCCCTAGTTTAAAAAAAAAAAAAGTGAAAATTTCTATATAGTAAAACTGTTTTCAATCTATTCCATAGGGAGAAATAGGGGTCATGTGTTTTCTTATATACATGAATGTCTACACATATTTTCATATACTTATATAATAAACACATTATATACATAATAAAATTTCACTAATCATCTCTACAAGAAAAAGTAGCCCTGGCCTCTACTGAAAGTAAACATAGGAAAATGATGTGTGATACCTGTGCCTGAAGAAAACTGTGGATCAGCAGTACAGTTTGGAGGTTCAGGAACATCAATGATATTAATAATCAGAACACGTCTCATGAGTCCTCCAGTATCAACTATAAATAGAAACCTTATTGGATCAGTTTCGTAATTAAAAATTTTGGTAGACGTGATTACACCAGAACCTAGTAAAGAAATAATCCAACAATTATAATTATTATCAGTCTAAGAAACATACCTTTTACATCTTAAAAGGTGTTATAATTACAGATTTTAACTCTTTTATAAAGAATGTAAATCAGAAATGACATGATCTAACCAATATTACCCGTTTAACAAGCATCGTATGAATTTTTAATGAATTTTTAAAAGCTAGGAATGCAATTAGTCTGCATTTTTAATTTTTAGCCACCTCATTAAAAAGTTTTCAAATATGCAAAAGGATAGCAAAATCTAGAGTTTTCTTTTCTTTTGAAATTGGTTTATAATTTAGACACACATTTTTAGTCAACTGTATTTTCCCCTCAAATATTTTCACTGAAAATCATTGCCAAAGACAACAGGGGACATCAATGACCCATCATGTTGTGAGTACATTCATGTCTACTTTTTATTAAAAGAGAAAAAAATATTATTTTATATCTAAACTCCTTTTTGTATGAGTTTACCATAAAATTATAACACAGGTTTGGCAAGAATTCTCTGTTATCAAAGGAGGCATACTGTCAGAAAAGATGATTATTTGTGCTACTGATGGCAACGGTAACCAATTCCCTACTGGACTAGGCTAACACTTGAGAGTAAAAGAACTAATTAAGACAAGAAAGGTATATACGAAAGGAAGAAAAATATAGAAACTGATAAAAATGAAACTTTTTATTCTGTTACTATTAGCAATATAAGTATTCTATTAAATATGAAATTTAAAAATTAATTTTGAATGGGTGCATTATAGTTACACATAACATTGTGATTCATTTTGATATAGTTGCACATGCCCATAACATAATTTGGTTAATTCCATCCTATAGTACCTCCCCTTTCCCTTCCTCCTAAATCTGGACATTTTAAAATGAATTATAAACTATTAGTAAATAAGTTATTTTAAAAGTTGATGTAATATTTGTAATGCTTTTTTAAAGCTTCAAGTCATAAAATTTACTGAATTAGAAAAAAACTATCCTGTATTCTGAGAAATTCACTATTATCAAGTAGCAACATGTGTTTAAAATATATACTAATTATGCTTTTATTATGAATTTAATCAAGACAAAAAATCGAGTTTCCCTGAAACAAATAAATTTCCTACAAATTTATATAAATCTTGCTTTTTTCACTTTATGAAATGATAAGAGTCAAGTCAAATCAAGACATAACAAGAAACCAGAATAACCCTACCTGAACTCTTTTTCAAACTGAAATGGAGCTTATAGATTCCTTGTACATAATTCAAGAAACTGTCTCAAATTGGGGTGTTGGATCAAACCTCAAGAGAATATTAATAGAATCAACCATTGGATGTATGTTTAACATAGTGTCTCCTAGCAAGTCTTCTCTAGACTGATTAAAGGAACTAAAACTTGATTGAATGGTCTCATAGTTCTCCTTTAACTCCCAAGAAAGATTTTTTGCTCCCTATTTTGGTATGAAGATATAACAGGAAAAGTCCCAGTTCCCATATTGACAATGTACCAAATAAACCGTGGCACGCTAGAAACAACTAGAAGCATTTAGGGCCTAGAAGCACCAACTGTCAAAGGGAAGACATTTCTACAATATGTTATTAAGTGGAACCCATCTTCCCAGTGCTAGTGTAGTCCCAGGATATTGTAGATGGGCCACCAGGAATAGCATCAGAAGGCTATGGTTTCTACCCCAGTTTGGATCTTAAATGTCTCCCAAAGTCCTCTGTGTTCAAGGATTGGTTCTCCATCTTGGTACTATTGGAATATGGTGGAGTCTTTAAGAAGTACAGCCAAGTGAGAGGTCTTTGGGTCACTGGGGCATGCCCTTGAAGGGGACTGTTTTATTCCAGTCTTTTCTTCTTTCTCTCTTTTACTTCCCAGCCATCAGACGAGAGGTTTTTCTCACCAGTGTACTCCCACCATGGTGTACTACCTTGCCACAGGACTAAAAGCAACAGGACTGACCAAGCCTGGATTGTAGCCTTCAAATATCAAAATAAAACTTTCTATAGGTTGCATTATCTCAGAGATTTCTTACACTGATAGAAACCTAGGTAACAGCACCTTAGAGAAGCTAAAGGGAAACAGATTAATTTAGATGACATGAGTTTCAGAAACAAACCTGTAGTTTCCTGAGATTAATCAGATCTTGAGAACTTAGACTTCAGAATGAACCCAAGCAAGAACAGGGGAAAAATCACTTAGCCAACTCAGTGTTGTTTAAAGCCACATGTTTTGAAGGAGTTCATTACGTAGTCCCTTAAGACAGATAAGGGAGGAATGCAGATTCAAAGTGGTGGGATAAGAATTGGAAATACAGACATGAATTTATTGGTATAGGGATAGACACTAATAAAACAGGGAAAACAACTGAATCAGGCACAGTCCTTTAGCTCAAGAAGTACAATCAAGGAAATAAAGCTGCTAAATAAAGTGGATTAAAAATACAAAAAGGAATATTTTATGCAGTGTTGAGAACAGGGTAGATGTTGTGGTTACTTGGGAGGAATTATTTCCAAACTAATAATTGATAGTGATGTGAAAAATTTGGCCAGGAGAAAAGGAGGCAGAAAATATATTGAAAGACCCAGGGAAAGAAGAAAAATTTGCATTAAGAGATGTATATTTTGACTAAAATATAAAACATTTAATGGAGAGTGGTGAACTTTATAAAGTTCACACAAAGGTTAAAGTAGAAGCAGCATTATTGAGTCTAGATTTGAATACTTTAATATGTTTGAACATATATCTATGAGATAGAGACATTGGTCTGGAGTTGAGCCATAATATTTGAATTATATATATATATATATATATATATATATATATATATATATATATATATATATTTGGGATCATACAAATCTTTTTGAATTGTAGTCAAGGGATACATAGGTGTGGTTTTAGTCAAGATAGATGCAAGGTGGAATGTGCAGAGTGTAAATACAAAGGAACCTAAATGCCCTAAATCACACCCTGCAAACATGTACAGGTTAAACAAAGGAAATATAAGAAGAAGGAGAATAAGAAGAAGAACAGGAAAAGGAAATAAAGTGGTAAATAGGGAAAATCTGCATTAAATTATGTAAAAAGCAATTTAAATATGAATGTGTTTCAAGAAGTAGGGAGTGATTTTTTTCACTTCCAAATCTTAAAGAGAGATTATATGTGATCAGGACAAAATATGGCATTGTTTACCAATAAAGGGGATTGTTCTGTATGGTAACAGGTCTTGATGAAGTAACCTATCGATTGTTCTGTATGGTAACAGGTCTTGATGAAGTAACCTATCACAGTTCATTTTGAACATCATAGAAGAATAAATGAGAGGTGTGGGAGGGGAAAGTGTTGTATAGAACTCTTTAAAGATATTTATCCAGTCTAGTGAGAAGTGAGATATTCTATTAAAAGTCAAAAAGAAGACAGGAGAAGGACAGGAACACTTGGCAAGAGTGGATTTTATTGAAATGCAAAAGGCTTAAAAGACTACTTAAAGGTTAGGAGAAGGGAAGAAGTAAAGAAGAGAAAATATTCTTTTCTAACTTAAAAAAATATTTGAAGGATGTCCAGAAAACATTTTGGTTGACATGTTAACATGTTGATTCATGTGATTTTCTCCAAGAATATCCAACAACCCCAGCATAGCAGGAAACATTAACAATTGATTAATCTCATGCTGGAATTTTCCAGAAGAGAATTTGCAAGAGGAAGCACAGGGTGGGTTATCCAAGGATGATGTTAAGGAGGAGTTGAAAGATGGATCAGAATGACAGGGCATAGAGAAGAGGTGAATGATAGAAAGAAAGAAAATAAATCAATGGACTGGTGACCTTAGAGATAATGGCAACACAATATTATAGTAATAACTGGAAAAAAAAAAGAGCTGAAAGAGGCCTAAGAGTGAGATTCTGAATTAAGAGTGAAAAAAATGGAATTATTCTGGGTGCTGAAGTTCTGGATACAACCACAAGAGTATGTAAATGGTAGTTAATTTTAAAGACATGGGAATTTAGGTACAGGATTTACACTGATTAAGGTAAAGGGTCTTACATGTGGGGTGCTGGATAGGACAGAGTGTGAACATCATAGTAACATACGAAATGGTGGCAGAACTTGAAATAGAAACACTATGAGGGATGCATTCAAGTCCCCAGGGCTTGTGGGGGAGTGATTAGTTTAGTGTGGTGAGGAGCCAAATATCCGGAGCTCCAAATGAGCAGGGATCCTTCCCAAAAAATGTCTGAGCAGTGGTCAGGAATCAGCTTTGCAGGGTAAGAAGCATGCTGACTCCCCACTTCCTGACTCAGAGATGCAAGACGTGTGTGGGAGAAGGAAGAATAGCAGCTTAAGGCCCTCTGCAGTTGTCCCTTGGGATGATCAATTCTGGTTAAAGCCAAGAGGTAGAGAATGTCATGAAATAGAGTGCAAAAGTAAGGAATTTTTAAAAGTTGTATTTATTGATTTATAAATGGTACTTCAGAGGGCATAACATTGCAAAGAGAATACCGGGACAAGTTAGAGGAAAGGAAGCCTTGAGTAGCATGGTGATCAGGATAGGGGAGAGGATACATGCGTATTTGTGGCTTTTCATCCTAGGCAACTACCCAGAAGATGAGAGGCAGAGTGGGGCACAGAGTTCCACAGATTGAGACATTTCCTTAGTATAAGTGGTGTGCAAAGAGGAGGGTGATTCATCTGGAAACCAGGCCATGGTTTATCACTTCTAGCCAAGGTCAAAAAGAAAAGGAAAAAAAAAAAAAAAAAAAAAAGACTTGGATCTAGAGGGCAGGCAATCAGCATCTAGGGAGGTGAGTCTTATTGCAGTTCTGACCACCAGGAATCAGAAATCCTGTGCCCCGGGGAAGGTTTTCAGTATCACTAGTCAAGGAAGCAGGGTTGTTCAGGTTTATTCTGAATTTGAGGTTTAGAGTGACTGAGAGGAAGGGAAACAGCCAAGTTGGCAAAGGTTAGAATTAATCTCTGCAGAAAATGGAACCAGGGGCCTTATTCTTAGAGTATAGAGCTGTGCTCAGCCACCAGTAAAGCATTCTAGGGAATTGACAGTTGGGTGATGGCCAGTGAGACATAGTGCTATTTTCAAAAATGTTAAATTTATAAAAATCATAGCAGGCAATATTTTGACATTTCCTGAGCATAGTACAAAAATCAATGTATACATAATAGCTACAGAAAATATAAATAAAACAGTTGTTCTAGCATACATCTCACTTTAGAGTTATCATCTGCTTAATTATAAGTGAGGGAAATGGATCTATTTTTTCACCCACCCACTGATAGTCTACCCTGCCAGCTACCTGACCAGGTATGAGTTCTCCCTGTCTGGGCTAGTTCATTCACTTCGGCGGGGGTGGGGGGAATTGCAATTCACTTAGCCAAAGTATATTTTAAATTGTTTTTCTAGAAAGTAGTATATATACTGGATCCTCTTTTCTATTATTCAAAGGCTGTTTTTTTTTTGTTTTTTTTTTTTCCTGAAAAGAAGGAGGTGACTCTCAGGTTAACAATGAACAAAACTTTTACTTCTTTCTGGAAACACTGTAGAACATCATGAGTTAGGGGCAAAGCAAAAATCTGAAGTCTCTTTAGAGATATTAACTAAAGCAAAGTATGCCAAAAATCTCAATATGCCATATAACTAAGTCATTTTCTTTTAAGCCTAAATCTTAAATAATAAATATAACATAAATAAAAATATAAAAATGTTAATATTCATTTACTTGCATCAATGACAAAATCCTTTGTTTTATTCAGAAAGCGATATGCATCTGCTTTTCCTGCCACATCTTTATCATAAGCCCGACTGAGTTGTGTTCCAGGGGCCATGTTTTCAGGCAAATTCACAGGGTTAATTAATATCTGAATTTCTGCTCCAATGTAGGAAAACACTGAAAAGATAACACAGAGATACTTCTTAAGTAATACCAAGAAAATACACAAATGAAAATTTTTACCAATAATCATTCTAGATATTCGTCCCCTAAATTACATACATAGCTGAAATTATATTTGGGAAAAAAATTTCTTCTAAACCTAATCAATGTTTGTTTGTTTTTCTCTAAACTGCATTCAGTATTATGTTTCTATGTTGGGCTGTACACAACAAACTTGAAAGAACAAGTTGAGATCCCAAATTTACTATCTTTATTTTTTCATTCAACATGCATACTTATTACCATACAGAATGATTTCTCCAGTCAAGATGGTAGTTTCGCTCACTTCCTTATTCAGTTTATAGATCATTTCAGTCAATTTTTCATGTTCACTTGTTATGTTTTTAAAGTTTTTAAAGCCTGCTGTTTTTCAATATTAAATGCTATTTGAAAAAACTCAATGCCTTTGTTTTAATTGACTTATTTTCATTTTTTAAGAAAGAAGAGAGATTAATTTTGATTTAGTTATAACTTATAAATTGCACTATATTGCACCCCTAGAGGGAAAACCAGAAATAAACACATCCTAAAACTTACTTCCAGACAATGTGGTATGATTAAAAGGATAAACACACACACATACATACACACACACACACACACACACACACACGTAGTTACATAAGATATCCAACAATAGCCTAACATTAAAAATAGTCATAAATTTATACATATTTCATGACTACTTGTTGTAAAATAGAAGATTTTTAAAAAGCAAATTAAGCTACAAAAAGAGGATCCTAAAAAAACAAAAACACTAAAAGTAAATTCCTATTTGAAATAATTCCAGATTATTTTGAGTCTTTGTTCTTTAATCTCTCTCTCTCTCTCTCTCTCTCTCTCTCTCTCTCTCTCTCTCTCTCTCTCACACACACACACACACACACACACACACTACAAGAACAAAATATTCAATAAATTAAATGGATCTCAACAAATTTCTAAACTAGCACTTAAACTTGCATTTATCAAAAGAAAAAAAAACATCAAATCTAAACAAACCTGTATATACCAATAAAATCTTGAAGATATTCATATTTAGACCAGCTCCCTAATGCCCGTGGCAATACCATCAACAAATGTGTGGCTATTTATATACAAATTCAGTCTTTACACAAATTAAGCCATCAGGTCAACAAGTTGTTACTCAACGTGGAAGCCAATCATTTAATTTTATTTAATTGAGTGATTATGCACATAGGTCATATTACAACTTCTAGGTCTGCTTCCCATATAAATCTGATGAGATTATCTCAGCAAAGCCAGGATCACTAAATAACAATTTAATCTGTGTCTTGAGAGTTGATGTGTGTATACTATGGAGAATTTTTGGCAAGAAGTTCGGGTGATTTGTTCTTTAATCCTTATTGACCTAGTGGAAGGTGCTCTGCAAGTAGAATAGTTTTGTTTTGTTTGTTTTGTTTTGTTTTTTTAAAGATTACTCTTGTCAGGGGAACTTATGTGAAGCTTATATACCCATGAAGGACTGAGGATATAGTGCAGTGGTAGAACACTTGCCTACCATGCATAGGACCTGGGTTTGATTCCCAGAACCACAAGAAAGGAAGAAAGAAAATAAATAAAAAACGTTAATGTTAAATTATTTGTGCCAGAAGTAGTTTGGGCTGGGCACTGGACTCCAAGATAAAACCCTGTGGTAGATCCCAGCAAGTGCAGTCTTTCTTCCCACTTTGCCACCCAAAGTTGGGGAGGCAGTCAGGGTTGTCTGGGTTTCAGTGGCACTGGCCCATCCAGTACTTCCAGCAGGGGTCTGGAGTTTTCCTAGTACCAGATTTCACCATGGGAGGTCTGATCCTGGGTTTCAAGTCTAAAACCTGACTTCATTCTCTCTTCCCTTCCCAGCAGCAGGTGTCTCTCCACAGGACTGCTTGACTACTCTTTACTTCCTACCTTCTTCAATGCACCTTTTGAATTCATTATTCTAAAAGCAGGCACTATGGTCTCTGACCTGATTTCCTTAGCTGTTGTGAAGGTGGTTTGGTCCTGAGAGTCTTTCACTCTCTGTGTGTCTGTGGTGAGACAATCACTGGAGCATATTAACTGCCAACTTACTTTGCTTTCTGAGTTGCAGTACTTATAGAAAGTGTCTCAAAACATTAAAAACTCTGTTACTATGGGTTAGGAATGAACAAAAATGTTTAAAACAGTAAAATATGTATTTGATGCATTGTAATTTAAATGAGAATTAAAATGTTTATGAAAAATCTTTTGAAAAATAATTTCAATAGTTCTAACCTTTTCATCCCACAACTTTTATCACAGATCCTTTCTGTGTCTTGGTAAATTATTTTATTTCTTTCTAGTTTGGATCAACTTCCCACATTTTATCTTTTACACTGTCAGTATTGTGAAATGTCTTCACAATTCTCTTGAAGATTTTTGAATATATCACATCCTCTTGGATGTCCCATTTTTTTTATCACAACCAATTTTTTCACTTATGTTGATGTGACCTTCACTGAGCCCTTTGGTGACATACCTCTTTTTTTAAATAGCAGTAGTGCCAGCATTCCTACCATCATATTTTCTTTCTATTTACTTCATTTATTACTGCAAAATTATTTGCATTGAGAAATTAATGTTTATGTCATACTGCCCACGTAGTATTCATTGTTCATTTCTTCTTAGATACTTTTATGACTTCAAAATTATGCTTCATGTAATATTTGATCCAAAGATCACCTATAAAAATTGCATAATCTCCAGCGATAATGTCAATAGACTGAAAACCCATCTAAAGTTAGCAACAGTTAGAATTTGGAAAAAATCCTTGATTTATTGACTGGATTAATAAAGTTGTGCTTGATGAGGAAAAAATACATTTTTATTCAAGACCCTAAGAAAATCAGAATGGCTAGGAATCTTAACTGGTGGTAGTACTTTATTAAAAGTTAAATTATTTAAGTAGAACCTCTCTACTATGGAGAATAGATAAGGATATGTATGATTCAGCCAATTACAGTGCTAAAAACATGCTTTGAAGCATACCTGTCCTTCAACTGTGGTATCAAAATTTATCCAAAAGTAATAGTTTCTGTGATTTAAGTAAAAATAAATTCCATTAATCATGTAATAAAATCCACAAACTTCTGTCTGAAACTGACACTGAAATAGAACTTGGCTTACTTACCCAAGTCAAGTTCTAGGAAATGTTTGCATTTCAAGGTTTCTGTGGGATTTCAGATGTGTTAGTTAGAAGTGGTGGGTGATTAGATGTTCTTATATGTTCTCCAGTTCATGTTCACATTGGGTGCAATCCTGGAAGATAATTCTCCCTGGTTTTTCCCATTTCTGAAGGTCTTGTGAACTTAAAACCTAACCATCTTTATTTTAGGCTATCTTTAGGAGGATGTTTGTATAACCACCGGTCTTAAAATATAGAAAGTGCCTCCCTCTAGAACAAGGGGCTGCTTTCTTTATTGTATAGTATAATAATATCTTCCTCCTAGATCATCCAGTGTCCCTTTTGAAGATTCTGTCACCAGAAAGATGGTCTGAGGAGTTCCTGGAAATGGGGAGGGAACTCAACTTAGGATAAGTGGGGTCTTTGGTGTATGTGACAGAAGAGAATTTCAGTGGGTGTTAGTCAGAGACACAGATATTTATTAAGAAAGTAGCTTCATTTTCAAGAAAGAATCTGGGCTATCTGAACAAAGAAATAATTTTGGGGGTTCTTAGGCCCTTCTTTGAAAAGAAACTTGGTGAGGGATGGGCATGGGAAGGGTGTGTATGTGAGTATGACATCAGTCTTATGATCAAAGGACAGTTTATACCCATCTGCTCCCTCTCAGGATCCTTGTTCTCCTTTGTCTGATTAATAGATAATATTGGGAAATCCCCTAAATTATAAGTTTCTTAACATGTTGCTTCTGTCTTCACTTGATCTATTTATTGCATGAGCTAGTTAATAGTGCACAAGGTGATTTTTATAACTGAGTGAGTTTATGGTAACTCTCTAATATGATTTACAGATGTCCTAGAAATTTTGGAATGACAAACCTAGGGGAGTGAGAGACCTTTAAAGGTATGAAGAACCTTAAATTAAAATTAGATTTCTCTGTTCTTCCTTTTGTCTCCTTTCTACTTATTGTTACTTATTCTATTATATCAAAGTTTCTGTTCCCTAAGCTCAAAGTTTCTCTCCTCCAATCAACCTACTGCATGTGCAGATGTCATTTGGTCCTCTTTGTCTTACCTTTTGGAATTTGAGACTTAAGGAACCAATGTGAATGTTAACATTCTGATTTCTGCAAGTCTCATGAGTAACAATGTCTTTTGTACTTGAACTAAGTGCTTTATATCTTGTAACAGTGTTCTGGAACCTGAGGAAAGAAAATCTCTCATCTTTCAAGGAAGACAAAATCCCAGACCCTTCCCAGTTCTTAACACAATAAACTCAATTTATCTTTCAAGCTGAAAAACCAGAATATTTCAGTGCACAAACTACAGTAAGGTGCAAACCTGTAGAAGAGAAAACATTTTAGATGTGAGCTGTGCCTTAATCACAAAATGCTGCAAATGCCAATGTGTGCCAGATATTTAATGAAGCAGTGTAGTGTTGCATGTGCAATTAAAGGTACCTGAATCAAAAATGCTTTTCTTTCTATGAGCTATTATTTAACCTCCCTAGATAGCATTTTCTTCATTTATAATATGCAGAAAGTTATAATAACTACCTCAGAACTGTTAGGAGGAGTATATGAGGTAATGCATAAAAGGAACTAGCACAGTACAGGATATATGAGCAGCACTCAACAAATATTTGATATTGTTTTAGAATTACTTAGGATACCTCATTAAATAACTCAAGGTCTAGAATGGAATTTTGTAAAACCTCATATTGTATACCCCTTGAGATTATCATTTAAATATTTTCGGAAGTAACCTATCCTGTGTTGAGTTCTGTTCTGCATCAACACTAGCGGTAAGATTCCTATGTAATGTTATAAAGTTTTCCCATAAGAATTAAAGCATCTTTATACATGTATCTACAGGGACCTCTCATGAACAGCTGGTAAGCGTAGGGGATTGCCTGCATGGTGCAATCTATCCTCTCCATCCACTATCAAAGAGTTCTATTTTACAAACCTGATTACATCACTCTTCTACTAACACGCTCTTCCTACAGACTAGAGTCAAAATACTCAGAATGCAGTATTTCACATTTTTCTCATTGCTTCTTTACCCCCTCATATACTATGCATTCAGTGAGATCAAGACTTTTTCATTAGTTTTTTCAGCATTTTCATTTATTTTACAGACATGGTATTGTTTCCCAGAAATGCTCCTATCATTTCTTCCTTGTAAAACTTCATTCATTCTTCAGGAACCATATTACATATCACTTTCTCAGAGAAGCCATTTATGACTTTCTCCAGATAGTTAATAACTCCTTCTTATTATTATGCAAGAAAATTACCATTCTGTATACAACATTATTATGGCATTCCTCATGATATGGAAGGTAATGATTAAGTTACATGAGTCTTTCCCTATTGTCTAACTCAGGTTTGTGTTTTCAGTGCTCAGGAATAGGAAAAACTTACTATATACCTGTTTGGCCTTTGAATGAATGATGGAACAAGAATGTGTCTATCACTATATTATGGATTAAATTATATCATAAGAACTTACTCTTTTGAGTTTTAAGTGTGTTTATTCTCATAGACTCTTATTTTAGAATCTGAAACTGTCTGGTGGTCACATTCTGCCCTAGGCATTGTTGCCTCCATCACTTTGAACTGACATTTTCTCTGCTTGAAACATGCTTGCTTTGGGTGGTCACAAGTCTTGATCCATCAACTCCTTCAAGATTTTGCTCAATTATTTTCTCATTGAGATCTACCTGCATCAGCAATTCTTCCAGAAGGTGGAGAATATGGCAGACTAACAGAAAGTGATTTTTCTTACAGCTTTGAAACATGGGACTCAAACAGTGGGAAAACTGCTTCTCTGAGAGGTGGGTGAAAAAAGCACTTCACTAATGCTCAGTACTGGACAGAGAGCCTTGGGAACTTTGGATATATTACACAATGAAAAGGAACAAAATTGGAGCTGAGCTCCTGTTAGGAGGAGAAATTAGTACACAAGGTTGTAAAAGTGTAAAACATGCTGCAGACACTCTTGGCATGGAGAATCCTGGGATCACAGGGGCAGTCTGCCGTGGGCTGACCTAAAGGCTATTCAGCTTATCAACTGGTACACCAAAGTCCCCCTGGGTCTGACTATTGTGCATGGGAGCTGAACCTGGAGACATTTTGGGATGTCCACACTGCACCAGTGCCAACTCAGATGGAGAACTTACATCTGTGAGTTCAGGGCTGGGTCCAATACCTTAATCGGGCAGATGCTAGCCAGGAGAACTAAACAGAGCCTAGCAAAGCAGGAGAAGTTCTGGCACAGAAAGCATTTTTCCCAGGGGTAATACAGGTCCCTTGAATCCAGCCCAGGATCAGTGGCAGGGGCTCAAGAATCTGAAAGGCAGAATGGGGGGGAAGTGTGTGTGGTGGGGTGAAGTTGCTTAGTACTCAGGAGCAGAAAGAGAAGTATCCACCAATAACAGAAGCAGTGAAGAACTGGCTCCCCTTCCCAAGAGTGGAGCCCTGGGTAGACTAGTGGGGTACAGTCTTATTGATGCATAGATTCACTAACACTTTATAACTTCTCAAGCAATAAAATACCTGGGGTAATACCAGACCTAACCCCCACCCATGGGAGCTTCACTTCAAGAAACTTATCTCACAGAACCCAGCAGCATCTCTATGCTGGAAATTGAGCCAACACAACCTCCCACAGCTCCCCATCCTCCTGAGAAGGGAAGTTGAGAAAAAAACATACTGTTTGGCACAGAAAGCGAGCATTTACCCTCATTGACTATTCTGTGGTTTGTTTTTTATTAATGGGTACTTGATTGATACATGATGGAGATTTATACATTTGTACATGTACATGTTTATTTCTGCTTTCTCATTTCTTGAAAGAAGTTGTTTTTCTTTACTCTGTTGTTAGGGTTTTTAATTAGTGTATTTTGGATTGATTTTGTATTCTCTGTTTCACAACTCTATTCCCCTTTGTTTCTATTTCTCTGTTTTTCTCTTGCTAACAATCAAACTCTACTACTCTTTCACTCTTCCTTTAATTCTCTTACTTCTACTGTTTCTCCTTCTTCCTCATAAACAACAACACATCCTATCTCACCTTTGCATCTGCCCTGTTCACCTCTTGTAAGTACCAACCCCTTTCTACTCCCATCTCTTCTTCTGTACTCTTAATTAATGCTATTCTTAACTTCTCCTAAACTAATTGTTTTATAAAACACTAACTTTATAGCAACAATTAATACAAAAAGTCATAAATAACATACCTATTGTTTGATTTTATTCCAGATATAATTCATGATTACTATCTTTACTGATAGAAATTGCTGAAACTACCAATTCTGTTTATTGTGTTAATTAACTTTGTAAGTATCAAGTAGAAATTAGGTATTTAATTTATTGCTAAATATTGTATGCATAGTTGGTTGTAATTGTTTGGCTACCCCCTAATCTGTGAGACATTGGAAACCTATAGGATCACTAAAATCTCATAGAATAGAAGCTGTGCTGCTTCAGATCCATTTGGATAGATGATTAGACACAAAAACAACATTAAAAAGCCAGGGAACAAACCATCCCACCCAAACCAGAATGGGTCAATAGCAAACTCCACTGATACCACAGTGGAGGAAATGTCAGAGAAGAAATTTAGAAATTGTATAGTTAAACTGATCTGCAAGATAAAATATAATGTAAGTAGTGAAATCAGAAAGAAGATATAAGAAGTGAAAGATCACTTCAATAAGGAGAAATTCTGAAAAAGAATCAACTGGAATAGTCCGAGAAGGGCGATAGCTGGGTCAAAAGAGTGAACTAGGCTGCCTGCTGAGGGATGGAACCGGCCCCTCCACCAGTGCCTGCAAGCTAGGCGAACCTGCAACCCACGGGCGGGTCAGGTCCAGCAACCAGCGGAGTCACAGAACAGCTACACGCGCCTGCAGGGAACACGGACAGGACCCACCAGTAGGTCAGGGCCGGCGGCCTGCTGAGGGGCAGGCCCGTCCTCTCCCCCAGTGTCTGCAAGGTAGGCGGGACTGTGACCACCGGCAGATCGGCCGAGCAGCCTGCTGAGGGGCGGAACCGCCCCCCCCCCCCCCGCCCCAGTGCCTGCAAGCTAGGCGAACCTGTGACCCATCGGGAGGTTAGGCCCAGCAACCTGCGGAGTGACAGAGGTGCCCCTCGCGCTGCTGAGTAGGCGGACCTTTGACCGACCAGCAGAGCAGACCTAGGGCCTGCCAGCGTGGTAGACGGATCACACCAATTGGAGGAGGATCACAGCCACTACCTGCCCTGAAAGGGTGTTTTTTCAACTATACAAGAGCAATATAAATAGAGGGAAAATTTCAAAAACACAACAGTTTCACCAAGCAGAAAGAAATGCCAGCAGTATGAAAAGACAAGGAAAGAAAGGACCACAGGCAATACAGGTCAACTCAACTTTAGAAGAGGTAATAGGTGCAACAGATGGAATGTCAGATAGAGAGGTCAGGATATACATGCTTCAGATGATCTGGAGTCTCAAGGAAGACATGAGACAGCAAAATCAGACAATGAAAGATCACATTGACAAACAAATCCAGGAAGTAAAAGATCAATTTCACAGGGAGATAGAGGTAATAAAAAACAAACAAATAGAAATACTAGAAATGCAGGAAACAATAAACCAACTTAAAAACTCAATTGAGAATACTACCAGCAGAGTAGATCACTTAGAAGAGAGAACATCAGACAATGAAGACAAAGTATTTCAACTGGAAAAGAACATAGACAGCTCAGCAAGTCTCCTAAGAAACCATGAGCAGAACATCCAAGAATTATGGGACAACATCAAAAGACCAAATTTAAGAGTCATTGGGATACAGGAAGGCACAGAGCTCCATACCAAAGGAATAAAAAGTCTATTCAGTGAAATAATACGAGAAAACTTCCCAGACTTGAAGAATGAGACAGAATCCCAAATCCTAGAAGCCTACAGGACGCCGAATGTGCAAAATCATAAGAAATCCACACCTAGACACATTATAATGAAGATGTCCAACATACAGAATAAGGAGAGAATTTTAAAAGCTGCAAGAGAAAGAAAGCAGATTACATTTAGGGGTAAACCAATCAGGATAACAGCTGATCTCTCAACACAGACTCTGAAAGCTAGAAGATCCTGGAATAACATATTTCAAACACTGAAAGAAAATGGGTTCCAACCAAGAATCGTGTATCCGGTGAAATTAAGCTTCAGGATAGAAGATGAAATTAAAACCTTCCACGATAAACAAAAGTTAAAAGAATTCGCAGCTAGAAAACCATCTCTTCAAAAAATCCTTGGCAAAACACTATAGGAAGAGGAAATGGAATATAACATTGAAAACCAACAATGGGAGGTAGGACAGTAAAGGGAGGAAAGTAGTCAAAGAGGATAACAAATCAGGTTTAGTAACATCAATAAACAAATATGGATAGAAAAACAAACCATATCTCAATAATAACCCTGAATGTTAATGGCTTAAACTCACCAATTAAGAGACACAGGCTAGTAGAATGGATCACAAAACAAGACCCAACAATATGCTGCCTACAGGAGACACATCTGATAGGAAAAGATATTCATAGACTGAAGGTGAAAGGTTGGGAAAAATCATACCACTCATATGGACTGCGGAAACAAGCAGGAGTGTCCATACTCATATCTAATAAAATAGATTTCAAGCCAAAGTTAATAAAAAGGGATAAAAAAGGACACTTCATACTGCTCAAGGGAACCATACACCAACAAGACATAACAATCATAAATATATATGCCCCAAATAATGGTGCAGCTGTGTTCATCAAGCAAACTCTTCTCAAGTTCAAGAGTCTAATAGACCACCATACAATAATCATGGGAGACTTCAACACACCTCTTTCACCACTGGACAGATCTACCAAACAAAAGTTAAATAAGGAAACTATAGAACTCAACAACACAATTAACAACCTAGACTTAATTGACATATATAGACTATACCACCCAACATCAAGTAGTTACACTTTTTTCTCAGCAGCACATGGAACCTTCTCAAAAATAGACCATATATTATGTCACAGGGCAACTCTTAAACAATATAAAGGGGTAGAGATAATACCATGCATCTTATCTGATCATAATGGAATGAAACTGAAAATCAATGATAAAAGAAGGAAGGAAAAATCAAGCATCACTTGGAGAATGAACAATAGGTTGCTGAATGATCAATGGGTTTTAGAAGACATCAAGGAGGAAATTAAAAACTTCCTAGAGTTAAATGAAAACACAGACACAACATATCGGAACCTATGGGACACATTGAAAGCAGTTCTAAGAGGAAAATTCATTGCTTGGAGTTCATTCCTCAAAAAAAGAAAAAACCAACAAATAAATGATCTCATACTTCATCTCAAAATCCTAGAAAAAGAAGAGCAAAACAACAGCAAAAGAAGTAGAAGGCAAGAAATAATTAAAATCAGAGCTGAAATTAATGAAATTGAAACAAAAGAAACAATTGAAAAAATTGACAAAACTAAAAGTTCGTTCTTTGAAAAAAATAAATAAAATTGACAGACCCTTAGCCATGCTAACGAAGAGAAGAAGAGAGAGAACCCAAATTACTAGCATACGAGATGAAAAAGGCAATATCACAACAGACACTTCAGAAATACAGAAGATAATCAGAAATTATTTTGAATCCTTATACTCCAATAAAATACAAGATAGTGAAGGCATAGATAAATTCCTTAAGTCTTATGATCTGCCCAGATTGAGTCAGGAGGATATAGACAACCTAAACAGACCAATAACAATAGAGGAAATAGAAGAAACCATCAAAAGATTACCAACTAAGAAAAGCCCAGGACTGGATGGGTATACAGCAGAGTTTTACAAAACCTTTAAAGAGGAACTAACAGCAATACTTTTCAAGCTATTTCAGGAAATAGAAAAACAGGGAGAACTTCCAAATTCATTCTACGAGGCCAACATCACCCTGATCCCGAAACCAGACAAAGACACTTCAAAGAAAGAAAACTACAGACCAATATCTCTAATGAACCTTGACGCAAAAATCCTCAATAAAATTCTGGTGAATCGGATTCAAATACATATCAAAAAAATTATACACCATGATCAAGTAGGATTCATCCATGGGATGCAAGGCTGGTTCAATATACGGAAATCAATAAATGTTATTCACCACATCAATAGACTTAAAAATAAGAACCATATGATCATCTCCATAGATGCAGAAAAAGCATTCGACAAAGTACAGCATCCCTTTATGGTTCAAAACTCTAGAAAAATTAGGGATAACTGGATCATACCTCAACATTGTAAAAGCAATCTATGATAAGCCACAGGCCAGCATCATTCTGAATGGAGAAAAATTGAAGGCATTCCCTCTAAGATCTGGTACAAGACAGGGATGCCCTCTCTCACCACTTCTGTTCAACATAGTCCTCGAAACACTGGCCAGAGCAATTAGACAGACGAAAGAAATTAAAGGCATAAAAATAGAAAAAGAAGAACTTAAATTATCACTATTTGCAGATGATATGATTCTATACCTAGCAGACCCAAAAGGGTCTACAAAGAAGCTATTAGAGCTAATAAATGAATTCAGCAAAGTGGCAGGATATAAGATCAACACGTATAAATCAAAGGCATTCCTGTATATCAGCAACAAACCCTCTGAAATGGAAATGAGGACAACTACTCCGTTCACAATATCCCCCCAAAAAATAAAATACTTGGGAATCAACCTAACAAAAGAGGTGAAAGATTTATACAATGAAAATTACAGAACCCTAAAGAAAGATATAGAAGAAGACCTTAGAAGATGGAAAAATATACCCTGCTCATGGATAGGCAGAACTAACATCATCAAAATGGCAATATTATCAAAAGTTCTCTATAAGTTCAATGCAATGCCAATCAAAATCCCAACAGCATTTCTTGTAGAAATAGATAAAAGAATCATGAAATTCATATGGAATAATAAAAGACCCAGAATAGCAAAAACAATACTAAACAGGAAGTGTGAATCAGGCGGTATAGCGATACCAGACTTCAAACTATACTACAGAGCAATAGTAACAAAAACAGCATGGTACTGGTACCAAAACAGGCGGGTGGACCAATGGTACAGAATAGAGGACACAGTAACCAATCCACAAAACTACAACTATCTTATATTTGATAAAGGGGCTAAAAGCATGCAATGGAGGAAGGATAGCATCTTCAACAAATGGTGCTGGGAAAACTGGAAATCCATTTGCATCAAAATGAATCTGAATCCCTATCTCTCGCCATGCACAAAAGTTAACTCAAAATGGATCAAGGAGCTTGACATTAAATCAGAGACACGGCATCTGATAGAAGAAAAAGTTGGTTATGATCTACATACTGTGGGATCAGGCTCCAAATTCCTCAATAGGACACCCATAGCACAAGAGTTAACAATTAGAATCAACAAATGGGACTTACTCAAACTAAAAAGTTTTTTCTCAGCAAAAGAAACAATAAGAGAGATAAACAGGGAGCCTACATCCTGGGAACAAATCTTTACTCCACACACTTCAGATAGAGCCCTAATAACCAGAATATATAAAGAACTCAAAAAATTAGACAATAAGATAACAAATAACCCAATCAATAAATGGGCCAAGGACCTGAACAGACACTTCTCAGAGGAGGACATACAATCAATCAATAAGTACATGAAAAAATGCTCACCATCGCTAGCAGTCAGAGAAATGCAAATCAAAACTACCCTAAGATACCATCTCACTCCAGTAAGATTGGCAGCCATTAGGAAGTCAAACAACAATAAGTGCTGGAGAGGATGCGGGGAAAAGGGCACTCTTGTTCATTGCTGGTGGGACTGCAAACTGGTGCAGCCAATTTGGAAAGCAGTATGGAGATTTCTTGGAAAGCTGGGAATGGAACCACCATTTGACCCAGCTATCCCCCTTCTCGGTCTATTCCCTAAAGACCTAATAAGAGCATGCTACAGGGACACTGCTACATCGATGTTCATAGCAGCACAATTCACGATAGCAAGATTGTAGAATCAGCCTAGATGCCCTTCAATAGATGAATGGATAAAAAAATGTGGCATTTATACACAATGGAGTATTACTCTGCACTAAAAAATGACAAAATCATAGAATTTGGAGGGAAATGGATGGCATTAGAGCAGATTATGCTAAGTGAAGCTAGTCAATCTTTAAAAAACAAATACCAAATGACTCCTTTGACATAAGGGGAGGAAACAAGGACAGGGTAGGGACGAAGGGCTTGAGAAGAAGATTTACATTAACAGGGTTGAGAGGTGGGAGGGAAAGGAAGTGAGAAGGGAAATTGCATGGAAATGGAAGGCGATCCTCAGGGTTATACAAAATGACATATAAGAGGAAAGGAGGGGTAAGACAAGACAATACAAATGGAAGAAATGATTTACAGTAAAAGGGGTAGAGAGAGAAAAGGGAAGGGGAGGGGAGGGGAGGGGAGGGGGGATAGTAGAGAATAGGACAGACAGCAGAATACATCAGACACTAGAAAGGCATTATGTCAATAAATGGAAGGGTAACTGATGTGATACAGCAATCTGTATACGGGGTAAAATTGGGAGTTCATAACCCACTTGAATCAAACTGGGAAATATGATGTACTAAGAACTATGTAACGTTTTGAACGACCAACAATAAAAAAAAAAAAAAGAATGAATGCGGGGCTGGGGTTGTGGCTCAGTGGTAGAGCGCTCGCCTAGCATGCGCGGGGCACTGGGTTCAACCCTCAGTACCACATAAATGTGAAATAAAGATACTGTGTCCACCTAAAAAAAAAAAATTTCAGGGTCAAAATTAATGTAAAATTTCTTCAGACAATATCATTTAGATGATAAATTTGTTATAGTTAATTATTAAGATATCCTGGATTCTATATGAGCAAGAAAGATATAAAAAATATGAATGGAATTTGAACATTTATTTTTTTCCACTCTTCTTTTGTGATCAAACATTCTTACTCTTATTTACACAGGGCATGAACACCAAGAGTAACTCATTTTTTTACGTCTTACCTGGATTGAAATTTACTGATGTTCTAGATTGTGCTTTCATGTATTCAAGAATTAAATTCCTGTTTCTATATTTGAAAAAAGCAATAAAATTGGCATTTTAACACTCATATGAAAACACTGACCAAATAAAATTCAATACTTTATAATTAAAAAAAAACTGATTTGATGATACATGCCCAATTCTGTGAACAGATTAAAATCCAAAGAACTGTACATTTCAAATGGGTAAATTATACAGCATGTGAGTTATATAACTCAATAAAACCATTATTTAAAAAAAATTCTAGTTGTAAATGGACATAGTGTCTTTATTTGTTTTTATGTGGTGCTGAGGATCAAACCCAGCGTCTTCACACATGCAAGACACATGTGCTCTGCCACTGAATTACAACCCCAGCCCAATAAAACTATTATTTAAAAAAGCAAATTATTACTGAAAAAAAAAAAGAGCGAACTATAGGGATACGGCCACATAAATGATTATAGTGGCACAATTCACAATAGCTAGACTGTGGAACCAACCTAGATGCCCTTCAATAGATGAATGGATAAAAAAATGTGGCATCTATACACAATGGAGTATTATGCAGCACTAAGAAATGACAAAATCATAGAATTTGCAGGGAAATGGATGGCATTGGAGCAGATTATGCTAAGTGAAGCTAGCCAAGCCCTAAAAAACAAATGCCAAATGTTTTCTTTGATATAAAGAGAGCAACTAAGAATAGAACAGGAAGGAAGAGCATGAGGAAAAGACTAACAGTAAACAAAGACGAATGGGGGGAGAGAAAGGGAGAGAGAAGGGAAAGCATATGGAAATGGTAGGAGACCTTCAATGATACACAAAATTATAAGAGGTTATGAGGGGCAAGGGGGAGGGGGGAAAAAGGGAGAGAATTGAACAACAGCAGAGGAGGTAGAGAGGGAAGAGGGGAGGGGAGGGGGGATAGTAGGGGATAGGAAAGGTAGCATAATACAACAGTCACTAATTTGCCATTATGTAAAAATGTGAGTATGTAACAGATGTGATTCTGCAATCTGTATTTGGGGGTAGAAATGGGAGTTCAAAACCCAATTGAGGGGCTGGGGATGTGGCTCAAGCAGTAGCGCGCTCGCCTGGCATGCGTGCGGCCCGGGTTCGATCCTCAGCACCACATACCAACAAAGATGTTGTGTCCGCCGAGAACTAAAAAAAATAAATATTAAAAAAAAAATTCTCTCTCTCTCTCTCTCTCTCTCTCTCTCTCTCTCTCTCTCTCTCTCTCCCTCCCTCTCCCTCTCTCACTCTCTCTTTAAAAAAAAATAAATAAATAAAAATAAAAAAACCCAATTGAGTCAAATGTATGAAAGATGATATATCATGAGCTCTGTAATGTTTTGAACAATCAATAATAAAAAAACTTGAAAAAAAAAAGAATCAACTGGAAATTCTCAAAATTAAGAAATTAATAAAACAAATTAAAAATTCAATGAAAAGCATTATCAATAGACTAGATCATTTGAAAGATATTTTTCAGGCAATGAAGACAAAGTACGTAGTCTTGAGAATAAAGTTGATCACTAAGAAAAGATGTTAAGAGACCATGAATATTTGGCCTTTTAATGTTATCCTATATTTTATGGATAGAATTTTAAAAGCAGCTAGAAAAAAATGACTTGTCACCTTTAGAGGTAAACCAATCTCGATATCAGCTAATTTTTCAACCCAGACACTGAAAGCTAGGAGGTCTTGGAATAATATATACCAAGCTCTGAAAGAAAATGGATGGCAACCAAGCATACTATGTCCAGCAAAATTAAGCTTCAGATTTGAAGATGAGGTAAAAACCTTCCATGATAATCAAAAGTTAAAAGAATTAACAACTAGAAAGCTGGCACTACAAAACATACTCTAAAAATATTTCATGAAGAAGAAATGGAGAATAAAAATGAAAACTGGCAGAAGGTAAAAGGACACTAAAAGAATAGTGTACCAAATGAGATTCTAATTCAAATTATAAACTAGAAATCAAAATGACAGAAATAAAAATCATGTCTCAATAATAACATTGAATGTTAATGGAATCAACTCATCAGCCAAAAGACATAGGCTGGCACAATGGATTACAAAACAAGACCAATTATAACTCATAGGTAAAGATATCCACAGAATTGTTAGAGTCTGTAAACAAGTCAGGATGGGCCTGGCAAATGTTAGAGTCTGTAAACAAGTCTGGATGGCGCCTGGCAAAATGCCGGAGGGAGTGGTTTATGAAGTAAGGCCAGTGAGCCATTGAGTGTGGAGATTTCTTATTGGTTGACTGATGTATCTAGTTTATGGTAATTAAGATAAGCTGTGTGGAATGTCTAAATACTACTCCTGTCCTACAATAAAGGGCTCCTACTCCTGCTGTATCAATATACACAAGTTGTCCCCCCCCCTTTATTTTGCTGCAGCCCGTCTGCGGCAGAGAATGAAGGTGAAAGGATGAGAAAAAAAGAAAAGAAAAAGAAAAACCTATCATTCACATGTGTCTTGTAAAAAAGCAGGGATTTCTATTCTCATATCTGATAAGGTAGACTTGAAGCCAAAGATCATCAGAAGAGATAAAGAAGGTCATTTCATACTGCCTTAAGGGAGTCATACAAAAACAAGAAATAACAACTAGAAATATCTATGTCCCCAAACAATGGAGCACCTATGTACATCAAACAAATCCTTCTCAATATCAAGAATTGAGTAGGTCACAACACAATAATACTGGGTGACTTTAACATGCCTTTCAGCACTATAAAGATAATCTAAACAAAACCTAAATAAGCTACAGAACTAAAAAATATAATTTAGACTCAATGGACATATATAATATTTAATCAATCAGTGACTGAATACAGTTTCTTTTTAGCCACATATGGAACATGTTCCAAAATAGATTATATTGTAGGACATAAAGCAACTCTTAGCAAATACAAAAAAAAAAAAAACAACAGAGATAATAACCTGTATTATATTTGATAAGATACAAAATAGAAATCACTTTCACACATGGAGACTAAATAATTCAGTATTTAATGATCAATGGATAGGAGAAGAAATCATGGGTGAAATTTTAAAAAAGCACTTAGAGGTAAATGAGAATTGCAACTCAACATATCAACATTTTGGGGACACTATGAAGGTGGTTCTAAGAGGAAAGACTATAGCATTGAACTCATACATTAACAGAACGATACCAAATATAACAATCTAACATTACATCTGAAGGCCCAGAAAAAAAAAGAAGAAAAAAAAATCAACACCAAAATCAGTAGAAGACAGGAAATAATTATATTCAGAGCTAAAATCAATGAAAGTGAGATGAAAAAAAGTTCAAAAAATCAACGAATTAAAAAAATTGTTTTTTTCAAAAATAAACAAAATTGATAAGTCCTTAGCCAAGCTAACCAGAGAAAAAAAAGCACATTGCTAAAATCCATGATGAAAATGGAAATATCACCACAGACACTAATGAAATACAGAGGATAATCAGAAGCTATTTTGAAAATCTATACTCCAATAAGCTAGAAAATTTTGATGTTGATAAATTCCTAGAGGCATATAACCTAACTAAATTGAACCAGGATGATATAGAAAATTTAAACAGATCAATTTCAAGTAATGAGAATGAAGAAGTCATCAAGAGTCTACCAACAAATAATTCCTTCTCAAAATATTCCATGAAATAGAAAAGAAGGTAACTTTTCCAAACTTATTCTATGAATCCAATATCACCCTGATACCAAAACCAAACAAAGACACATCAAGGAGAGAACACTATACACCAATATCCATGATGAACATAGATGCAGAAATTCTCAGTAAAATAATGGCAAGTCACATATAAAAACATATTAAAAAGATAGCATACCATAATCAAGTGGGTTTCATCCACCTGGAGAATGCAAGTTTGGTTCAACCTACAGAAATCAATAAATATAATTCATCAATCATTATCAGTAGACTTAAAGACATGAATAACCTGATTATCTCAATAAATGCAGAAAAAGGATCTGAAAATATATGGCATGCATTCATCATTAAAACACTAGAAAAAATAGGAATAAAAGGATCATACCACAACTTTGTAAAAGCTATATATAACAAACCAAAGGCCAACATCATTCTAGATGGAGAAAAACTGGAAAGCATTCTTTCTAAAAATAGAAACAAGACAGAGATACTCATTTTCACCACTTCTATTCAACCTAGTCCTCTAAACTGTAGCCAGAGCAATTAGGAAAAAGAATAAAATATAAGGAATACGAATAGGAAAAGAACAGCTAAAATAAGTTCTGTTTGCCAACAGCATGATCCTATATTTAGAACACCTAAAAAACTGCACCAGAAAACTTCTAGAACTTGTAAATGAATTCAGCAAAGTAACAGTACAAAATTAACACTCATAAATCAATTGCATTTCTACACTCCAATTACATATCAGCTGAAAGAGAAATTAGGAAGACCATCCCAATTATAATACCCCCTCAAGATAAATAGTTGGGAATCAATCTAACAAAAGAGGTGAGAAACCTCTACAAAGAAAATTACAGAACACCAAAGAAAGATATCGAGGAAGACCTCTTAGAAGATGGAAAGACCACCCATGTTCTTGGATAGGCAGAATTAATATTGTCAAAATGGCTATACTACCAAAAGTACTGTACAGATTCAATGCAATTCCTATCAAAATTCCAATGATGTTCTTCATGGAAATAGAAAAAAAGTCATGAAATTCATTTGGAAAACTAACAGGCCCAGAATAGCCAATGCAATCCTTAGCAATAAATTCGAAGTAGGAGGCATCACAATCCAGACCTAAAGTTAGACTACAGAGTAATAGTAGCAAACCAGCATATGCTGGTACCAAAACAAGCAAGAAGACTAACGCAACATAATAGAAGTCACAGAGAAAAACCCATATAAATACAGTTACCACATAGTAGACAAAGGTGTCATAAACATACATTGGAGCATAGATAGTCTTTACAACAAATGGATAGGGAAACTGGAAGTCCATATGTAGTAGAATGAAATTTAATTCCTAACTCTCACCTTGCATAAAGTTCAGCTCAAAGTGGATCAAGGACCTAGGCATTAGAACAGAAACCCCACACATACTAGAAGAAAAAGCAGTTACAACACTCCAGTATATCAGCTCAGGAACTAATTTTCTTAATGAGACCCCTAAAGTACAAGAAGTAAAAACAACAGTCAATAAGTGGAATGGCATCAAACTAAAAAGCTTCTTCAAAGCAATAGAAATAATCAAAAGTCTGAAGAGAGAACTTATAGAATAGGAGAAAATATTTACCACCTGCACCTCAGATAGAACATTAATCTCCAGGATATATAAAGAACTCAAACACTTCACACCAAACAAATGAAAAGCAAGTAACTTTATAAAACAAAATGGGCAAAGGAACTGAACAGACACTGAACAGAAAAATATAGTCAACAAATATATGAAAAAATGTTCAACATCTCTAACAATTAGAGAAATGAAATTAAAACTACACTGAGATTTCATGTCACTCCAGTCAGAATGGCAATTATCAAGAATATAAGTAATAATAAATGTTGGTGAGAATGTAGGGGAAAAGGTGCACTCATACATTGCTGATGGAACTGCAAATTGGTGAAACCACTCTGGGAAGCAGTATGGAGATTTTTTAGAAAACATGGAATGGAACCACCATTTGACCCAGTTATCCCACTCCTTGGTATATACCCAAAGGACTTAAAATCAGGATACTATAGTGACATGGCTGTATCAATGTTTGTAGCAGCTCAATTCACAATAGTTAAGCTATGGAACCAACCATTGTGCCCTTCAATAGAAGAATGGATAAAGGAAATATGGCTTATATCTACAATGGAGTGTTAGTCATAAGAAGAATGACTTTATGACATTTGCCAACAAATAAATGGATCTGGAGATTTATCATGCTAAGTGAAATAGGTTAGTCCCCCCAAAATCAAAGGTCAAATGCACAGTAGGGGTGAGTTGAGGGGAAGAATAGAAGAGCAGTAGAGTAGACAACGGGGAATGGAGGGAAGAAATAGGGGATAGGCAAAGGCAAGAGTAGAATGAATTTGACATTTTCCCATGTACGTATATGAAAACAACATAGTGAATCCCACCATCATGTACATCCATAAGAATAGGACTCTAACTAGAGTAAGATATGTTCTATGCTTATATAATTATATCAAAATGTATTCTGCTATCATTTGTTACTAAAAAGAATCGATAAATAAAAATTTAAAAATGCCAATTCTTCATTCTCCTCATTCTTAGTTCAATGTCTTACTTTATCCATAAAACTTATCATTCTTTAACATATGGTATAGTTGTTTAAAGTGTAATATTTATTGTCTGATTAAACTCACTACAATATAAACTGTATTAAGGAGGAGATGTATTCTTTTTTTTTTTTCTTCAAGAATTATCTCCAATAACTGGAAAATAGTGGGCCTGGCGATTATTTGAAGGATTTACTATATGGGAAAAAGTATGGTAAATATTTTCACATCATATCCTATATAAATTCAATATCCTACAAAAAATGTTCAAAGAAACATGAAAGGATTTGACTGATGATATTTAAATAGATCTGGGAATGCACCTAACACGATTTCATAGTTCTACCCAGGACCTGAACGGATAGATAAGAAAATTGATTGGTTCCTGTGTTTACATAGTGGGTGTATTATGTTCATTACATAGTAAGTGTATTAAAAGAAGCATTGAACAAATACTTCATATTGCAGAAAAGTTACTTAGGTACTTCACTAAATACCTCAATGTCTAAAATGGAATTTTGTAGACCTCCAAAGCCTACATCCCATGAATTATGATTAAAATATTTTTGCGAACAGCTTATACTATTCTGATTTCTAAGTTTAGATAGATGATAGATAGATAGAAGATAGATAGAAATTTGTACACAACAAATACAGCAGGTATTTATATTTTTATTTAACATTTAAAATTTTAAATATTAATGAGTATGCAAAATATCCAAACATTTGGTAAATAAAACCACCTTTTCTTCTCTTAGTGATTGTATTGGTTGTTTTGCAATATAATAATCTTAAAGCATCTTTGAACGCTGAGAACTAAGATAAACAACAGAAGGGCATGGTAAAAACAGTCTATTAATATGTGTGCTCTGCTGAAGCAGAACAGAACAGAAAGTGGGGAAGGGAAAGATGGGGGTTGGGTCTGTTACTCATCCTATGAATCACTGGTTTCGTGCCTGAAAAAATACAGATCTTTCATGAGGAACTCAAGCTCTTTTGAACCAAAAGCTTAAGTAACCCTTGGAGGAAATGGTAGTTTATAATTGGTTTTTGAATTATTATTTAATGTTACACCTGGGACGAATTCCCATCAATCACATGAATTTTTCTCATATAAGATATCACACTAACAGATATAGATATGAATTTAATAAGTAGCACTCCATTTTCCACTTGATTTATGTAATTAGGACCACAGATTTATACTAGTATGATTATAAGATCATTCAGATATTTGCTTGTTATTTGGTTGTTCAGTGAGTTTTTGTCTTTTATTCTGAAAAGTTCCCAAATGAGTCAAATTGCATTAACTGTAAAAAAAAATCACTGCTTATTTATGTCTAATAGAAAGGGAATCCAGTTAAAGGCACTCTTTTTAGTTTTGTTTTTTATTAATGGCATTTATGCTGATAAATAGAGAACGAAGAGAAAGCTCAAGGGCAGATTATTCTTTTTTTGTTTTTATTTTTCTTTTACCTTTTCTAAAATGTTCTTTGGAAAGTTTCTTTGTTTATAGATTTTGTAAATGTAGTCAACCCTTGAATTCTCAAAGTTATTAACCAGGATATGGATGGCATCCAATCTGTCACAAAATAAAGATTTGAAGAGATTTTTTCTGAAATTGATGCAGTTATAAAAAGTCAAATTACACTTGTCCCTCAACTTCCTGAGAAGCCCAATTGCAATTCTTTTTACTGTTTCATAAATTCAAAACGGAATATCATGTAGCTCATCTTTCAATTGTACTTATTTTGTCTTTTAAATGGCCCATACACTTTCATTAATGCCAGACAAATAAACATCTATTCCTGTTTGCCTTCTTCTTACTGCTTTACCAATGGTTTTCCCACCATCATATATATTTTATAATATATATATATATATATATATATATATATATATATATATTTACCTCCTTCCTTTCCTTTTTCTTTTCTTTCTTTTTTCTTTTCTTTCTTTCTTTTTTTTTTTTTTTGAGAAAAATATACCGTGTCTTTGGAACAGACATGATCCAGTACAAACACTGTTTGTGATTTCCTATTTTTCCAACATTTATTTATAGAAGCATGTGGGTATCAGAAATATGCCTCCTTTAATTACTTCTGTGATTATTGAGAAAATGACTGTCTACCTTAGTTGATTTGAGATGTGCCACTATGGCATGATTTCCAACGACCTTTTCCCTTTAAGAATTAACATTTAGGGGCTGGAGTTGTGGCTCAGTGTTAGAGCACTTGCCTGGCACGTGTGAGGCCTTGGGTTCAATCCTCAGCACTATATGTAAATAAATTAATTAAAGATTCATTTACAACTAATTTTTTTTTTTAAAAAATAACATTTAACAAATGTAAGTTTTGAATTATATAGTAAATTCTAGTGTTAGCTGACTGTTTTTTATATTTTTACCTTCTTTGGTAAAAGACTTTATGATATACTTCTTTCATATAATTTTCAGTACCTCAGAATTGCAGAGATGTTGCATTATGTTAAAAAATGTTGTTACTATTTTGGTTTCACCTATTACCAAACATTAAAAGATATAGTTATTTTGTAATAAAAATAAGAATTATACATCAGGTAATATAAAACCTTAGGCATTTTTTCACCATTTATTATATAAATGAAAATTGCCATTAATTCATTTCCTAATGTCCTTAACCTATCAGACTATTGTCACTTTTTTTGCCTTGGCTCTTCTACTGTTGTTTTTTTCAGTTATACGTAACAGTAAAATGTATTTTTTATATTTGTTCTTTTTAGTTTTATATATGACAGTAGAATGTATTTTGACATATCATGGAGTATAACCTCCCAATCTTCTGGTTGAAAGTAATGTGGAGTTACAATGGTTGTGTATTCATATATGAACATAGGAAAGTTATATCTGAATTATTCTACAGTCTTCCCAATTTCCATCACCCTCCCTTTCCCATCCCCCCATCCAATCTGATGAAACTTCACTCCCCTCTGCCCAACTACTGAGAGTCAGCATCCACATATCAGAACATTCAACCTTTGGTTTGTGGGGATTGGCTTATTTCACTTAGAAGGATAGCCTCTAGTTCCATCCATTTACCAGCAATGCCTTAATTGCATTCTTCTTCATAGCTGAGTAATATTTCATTGTGTGTATGTACCATGTTTTCTTTATCCATTTTTCTTTTGAAGGGTACCTATGTTGGTTCCAAAGCTTAGATATTGTGAATTACTCTGCTATAAACATTGATATGGCCACATCACTATAGTATCCTGATTTTAAGTCCTTTGGGTATATACCAAGGAGTGGGATAACTGGATCAAATGGTGGTTCTATCCCAAGTTTTCTAAGAAACCTTCATGCTGCTTTTTAAAGTAGTTATACCAATTTGCATTCCCACCAATAATACATGAGTGTACCTTTTCTCCCACATCCTTGCCAATATTTGTTACTTGTATCCTTGATAATTGCCATTCTGACTGGAGTGACATGAAATCTCAGTGTAGTTTTAATTTTCATTTCTCTAATTGCTAGTGATGTTGAACATATTGTATATATTTGTTGACCATTCATATTTCTTTTTCTATGAAATGTTCAGTTCCTTAGTCCATTTATTGATTTGGTTATTTGTTTGTTGTTGTTTGTTTTGTTTTGTTTTCTTTTCTTTTTTGATGTTAAGTTTTTAAGTTCTTTTGTATATCCTGGAGATTAATGTTCTATCTGAGGTGCAAGCTGGAAAGATTTTCTTCCATTCTGTAGGCTCTCTCTTCCTGTTCTTTATTGTTTGCTTTGCTGTGAATAAGCTTTTTTAGTTTAATACAATCCTATTTATAGGCTCTTGATTTTACTTCTTGTGCTTTTGGAGTCTTGTTAAAGAATTCAGCTTCTCAGCCTACACAATATAGATTTGGGCCTACCTTTTCTTCTGTTAAGTGCAGGGTCTCTGGTTTAATGCTTAGGTCCTTGATTCACTTAGGGTTGAGTTTTGTACAGGGTGAGAGATAAGGGCTTAATTTATTTTGCTACATATGGATTTCCACTTTTCCCAGCACCATTTGTTGAAGAGGCTATCTTTTCTTCAATGTATGTTTTTGGTGCCTTTGTCTTGTATGAGATAACTGTGTGTTTTTCTCTTTGTATTCTATTTTGTACCCTTGGTCTTCATAAATTATACTACCCCTCACAATGGAAATATCAGTGGTTACCGTATCCTAATCTTGTACTACCTAGTTGACCTGGCTGAATTTTTATCTCACCCTATTTTTGTTTAGCTTTGAAAAGAGTAGAGCAGAAGTTCCTCTTTAAGTAGACTCGGCAAAGCCAACTAACCAACTGGATCTCAAATGGCTGCCAGAGTGACCAACAGACAATCTGACTTCATTATTATTCCATCTGACTGTAAACTACACGCCAGCATCATAACCATTGACAACTGCCATGTCAGTAATCAGAAAAATCAGAAAAGGGTCAAAAAGAGGTGTCAAATTCCCAGAAAATTACTCCTTCCCTGAAAAGACAAGAATATTCTTCCTTTGTTATTGTAGACCTCTCTTTAATTTCTTTTACCCTATATCTCCAGGCTCCCAATCCACAGGGCTCAAGAAGCTGATCTGTGAGTTTATCTTCCACTTCTCTATTTTTACCAACAATTAAAGTCTCCTTCACTACTCAGTCAGTGCTTGATCTTGTTATTAATTCTACAGTTCTAAGAGGAAAAAAGGACCTAATTCAGGGTCAGAAATTGGTACAACATATGCTTTAAAATTTTATTGCCTCAATGGTACATGCTAGTAATCCCAGCGGCTCAGCAACCACAAGGCGCTAAGGGACTCAGTGAGACCCTGTCTCTAAATAAAATACAAAACAGAGCTGGGAATGTGGCTCAGTGCTCGAATGCCCAAGAGTTCAATCCCTGGTACCCCCTCAAAAAAAATTATGTCATATTAATAAACTATAAAAAACATAAATGAGATTTTTAATTATGTAATATTATATATATATGTATATATATATAATTTCAGAGATAATTAGATACATTGTCTTTGTATTCTGATTCATAAAAGAGTAAAATTACATATTAATTTCAGCACAAATATTCTAAGGCAAGTAACCATCAGACTGAGTCACCATTATGTTCATACAGCAGTTAATAAGTAAGTGTATGCCCATACTGGTGGCACTGTAACAGCCATCATAGTACACAAAGATGATTATTATGCAGTTGATACATGTCAAAATGTATTTGAGAACTCTGCTGCAGAGAAAAACCATCCATCAAACCAGAGGTACGATGGATGTCCCCAGTCACTAGTTCTCATGATTCCACCAGAAATATTTTCAGACAAGTTCCTCAGAGTAGCAGGTATGAGATTTTTTAGAAACCTTAGGGAAAGAGGAAAAGGGGGAAATTCTTAAGGGTCCTCTCAGATTAGAGAGAGAATGTCACACCCCTCCTTCCTCCTATTTTATTACGGGTTCCAGATAAGTTTCCAGAAAGTCCCACCCATATCAACTTCTTGACTTCTCATTGACGTCAAGAGTAGGACTGCCTCAGATTTTTATGTCCCCACCGCCCATGTCCTTACCCTATGGAGGGGAGAATTTGCTATTATGGCATTCTTAAGACTCAAGGAAATTCTGAGCCCCCTTGGCCTGTGCTGATCAATTCTAATTGGAACATGTTCTTACATATTTTATGGTTAGGGACTATCTCTTTGAGTCCCAGAACCTGGTCTGCATGAAGATCACAAAGTCTCTCAGGGTAACTTATGTTCTTATCAGGCAAGGAGGAACCTATTGGGCATACACTTCTCCTGCAGATAACAGGTTGTTTGTTGAGGAATGTAACATATCCTATTGACTCAAGACAGGCAGAGCTATGGGTAAACTGCTCTTTTAAAAGAAAGCATATGGGGTCAGCACAGTAAGCCCATTTCATAGAATTATCCTCTTAACCTCATGTTCCCACCTCTCAGATCTATTACTTATCAACTAAATATACATATATGATATTATGCCAAGCAATAATGTGAATTATTATCAAATAAACATATAATAAATATTAATGTGCTAAAGAATATTGATGTAATAATATGATAATATTCATATTAACCAATGTTCATATTTAGTTTTATGAAGTATCATTCTTCTCGCAAATATATATCTTTTGGTTACCACAACTCTGAAAAGAATTTTCTGCTCAAGCCATATGGAACTTTACAAAATTTTCCCAATTGTGTTCTGCTGTTTGAAACCACATAATCTTTATCACTATCCTCAGATATAATTAATATCTCCTTCCATTATCATTATACTTATTCCCCCCCAGAATGTTAACTACTTGCTGATCCATCTCTTCTCCATATAAAATTATAAACAGCTTAAAGGCAGGGATAATTTGCTTTGATTTTTTTTTACTGTGTATCTTACAATATGCAAGTCAGTACATAATGAAATGATGAATGAATGTGTGAATTCCATCAGTGTATAAGTGAGTATATGAAAGTGTGAGTGAACCATTAAATGTGTAATGGTTATTAATTCTGAAATACAAGCAACCATGAAGAACACAGTTTCTTTATTTCCCATTTGTAAAATAATTGAGAGGAAAAAGGGACCGTGTTTAGTTATTATAGGTTAGAAATCCATTCTATTAAAAACAAGAGTAAAATGCTAATAATTAAAAATCTGGAGATTGTACATAAAAATCTGTTTATACTTTCCTTTGAAAAATCATAGATTTGGCAATTTATACTATGCATTCCTAAATGACAGCCAATAGATAGTAGCTGCACCCTGTTGTGTGGCATTCACAGTTCTCATTTTTATATTCTTACACACAGAATGGCCCTTTCATTACTAGTGAATGAATTTGACCCCTAGGACTCAATGAGTTTTATGAGAGCACTAATCCAGGATTATTTAATGTTATATACCACCATTCTCAGTAAAAAAGGAGTGATAGACACTTTAGAAGGAGGAAAAGGAATGGTTAAATATGTAAAAGTTAAGCATATTTAGAATAAATGAAAAAAATATTTAGAAGGTTTTATCAAATCTTAACATCAAATCAATATGAGCCCAATCTGGTGGCACATGTTTGTAATCCCTGCTACTCAGGAGGCTGAGGCAGGAGGATTCCAAGTTTGAGGTCACCTCAGCAACTTACCCAGACCCTGTCTTAAAAACAATAAATAAACCTGGGGATATAGCTCAGTAGTACAGCATTTGCCTAGCATGTGTGCAGCCCCAGTTCAATTTCCAATGTTGAAAAAAAAATAAAAAACAGTGTAATGTTTAAGAACCTAAACTTTGGGTACAGAGATCTGGTGAAGAACCTTGCTAGATTGGAAAAACTGCCTAACTTTTCAATGGTTAAGTTTCTTCATGGGAGAAATTAGAGCAAAAATAATTTTAACAGTGTGGACCTACCTCTTAGATTTATTGTAAGGATTGAATGTGACAACTTGCATAAATGCTTGATTGAATGTAAAGAATTTTGACGTTTCTTGTAGCCTGAGATGAATTTCTGAGCCCTACAGAGAGAAGGACTACAGAAAAAAGGTGAAAATGTTTTGAAAAGGTCTATGAAAGAAAGGGGGAACACAAGTAACTGTGCTTGGATCCTCATTTTGCAACACTAGTGGCCATCTCAAAGGCCTATACTCTTGTTTTCAAATGTACATGATGTATTTAGACACAGTAGTAGGTTGCAGATGATCCATCGGGAGATGATGGATGACAAAGTGGGAAATATCTCCACTCCATACTGAGTGGAGATAGTGGTAGCTAGCAACTGGTGCAACAGTAGCAGGTGTGTTCACAAGGCATTTTCAAAAGGATGCTGAGGGTCACTTCATAGGTAGCTGATAGTAATAAGAAGAGGAAAAGACCACTAGTATTTCTGTGCTACTGGCTACTATGACCCTAACAATTATACAGTAACATAAAAATGTGCATTAATATTCAAACTTTGTATTTACACTTTCCTCTGGGTATAACAGAAGCAACTTTGTATTTACCAAGACCCATTTTGGTGAATCCTGTTTTCCCTGGTACACAGCTAGAGGACGTAACTGAGCCTTTCATTAGGTGTGGCCAAAGGGCTGTGGGAGTGCCACACATAATTCCAGGGCTGGCACATAAAAGCATCCAGCACGAGCCTATAAACTTTTTCTGATGATCAAATACAGAAAAATCTTGAGCCCCCCTGACTGAGAGAGCCACAGGATTTAAAAAACCTAGATCCCTGAATAAAAATGAGGCAAGCTGCCCACCAACCAGAAACATCTTCACTGGGTTTGAGTGAAAAAAAAAAAAACTATATTAACCACTGATGTTTGGGTATTTTATATACCCTAACAAATAAACCTAGTCAACCAAATATACTGAAATCCCCTTTCTTCACATCTTTTTAGTTGATTATCTCTCTTCGTCTATGTTAATCAGAAAAAAGTAACAGCCAGAGCTGGCTGAAACCAGAAACCACAAGCAGTCTTTGTTCACAAGTAAGGAGTTATTTGATCTGTCCCACAACCATCGTTATTTCAATCCTTGCATTGTCTACCTGAGAACCATCAAGAGCACTGTTTGTCTTTTTTGGTTCCCCATCTGGAAGAAAGTAGACATGTTCAAACTTCCATTCCAGAAGTATTGTTCAAAAAAAAAAATCTCTACACACTCACAAATCAGTACTTTTCTCCCTGAAATAGGGTGTTGACCTCAAACAAAAACAGGTTTAGGCTACATCGACATGGGTGACCATGTGTGGCATAAAATAGACTTTCCAGCATGCGTTTATTTGGCAATGACTTAAAAGTACAACCAGATGTTTTCATGGAGAATAGCTCTTTTAGACACAAATGTTTCCAATTTAAATACATTTGTTTTGACTCTACTTTGCTGCAGATGGAAAACATCCATTTTCTTTCTTTCCAGTGGGGATAGACGGTGAACGTTGGCAAATCTCATAGAGAATGATTACCAGGGTAGACAAAACTTCAGTAAAAGCCGTATTTCCATAAAGAGAATTTAAAGAAGACAACTTTGCATTTTAAATAGTTGGCTCTTTAAAGAATATTTTTTCCCTCTAATTTGTACCATAAGTCCTAAACATCTGTATGTGTTTGATCCTAGAGAACTATCTTACTTTTAAGAGATAAGTCAAATGGATCTATTCAGAATGACAGCATAGCTTCTGGGTATACTATCAATACTACCGAGAATAGATATTTAAGATTTTATCAAATGTGTATTATGTGGAAGTGTTTTATCATTTACTTGCAACTGGCAGGTTGAAAAAAAATGACGGGAACTTTATATAACATTATAAAAATAACAGAAAAAGTTCTCTTATTTTTTCAAGAACAAACTGATGCGTACGTGACAAAGTCAAAAATGATCTTGGCAAGAGTATGCATTTCTGTTTTAAGAACCTAGGAATTATATTTTAACTCATAAAATACAATGTTTTCTTTAAACAAATTATTCTTAACATTTGTTGTTTTAGCTTAATTTTATGATTTGTGAGAAGCTTTTTAAAAGTTAAAAAAAGGTTTTTAAAAATTTTCCCCTTAAATGAATAAAACACTTAAATGAATAAAAAAGTCTGAATACTGTTTTGAGCACTAAAATTGTAATTATAATATTCCCCTGAAGAGTAGTCTCTGTCAGGCAAAATATACCAGGAAAAAAATTTAAGAGGAAATAAAATTGTCACAGTGAATATTATTTTTGTCATTGCATTGATGCAAGAACTATTGGTTTCCCTTATGTCTTCCTACTATCAAGTGTTTCATTTAAGATTTTGTTCATTATGGAAGGTGTTCATATATGTGTTGTTTAGTTTTTCCTTCCAAAGAGCGTTCATCTGTATTTTTCAGATACTATTTGATTACTCTTTTTTTAAATAGAATTTCCAATAAGTGAAAACAATGTTATTTTGCTAAAAATGTATCCACTCACTCACTCTTCATTCTAGGTTAACGACTGAAGTTTCTGTCACTCATGTAAGGTCACCTTAGACTCATACAAGATATTAGTCTTATTGATATTACCTGAGGGGAGAAATCAAGGTTTCTCCAAGATTCTAGTTAAAGAGAAGAATACTAGGAATTTGTCCTTGTTGCAAAAACTTTCCAGTGTCTCTCCAAGTTTGCTGCCATTGGTTGAAAATTTTATTTTTGCCAGATCACAGAGTTGGATGGGATTCTGCAAAGAGGTATAGTCAGACATTGCTTAGATGATCCATTAGAGTTGACTGTTGACTGAGAAAAATATATACTTTGTGCTTTTATGGAAGCAGAGTAAAATGGACTTTCCTAAATTAGCTAGTATTATCTGGAAAGAAAAAAAGTACAATAGTATTTGTCCACTTACATGCTTTCTCAATAACGTTATTCCAATTAATTTTTAAATCATAGTGATAATAGCAAAAATTTTCACTTTACTATTGCTCAATATGATATACTATATATACTGGGAGTTGGCAGTGGGCAAAAAATAGAGAAGACTCTGTTCCACATGAGCTAAATATCAAGTTATACTGCAGTAAATTTAAAAATCTGACAGCCCTATTTTTTTAGATTGTTTACCATCATAAATTTACTAAAAAGCAGTCAGTAGGAACATTTTCTATTATAAAATATATTCATCATTTTAAAAAAATATGTTGGAATATCTATCATGTGTTTAAGCCTAGCTTTTGTTTCCTTTAATTAAGTGTTGTAATACCTTAGCCTATTTTAAATATTGTCCAGTACATTTGCTTTGTTTCCATATTTTCTAATACAAGAAAGAAATATATTTTGTCCCATATAATCATCTAGGCAGTTGTTTTTAAAACTCTGTGAGAAAAATATGATAGAACATTAAATCATCATGGAATTGTTTTTAAAACAATATTTGAAAATAAAATCAAATTCCTAAGCCTATAGGAAAAATAAATAAAATTTTACATATTATTTCCCAAGTATTATAATAGGTGCTATTTTAAAATTAGCCCATAGAATTTTTTTATTGTCTATATGGTTGAAAAATCAGTTTCTAGATTAGTAACAGGGATTTGCTTAAATAATTACTCTTTAATTACTATTGTTATCTCATCTTTATGAGATATTGGTGTAAGGTCTTTATAGTTCTTTATGAAAGTAATGCTTATGAATATAACTATTGCCCTGTTAAATTTTTCTTAATATGTTTACTTTCACTATTTTACATGTAGTTTAGATGGGATGGGGTTTTAATATTTCTGAACTGATTCATGTAGTTTTCACCTATTCTCATAAATGCATATGTGCCCTTTTTAAAATCAGAAATTTATTGGGATCCAGTTGTTATTTTGTAGTCCTTTATAGTTTCAAAATATAGTCAAATTTGAGGTAAACAGCACTTTAATGATTATCTGTAACACAGATGTTGAAAAACAATGCTCTATGCTTTGTGAAAGTTAAAAAAAGTTAAATTTTAGGAATTTGAAATAAAAGTAAATTTGTGAATTTGTGACATCATTTTTCTTTGTATAAAAAATTTAAGAAATTTGTTGTTAAAAATATGGCACAAAAAGACTAAAATAATGAATGGAGTGAATAATAGTTTCCTCTCATATATGATGTCATGGACCTAAGGGAATTACTAGGCTCTGCATCTGGTCTGTGATGACTAACAATGAGCAATCAGATGAAGGATCTTGATTCAGTAAAACTGAGTAACCACAGAAAGGTAAAACATCCTATGATAGCAACACAGTGGTAAACATGGAAAAGCATGGTCCTACAAATCCAAAACACTTGTCTTTAAATTTATTTAATAAATATTTAACACAATTTATTAAAATGTATCAAAAATTAAAGTTTCTATTATTCTCACCACAAAGAATTACTTAAATTCAACAAATTAAGATCCACAAACTAAAAATGTAAAACATTACCTAAAACAAATGAGATTTAAACAAAAACTCAAAAAGGTAATTGAAAGAGTAGAAACTTGATAAGCAAGAAACTGACTTATATCTGTATTTGTACAAATTGAATTTTGGAGACAATAGGACAACGTAATAACACAGTAAGCCATTCAGAAGTGGAAAAACTCTGGGATATTCATCATAGTTATCTTCTACTGTGTTCTCTACCTCCAATGGGAAAGCCTAGACACTAATATCCTTGAAATCCAGGTTTTACTGGGATTTTTAAGTCCTTTTGTAACTTTAACTTTTTCACTTCAACCAATGCTTTACCTTTTTATTTATTTTCAAAACCAAAAAGAGTAACAAACATTTCAAAATATATTCTTGAATGAATGAATGTGACAGTATTCTTATTTAGTTTTTACCTTGGTTATTATTATTTAACATTAAACTGTATCAGTTGATAGTGAATAGGAAAATTACTAAAATATTAAGGTTGTTTGATAATAATATCGAATCACATTGGCTTCTGATGAAAATCAAAATCTTGACATCATACCTGTAGGCTAATTGGAAGTAATGCACAAAGTATTTTTTTCCTATGTACAAATAATTTATACTGAAAATAAAAGCGAATAGTTAGAAATGAAAATTTAATCTGCAAATTGCCAAGGAGATGTAGCTTAAAGTTCACAAAGCATTGGTGACGATCTGGCTCTAATTTTTGCATACCAATTCTGTGCTTTTGGAAAATTATTTAATTTTTTCTAAGCCTTACTTTCTTCTTCAATATAGCAGGGTTAAATCCATGTTCTAAAATAACCATGAGAATTAAGTGAAAAATTTTATGCAAAGTTCTTAAAACTAGGTACATACTAACTATACAATAAAGGCTGGCTAATCCTATTCATAATAATAAAAATAATAATACCTTTTAAATGATTTGAGTAAGTTTATGATTTTTCCTGTGTAGACAAGTCATAACAACATGATTACATGGATGCAATAACTATTTGCTTTTAGATTTGTGTGCTGTAGATACTAGATGACATATGTAGGCCAATGCTCCGTAGAGAATGACCAACTTCTGAATGACCAACTGTAAGCAAGCACAATGCAGTTTCTCTGCCAGTAGTTACATGTGCATTTATAATTTTGTTAGTTCTCTGTTAGCAATGGAAAATACAGCACTAAACCTTTTATTATGGTAGAAAGCAACTATCTCATACATGTTGTTAAAGTCATGTTTAGTTACTTCTCTAAGTATAAAGAAAAAAACTTTTTCATTAAAAATTCACATTTTAAAAAAATATTTATTTTTTAGTGGACACAATATCTTTATTTTACATTCATGTAGTGCTGAGAATCAAACCCAGTGCCTCATGCATGGTAGGCGAGTGCTCTACCACTGAGCCACAATCCCAGCCCCTAAAAAATCACAATTTAAGAGACTGTAATTTGGTATTAGAAAAATGACACCATGGTAATATAACACATTTTTTTAATGAGAAGAAAAGAAGACATACAAAGTATCCAACATGCTCAATGAAATGAAGTAAAATAACTTGACCTTATGCTTTATGAAAGGTAATTGTAGAATAATTAAATAAAAAAATGTTAGAACTGATTTATCACATAGTAAGTATGTGAACAACTTATTTATCACAAAACATATCATGCTTTGGATATTATATTTAGAAATATAATATGCCAAAATTAAATTGGTTTCCATTTGAATTCCTTGACTGTTTGTAGTTATAAATAAGTTTTTGGCTTATAGCTATATTTTATCATCTACAAACATTAGAAGTTTATCCCACTGTATATAAACCATTTCCAGTTTAGTAGTACATTGTAAGCCAACTTAGTGGAGAAGAAGATCCATCATTTTATTTTGCTCATGGATCCTGTACATAATGGGAATTGTTCAGTTCCACAATAGTTGAGAAGATTCAGATGGCTACAGGTGACCCAAATTTGTTTATGGCAAGCATCATCTGGAGGCCTCTTTACTCACATATCTAGAGCTGGGAAGAATCTAAGAATGGCTCAGCAGGGACTGTCTACACATGTCTACACATGTCCTCTCAGTTGTGCTTGGAGTTTTCTCAGACACCATGGCTTCAGACCTTACATTATGACTCAGGAATCCAGTATCAACTTAACTAGGAAATAAGATACCTGATCTTTTATAACAGCCTCAAAAGTCACATTGCATTACTTCTGCCATATTCTATTGGTCAAGTAATCACAGCACACTCAGGTATAAGGTAAAGGAACCTAGATTTGACTTCCTGCTTGGAGAAATATTAGAGAATTTGCTGTCATTTAAAAAAATTCACTAATGATTTATATACATTAATGATTTATACATTCCATTAGAAAAGTATACCCATCCTTTCCAAGGCCCTGAAATGACTGCATTAAGATCAAGCTCATGGTCAAGAATCTCTTGTATACAGATGAGGCCCCTCAAATGCAATTTATTGCTTACATTTCATCTAGGCCTGCCTCTGTCCTACCACTACCACCACATCTGACATTCAATGGTACAATTATGCCAAGACATCATTTTCAAATAAACAAAAGAGAAGGTACCCAATAGTGGTTAGCTAATAACAATTCTAAAAACTAGTGGGCTCACATTTGTTTAGGACCCAAGTCTGCTCCCTGAAAATGATTATCTGTAGCATGTGATACATCTGATATTTGAGTCATACTTTCTCTTCTTAGGCCATTTTATATTTTAGTTTACTGCCAATGGAAGTTTTGGGATATGATGACCTTGTTTATGTTTTACTGTCTCTCTTTCAGTTCAAACGTATAATTCATTTAAAAAGTCAGTTTTTATAAAGTATGTTGACACCCAATTCAAGTCTTCATACATGTACTTTGTATAATAATGTCCATCACATTCCACCATCCTAATATACAAACGGAGATACAAAAATTGTGGTATATATGTGTATTAAGAATTGTAATACAAAATCAGCATTTCTTAATAAAATTTTTTAATAAAATTCCCCGTATTTTCATTCCATTCCCAAATTATTATTGTCTTGTTTTCTATTTTGGTATAACAAGTCCACAAATCTTAATGGGGAAAAAAAAAACACAATTTTATCTTGTGATTGTTTCTTCTGTGCTTCAAAATTTAAAAAATAAATAAATAATAGCATTACCTTAGATTAGGTAGAAGGAAGTGAAAGGAGGGGAAGGCAGGGGATGTGGGGATAAGAAAGGCAGTAAAATGAAACAGACATTATTACTTTAGGTATGTGACTGTATGACTAATGTGGTTCTACAATATGTATACTCAGAAAAATGAGAAATTATATCCCATCTATGTATGATTTATCAAAGTATATAAGTGCATTCTACTGTCATGTATAACTAATAAAAAAATTTAAAAGTCAGTTTTAATGCCTAATTATGATTTAATCCATTAGACAAGAGCCATATCTACAATATCTTCCACTTAAATATTTCACTACCTTAAGTACCACTTTGATGGGACTGCTAGAGGAAAAAGCCTATAAGATTCTAAGAAATCTTAGTACTTTACAGCTTCACTAAGGCCTTCCCTTAATAGCCTGCTGTGGTCTCACATTTTTTTGAAATATCTATGACAAAACATCTTAAAACTTTCTGAGATATTAACAAAGTTTTCTCTTAAACCTTGACTTCATTTTTGCTGTGAAGTCATGTTTTCCTGACAATGTTCAGGATCTGATCATTGATTTGAAAGTTTTTTTACTTTGAGAACTCTTTGCTTAAGAGAGTTTGTTCTGGTTTCTCTGTATTTTCTTGAAATCCTACTTGAAAAGTGAAGAGTTTGATTTCTAGTTCATGTTTCTACTCTAGAATTTTATTATAAGCAGATACAGGAATCTGGGTACTACCTTTAACATCATGGTTTAAAGTTTCCTTAGCTATAATATTGAGTCCTTTAGGTTCTTCTCTCTCTCTCTCCCCCCTCTCTCTCTCCCTCTCCAGGTGCAATGATGCCAAATTTTCTACTACGTGGTAAGAGAGTCCTCTTTCCTCAATCTTCCTATAACATTTTTTTTCTTAATTCTCTTTAGCCTTCTATATGTACTCTTCAAGGACTGGAAGATTTCCATGTATTTGATCCTAAGTCAGCATTTCTCAGATTTTTAATAAAATTCCCCATATTTTCATTCCATTCCCAAATTGTCTTGTTTTCTATTTTGGTATAACAAAAATACCAAAAATCTTAAAGATGAAAAAAAAAAAGAACAAAACCATTTTATCTTGTGTATGTTTCTTCTGTGCTTCAAAATTTTAAATGATCACAGTGGCAATAGCTTGCCTCTCCTTTACAGTATTTGAAACCTCAGCTGGAAAGACCAGAACATCAGGGGGTAGCTTAAATTACCAGAGTTTGGAGGATTTGGAAGCTTCTAAGATTTTATGTCTGATACTTGAGCTAGGAGGACTAGAAGGCTAGTCACAGTTGTGATTCTTGCATAGAACAGATATACAGTTTCTCAATTTGGCATGAACATCTTCACAGCATATTTATAAGACACTCAGACTTCTTAAGTGATGACTAAGTTCTCTAAAAATGAATGTTTCAGCAAGAGGAACAGTCCTTTTTGCCTAACTTGGACAGTTACATAGAATAAATTCTTGTAGGTTATATACTAATAGGCCTGATTCAAGTAAAGAAGGATAGAATCTACTTTTCTATTTGAATAAGTGTCAGAAATGATGAAAACCTGTTCTAAAACTATCATAAAATATAAATAATAATCAGATAGTAATAAATTTTATATTTCATAATATAAAATAAATCAATATATTCTTAGACTGTTTAACATATTTTTGAAAAACCTATCTAGAGTTTTTATACAAATATCCATCTTAAGATATTTCTTTTGTTTATATTGATTTCAATAGGCAATGACACACTATTTACAATACTAAATTGATTAAAATGTCAATATCTGATGTATAGACAATTAATTATAGTTATAAATATTATATGTAATAGAGATAATCAAATTCACACAAAGCAAATTGAAAATCAAAATATATTTGCGAATGTATTGTACTTTCTTTTTATTAGTCTTTTCAATTAATCAAAGTACAGTCTTCTCTGCTGATTTGTTTAATCATTCGAGTTCTTTTATATTTTCTCCACAATTGAAAAAAAAATCAGAATTATTAGAATGAAATTTGGGATGAAATACATAAGCAGTTTTACATTAATCATTTAATATTTTATTCAAGACATGATAGAATTTTCAGGATTACATACAGAGGAAGAGAGAGAATGTATAAGTTGACTAGAAACTTTATTTCTCCCAAGAGCCATTTCTTGTTCTTAGAAGTTGGGGGTGAGAAGCAGAGTAATTAGGCAAAGGTTTCAGAAGAATCAGATCTCATTAAGAGGATATTAATAAGTCCAACAGGTTTTCAGATGGAGCTCCAATGGACTACGTTATAGGAAGCACACTATGAAATTTACCAGTTTCATAATGATTAAAGCTCATATTTGAAAACTTTGCTAAATTACAAATATTATCATAAAACAGGAAACAAATGTTGATAACAAAATTGAAAAATTAAAAGTGCAAAAAGGGAAACTGAGAAATTATTAGATGAGATTAGGTAATGTTGAAGAGAGATTTATCAAATTGGAAGATAAAGAATATCCATCCTAAAGTTACAAAGGTATGTTAAGTGTGGGAATTACGCAAAAAAGAATTACAAAAATATATTATTTTTAAAATTTTCTAATATATGTGTAATTGTGTAAATAGGGCAGGATAAAATAATTTGGAGGAAAAATATTTAAAGTGGAAATAACCAAGAATATTGTAAAGCTGACAAAAGACAAGTCATAAGTTCTAGGAGCATTACATTAACCTAAATAAAATAAATTCAAAGAAAACAGCACCAATGGCACAATATACATTTGCTTGAAACTAAGGGGAAAAAAGAACATTTCCAAAAAATTAGCATTAAGGAAGCAAAAAAAAAAATGGTGTAATCACCAACTTCCCACTAAGAATAATGGATAAAAGAAGATAGGATTATTGTGTTTTCAAAAGGTATTAAACACTTGCAAACTAAAAATATATATCCATAAAACTTCTATGAGAAAGTATAACAGAATAACTATGAATTTTTATGTAGGCATTTTTTTTGCATGAACAAAAACCTCAACCACTGAAGAAAAAATATAATTCTTTATTAAAATTATAAATTTTATTTTTATTCATCATAAATTCCATTAGATTAATTGAAAAGCCACAGACCTTTAAACAGTGTTCTTAATAAATACACCTGTAAAGGACGTTCAAGGAGAATATATTACAAATACTTCTAATAGTATTTAAAACAATAGGCAGAACAAAAAAAAAGTTTAACTATTTGCAAAGCCTTTACAAAAATATTTTTGATTGACTAAAAGCTCGTAAAAATTTACCAACATTATTAGTTATCAACTGAATTCAAATTAAAACCATAATGAGATTTCACTTTACTCACATTAGAAGCCTTAAAAAAAAAAGATGAAAATTACCAGACATTGGAGAGAATGAGGAGAAACTTGAGTTTGAGTCTAAAATGCTACAATACCTTTGGAAAACTGTTTACAGTGTTCTGTAAAGTTAAATATACTCATGATTCAAAATTCATTTCTTAGTAGTTACCCAACTAAAGCATCTACACAAGGTCTGTATGAGAATGTCATAATTTTTTTTAAAATTAGGTATATATAAACTGAAAACAACTTAAATCTGTGTTAATACTGTCTGGATACATTTTTTAATTTAATTTTAATTTTTTAATTAGAGCATTAGTAGCTGGGTTTATCCTCACAAAATCATACATGCATAGAATGTGACCTGCTCCATTTCAGTCCCCTTTCTCTCAACTCCCCCCTCTCTGCTCCCATCCCTCCCTTCATTCTACTGAACCTCCCCTTGCTTATCCATTTATCCATCCCTGATTGGTGCTTTCCACACACATAGAGGTAAAATTCCCTGTGATATATTTATATGTTCACATATTATTGACTTTGTTAAATTAGCTCCTTATTTCCTCCCCTTCCTCATCCCTCCTTCCTCTCTCTCTCAATTTCAATCTCATTCTTCTATTCCACTAATCTTACTTGTATCATTATGATATATTCTTTCCCTTGTTTGCTCTAGCTTCCACATATAAGAGAAAACATCTGACCCTTGTTTTCTGAGTTTGACTTATTTGGGAGTGTTCTCTCCCTTTCAATTTCATGGAATAATTTGAGAGAGACTAGTATAAATTCTTCTTTAAAGCTCTGACAAAACTTAGCTGCGAATTCATTTTGTCCTGGGCTATTCTTTGTTTCTTTATTGGAAGGCTTTTAATTGCTATTTCAATTTATTTCTTGATATTGGTCTGTTTAGTTTTTCTATATTTTCCTAGTCCAATTTTGGCAGATCATATGTGTCAAGACATTTGTGAATGTCTTCCAGATTTTCCAGTTTATTGGACTACAATTAGAAGTGTCTGTAGTGATAGCTCCTTTTTCATCTCTAATTTTGTTGATTTGAGTCTTCTCTTTCTTTTGATTAGTTTTGCTAAGAGTTTATCAATTTTATTTATCTATTTGAAGAACCAACTCTTTGTCCCATTGATTCTGTGTATTTTTTCAACCTCATTATTTTTGGCTCTGATTATCTCCTGTCTTCTACTGATTTTGTAATTAGTTTTTTTCCCCCCTAAGGCCTTGAGGTGGAGCAAAAGCTTATTTATTTGGGCTTTTTTTATATATAAAGTAGGCACTCAATGCAATAAATTTTCTTCTTGGAATTACTTTCATACTGTCCCAGAGCTTTTGGCATGTTGAATCTCTATGCTCATTTGTTTTTAAGAATTTCTTTCTTTCTTTCTTTCTTTCTTTCTTTCTTTCTTTCTTTCTTTCTTTCTTTTTTCTTTCTTTCTTTCTTTCTTTTTTCTTTCTTTCTTTCCTCTTTCTTTCTTTCTTTCTTTCTTTCTTTCTCTTTCTTTCTTTCTTTTTTCTTTCTTTCCTCTTTCTTTCTTTCTTTCTCTTTCTTTCTTTCTTCTTTCTTTCTTTCTTTCTTTCTTTCTTTCTTTCTTTCTTTCTTTCTTTCTTTCTTTTTTACTACACTGCAGGAAGCCACATCTCCAGCCTTTTTGTTTGTTTGTTTTTAGAGATTTTGTCTTCCCAAGTCACTGGGATTGCAGACATTGCCACTGTGCCTGGCTCTTCTCTCATTTCTTCTATGATCCAGTCTTTAGATAAGATAATATGTTTAATCTGCATGTGCTTATTTTGTTTAATCTGCATGAGCTATTATTTTTCTTGCTGTTGCTTTCTAGTTTCATTCCATTATGATCTGATTCTGTTTTGATCTGAGAGGATGCATAAAATTATATTAATTTTTTTTTGTATTTGCTAAGACTTACATCATGACCTAAAATATTATCTGTTTTGAAAAAGTCTCCATCAGCTGCTGAGAAGAAGAAAAATTGAGGTGTTTGGGTGGGAAATATTTATTTCCAGGAGTTCTGTTTGGTTTCTTTTTATTATCTCTCTTTTTTTTGAAATGATCTTTCAGCTCCCATATTTTCTCTCTTGATTATTTAGATATTACTTTGAACATCTTAATAATCGTTTTTTTTCATAATCTTTTTTTCTGGAACTTCATGCACTTCCATATCTGCAGTATCCTTTATTGGGAGATTGTGACTTTTGTGGCGAGATTTGTTTGCCTGTTTCTTCATATTTTCAGAGGTCTTAGATTTGCTTATCAATTGAGATGGATTCTTTTTTTTTTCTTTTATACATGTGTCCTTTTGTGTGTAGTTAGTTCTTATGTTCTGGGATTTCTCTCTGTTTTTGATGTATGAGTAGATGTGCAGGCATATTCCTTGAAGTCCTCCTCTGATTGTTCCTCCTTGGGGACTGGTCGTTGGTTTGGGTTTTTTTTTTTTCTGTCCCCAATTCTATGTGATGAAGTAATGTTCAGGTTCATATGGGGCTAGATCATGTGTGCACTGAGATTTGCTGTTACTTGGCTGGTTTGCAAGCATTGCTCTGCAGAAAAATATCTACTCTGTAAGCTGGAAGTGTCCCAATCACTTTCCAGCCCCTCTTAGAAGAAGAGGGGAGCTCTAATGTTAGCAACAGTAGCACAACGTTAAGATAATTTTCAGATGTCTACTTTGACATCTATAACACTAATAGCCAACTACATAGGAATGGTGAGGTCAACATTTAATATCAGTACAACAAGAAATAAATGTGACCCAGATCAGGCATTAAACCACTGGTATCTTCTATGTAGTCCACTGTATTAGTAATCACAACCACATGAATTGGGTAGGCATTATATAAACTATATATAACTATTATAGTTTCCTCAATGAGGAGAAAATAAGGTAGAAAGGCAAGAAAAGGTTTAAAATATTTAAAAGTAAATAGAAAGCAAGAGAAGTAGCAGATGTTAGGTGTAAAGAAGGGAGAAAACAAATTAACTGAAAGTAGTAAAAATGAAGGAGAGGAAGAGGGAACAATTTTTTTAAAATCTGCAGCACTTTCCTCTCTCTCTACCTGCACTGCCCCTCTACCCTCAGTAGCTATGGTTGCAGCATTTGGATGCCAAGTTTGCATTTTGTTTCTTATATTATGTTCAAACTTTCTGGATTTCTGTGTTTCTATGGTTTCTTTTATTGTCCAGTATTTCATTTCAGTGACTTCCCTTAATTACCCACCTTACTGAGGAGCAGTGTTTCTGCTTTGTAAGTAGATACAAAGGAACTGCTGAGAAGTATGCCCTTCCTTTAATTTACCATATTCTCTCCATGATATAGTCATTTAATGGAATAGTATCAAGCAATTAAAAAGGTATAAACTGCTCATATATGCATCTCTATGGATGCATTTCAGAAACATTATGCTCAAAAAGAGAGGCCAAATACAAAAAAAAAAGTATATACTGTATGATTTCAATTATATGAAGTCCATGAACTGGTGAAATTAGGCCTAAAGGTGATAGAAATAAGAAATGTATTGTATCCAGATGTGAAGCTGGGGGAGGTGATTAGAAAAGGGCATGAGAAATATAAAGTTGGGTATATAAAGTTATTAAGACTCAGGAACTCTACACTTAAAAGTACACATTTTATTACATAGCATTACGTCTCAATGACTAAAAAATGACTTAGAAAATTTATAGTCTTTTCACTGAATAAATTTAAAAAGGAATTAATCCACCCCCACTCTCCCAAGAAAGAAAACTGCAGTTTGCACACACAGAAAAATAAAAGTAACACTCTTCAATTTGGTTTAAGGTCAAAGTAACTTTAATGCCTGAGAAGGACAATATAAGAAAGGCAAATTCCGAGTCAATCTTTCCCATAAATAGATATTTTATGAACCATAAATAAAATATTGGCAATTTAGTGATTGGAAGTATGTAAAATCACAACTACTCTGGATTTATTCCAGGAATGTAAGTTTATTTTAATGTTTTAAAAAATCCATACTATTCATGATATTGAGAATATAACAGAAAACACATACTTGAAGTGTTGAAAAATAATTTGGTAACATTTATACTCACGACATAAAGGTCTTTATAAATTAGGAATACAAAATAATTTTCTACAAAAGATCAATAGCAAACATAAAAATAAAGTTAAAATGGTGAAAAATTTTCCTTTGACTTTAGGAATGAGACAATGCTATTTGATATGTCTGCGTCTACTTAATATTTTACTTGAGTCTTTTCCTAATAATTCCATAGAACCCAAGGAAAAATATAATGTAATAGAAGAAATAGAGATATCATTATTGTAGATGATGTAAATTTTACACAAGAAAACCAAACAGAATCTAAAGTTCACTATTTAAATAAATAAGTAAATTTAGAAAGTTCACACTGTGGAAAAATTAATTGTATTTCCCCCCAAACTAGCACAATTATATACTAAAAAAAATTAAACATGCTATTAACCTATGAATGAGTCTAATTCATATTTTTTCAAGGCTTCACAGAGAAAAATAGCAATCATCACAAAGATGCTTTACATTATAAAATTTATATTAAAATGTTAAAAAATAGAGAAGAAAATATGTAAGGAAAGAAATTAGGACTTAGTCTATTACTTGCCAATTATTATTATAAAGCTGCAGTAAGGAAGATTATGCTGAGATTACAATATTACACAGTTAAAACCATACAATATTATAGAATCCAGAGATAGATGTGCATAGAAAATTAGACTGAAGAACATTGGGGGTAAAGGATGATCTTTTCAGTAAGCAACACCAATGTCAATAATAATAAGTCAATAAACTTAGATGTATTTGTATAATGAAATTCTACAGAGTGCAATGATTCTCACAGGATGATTGTGGGAATCCAGTCATCTCTAAGTCTCTTATAGTGATGAGTAAAGTTTAAACTATTTTTAATAAATACTAAGATGTTATTTGGCATTTTGAAAATCATTCTCTCACAAATGTTCTGAGTATAAAAGTTCATTAGTCCAATTTCAGTTTCATACTGTAAAGACCTTTCAGAAATTACTACTTGATTACTGGAAGTTTCAAAGCTGTTCTGTTGTACCAAAGAAAATCTACAATTATCCAAAAAAATATTTTTAAAAAAATTTTTCATTTTCAACTACATATCATTATAAGATTACATTTCCTTCCAAATATTCAACCAAGCAACATATACAAACAGATTGAGTGTAAGGGCTCATATAAATATCCAACTTTTTTCTCTTAATGGAGACATTAAAGAGATTTGCACAAATGTATAAAAAACTGACATTCTTTTCACTTTTTTTGTTTTGGAATATACAGTTATTTTTCACAAAATATACAATTTATTTAAACATAATGATCTTATCATTATTGTTAGTAAACACTTTGAATATTATATATTTAGTTTCTAATACGTTAAATGTTAATGAATATTTGTGTTCATTACTGAGAATTTACTACTCTATACACTTATATATATTTTATGGGCATATATTTTAATTCAATTAAAAGTTTATTAAGATATAAAACTATTTATTGATGATTTTATGTCCGTGGTGAGAACTTTCTTTTTCCATTAGTACATCAGCCATTTTTAGATTATAATTTTTTTTTAAATTTTATTACCATTCTCAGGAAGTGATTAGATCCTTTACCTCTAAGATTAGAAACATCAACCTCATTTCCTTTTTACTTCACTTCTTTTTCATCTTTAATCAGAGATAGAGATTAAAAGTCTTATTAAAACTCTTATCATTTTAATGAGGGTTTTATTTGTCTTTTAACCATCCTGTTATCTGAATTAATAAATATTTTTACATCCAATTTCAGAATGGTAAGACAAAGTGATCTCACTCAAGATTGCCAGAAGTGAAGATACCACTTCAGTATAATCAAATATTACTGGTGGAACACACTAGAAATGTTCTGCAAAATTTCCAGGTTCTAGTACAAAGATGTCAAGCAGAATAATCTGAAGCCTTGGAAAATATAATAGTAAATTACAACTAGGAATGGAGAACAAATATCTCTTAGTTCCTACTCTATACTAGAACTGTACATTAATATTGTTAATAATTCTGTGAAATTGTTTTCCTGCTAGAATTAAACGTCAAAGATGCTGTTATATAGGTATCAATGATTAGCCAGAGGGCAATTACTGGTCTCTTTGTTGCCATCTATTAGTCACCTAAAGGTCTTTTAAAGATGGTAAGTCTCTAATCATGGCACAGTTGTTATTCTTTTGTCACTGGAATAATAGACTTAGAAAAGTAGCAGCCAGGTTGATGTTGGCTGAGAAAAGTACTTTAATAAGTCAGTCAACACTGTGGATAGTTGGTGGCCTCCAAATGATCCATAGACAAAAATATATGAGAGCTAGCATTGTGGAAGATATTTCTTCAGCCAAAATCCTGTCTACTTCCATATAATCACATTTCAGCAAATTTATCCTTTGGATGATCTAATTCTCTCTGGATGTAAGTGATTCTCACTTGGGTCTCCTGATTTGGACACACTTATAAGGGTCATATAACATATTTCATTTTTAGTTTGTAGGAACTTGTATAGTCAGATTAAAGAACTAGATGTAGAAATTTAAAAGAAAATAGGAGGACTTTTCTTTTTTCTTTTCCTTGTTTTTTATACTTTCAACATTTTCTCTCAGGACCCAGTATTAACTTTCACTTAACAGCAATTTCAAAAGTATGCTTCTTAGTCAGCTCCCTAGAGAAAATGGTAAACCAATAAAAACAGACAGTACAATCATTTTTGGCACAAGAGCATAACTTATTTGAAGACATCAGGAAGCACCAATAAAATATAGTGATGCACAAGATAAATGTAAATGTGACATACTGTAGAGTTATGGATTAAAGAGTGTCTCTTCTCCTAATATACATGTCAATCTAACAAGGAGATAGTCTAAAGCTCCCTTGTGCCTATCATGTCATGGGGTCACCCTGGGAAGATATACTGCAGATTATGTGGAGATCCATAAAGAGAATACTGCAAATAAACAGAAGAATTTATGTCTTCATGGATTTCAAAAGATAATGTTTCAATTAGAGAATTATAATGTTTAGCTTTGTCATAGTTTTCAGACTTAAAAAAAAAAACCCTAGTTGAAGCAGCCACTTGTGAAATATCTAACTCCTTGATTTCAAAGTATAAAAAAGAAAAGAAAAAACAAGAAAGAAAAACACCAGGTACTGTATTCTATATTTCAGAACTTAACGTGATCATAGGTTCTCTGAGATCATATTTGAGTGCTATCAAAGCTGACTACTAATAGTTTATATGTCAAATTCATTCTATATGTAAGAAGTTTAAATGTGAAAATATTTATTAATCTTGTGCTTAAGAAGCAAATAGTTTAAATATATAAATTAATAAATACTATTTAACTGACTTTAATTTGACCTTATTTTGAATATTATATATCTACCACAAGACAAAAAATATTATCATTAAAATTCATTGAATCAAAGAAAGAAGATTTAATAATAATCAAATTTGTTACACTTATCAGACCACTTTTTCTTACCAGGACTGCAAATTGACACCAGGCTTCATGCATGCTAGACAAGCACATCATCATTGAGCTATATCCCCAGCTCTTATTAGATGATTTTTCAAAAATCTCTAATTGAAAACACTTAAATGATATGTCTTTCCTGAAGCAATATATTGTATGTATGTTTATTCAGTTCAAAATGTAAGTTCTTACTAAGGAAATCTACCTGACTGCCCTACTGAACCGGGCATCTCTAAGCATTGAAGAAAGAAAGGTGAATAGGGAATTATCCCTGAACAAATAAAATTTACAGTTTCATGGAGAAATGAAGAGGTAAAAATAATCCATATTTGTGGTGGTGATTCAGGTGAGAGATAATTGCATTGAGGGAATGTTTTTAGTTAAAGTTGAAGAAAGTCAGATAAAGCTTCCCTGTATGACAAAAGCTAAATCTAAATGCATTAAATTGACTTACCAAGCAAGGAATTAAAGGGAGTTCCTTCTAGACACCAGAAACAGCAGGAACAAAGGCTCAAAATTGCAAATACCATAGTGCACAAGTTTCCGTGTGTGTGTGTGTGTGTGTGTGTGTGTAAGAGATAGAGCTAGATGGAGGGGGAAAGAGAGAGAGACAGAAAAAGGGAGACCCAGTAGTAAATGAAGAAGGGGAATGACAGATAAAACAGCTTTAACAGTGATAATGATGATCTTACTTGAATAAATACCCATAAATCAAATGCATTTCTATACACCAGTGATGAATTCACTGCAAGAGCAATTAGGAAAACTACCTCATTCACAATAGTTTCAAAAAATAAAATAAAATAAGATACTTGGGAATCAAGCTAACAAAAGAGGTGAAAGACCTCTACAATGAAACCAACAAAACACTAAAGAAAGAAATGAGATCTTAGAAATTGGAAAGATTTCCCTTATTCTTGGATAGACAGAATTAATATTGTCAAAGTGGGCCAGACTACCAAAACTGTTATACATATTTAATGCAGTTCCTATTAAAATCCCACTGACATTCTTCACAGAACTAGAAAAGGCAATTATGAAATTCATTTGAAAAAATAAGAGACCCAAAATATCCAAGGCAATCCTTAGTCAGAAGAATGAAGCAAGAGGCATCACAATACCAGACCTTAAACTATACTTCAGAGCAATAACAAAAATGGCAAGGTATTGGCACCAAAAATAGATATGTAGACCAATGCTACAGAATAGAAGACACAGTGACAAACCCACATGCATATGGTTATCTCATTCTAGACAAAGGCATTAAAAACATACATTGGAGAAAAGATAGCCTCTTCAACAAATTTGGTGCTTAAAAACTTGAAATCCATATGTAGCAAAATGAAATTAAACCTCTATCTCTCATTCTGCACAAAAAGCAACTCAAAGTGGATTAAAGACTTAGGCACTAGAACAGAGACCCTGTGCCTAATAGAAGAAAAAGTAAGACCCAATCTCCACCATGTCAGCATAGGAACTGACTTCCTTAACCAGATTCCTAAAGCACAAAAAGTAAAATCAAGAATCATTAAATGGGATGGACCCAAACTAAAAAGTTTCTTCTCAGCAAAAGAAACAACAACATGAAGGAGAACCTACTGAATGGCAGAAAATCTTTGCCACATGCCACTCAGATAGAGCACTGATTTCCAGGATATAAAAAAGAACTCAAAAAACTTAACACCAAAACAACAAATAACCCAATCAATAAATGGGCTAACAAACTAAACAGACACTTCACAGAGGAAGAAATATAATCAATTAACAAGTATATGAAAAAAGATTCATCATTTTTAGTGATTAGAGAAATGCAAATCAAAACTACTCTAAGATTTCATCTCACTCCAGTCAGAATGGCAAGAATACAAGCAACAATAAGTGTTGGTGAGGAAGCAGGGAAAAAGGTAGGCTCACACATTGCTGGTGGGACTGCAAATTGGTGTGACCACTATAGAAAGCAGTATGGAAATTCTCTGAAAATTTGGAATGGAACTGCCATTTGACCCAGTTATTCTAAAACTCCTCGGTTTATACTCAAAGGATTTGAAATAAGCACACTACAGTGACATAACCACATCAATGGTTGGAGAAGCTCAATTCACAACAGCTAAACTATGGAATCAACTTAGATGCCCTTAAACAAATGGATAAAGAAAATGTGGTACATATACACAATGGAATATTACTCAGTCTTAAGGAAGAATGAAATTATGCCATCTGCAGGTAAATGAATGGAGCTGGAGAATATCATGCTAAGTGAAATAAGCCAAATCCAAAAAACCAAAGACCAAATGTTTTCTCTGATAAGTGGATGCTAATCCATAATGGGAGGTGGAGAATGAAGGATCTTTGGATTGTGCAGAAGAGAGTAGGGGGTAGGGGTGTGAGGATGGGAAATATGGTGGAATGAGACATTATTACCCGATATACATGTATGATTTTACTACCAGTGTGACTCTGCACCATGTTCATCCAGAAGAAGAAGAAGTTGTGTTCCATTTGTGCACAGTATGTCAAAATGCATTCTACTGTCATATATAACTAATTAGAACAAATTAAAAAAATAAATAAACTGGGGGACAGCATCAGTCTTGTTTTTTAGACTCACTAACTTGAGCATGTTGCAGGTTTTTTGAGGGGTTCAAGTTAACTCACTAACAACATAGGACTCTACTGCACTGACTTTGGTGATAAGGGCACAAGCTAAGGCAATATAAATACAACTAGAACAAAAGAGAACAACATTTTTTCATATTAAAATAATGCAAAAGGTAAGATTTGATACCTTATCAGATACAGCTAGCAAGAGGAGAAGTAACCTGGCAGCTCCTCATGTCCTTGTCTTGGGTGGTATGTGTATGGAAGTCTCATGAAGTGATTCAAGAAATATAGGAGGAATACTGGGACATGTGACAGACAGAAAAAAAAGGGCAATGAACAACAATTTGAGTTTGTGTTACCTGGGAGATAGTCAAGTATTATTCATTAGGTAATTTTTACATATTTTTATGTAAAAAACATATTTTTACATAAAAATGTGTTTTTTTACATAATTTTTTTTCTAAATGGTAGAATAGAGATAAGGTCAAGATATAAATATCTGGTATCAAAACTGATACACAGTTTTTAGTTAAAATTCTGATTGTAAGTACAGTGGTTTAGATGTGAATTCAGTGTGGCCCTCAAGAGTTTGTGTGCTGAGTGATTGGTCTCCACAGTGGTGGTGCTGAGAATTGTTGAGATCTTTAATTGGTGGGGTCTAGTGGGAAGTTCTGACATTTGAAGAGACTGAGATATTTCTCGTGGGATCCCTGAGTCCTGAACCTGACACTTGAATCATTTTCTATGTTCTTTTTTTGAAGTGTGGTCTCTTTTTCAACCAGACCCCTGCCATTTACCGTGATATCCTGACACTGAGCCAATGCCAGTGTCATGCCCTGTGAACCTAATAAACCTCATTTCTCTATGAAGTTAGCCTGCTCACATATTTTGTTATAGCAGCAGAAACTGTACTAATACAATAAGTAAGATGGTCTAAGGAAGAAGAAAACTTTGTGTCAGTATTTAGGTATTTAAAAGGGAATTTTAATATGACCATACCACAACTAAGAAAGAGAAAATGTATTTATGCACACGCACACACACATACACAAAAACACACTAAGGAATCAAGAGTAAGGTTTCAGGGCTGGGATTGTGGCTCAGCGGGAGAGCGCTCACCTAGTGCATGTGGGGCACTGGGTTCTATCCTCAGCACTACATGAAAATAAATAAAGGTATTGTGTCCAACTACAAATAAAATAATAATTTTTTTAAGAGTATGGTTTCAAAGGGCTAAGGAAATAGATTTCATTCACTGAATTTGACCCTTTTGCCATAATAGTCTGAATGGGCTTGGTAATGTTCAACAATTGGTTGAAAATAGGGCAAAAGATGAAGAATTAGGAGGAATGACTGTTGGGTCTCTTCAAAGCAAGCTTAAAATGGTAAGATGGAGGGAGAGAAAGACAGAAAGAGAGAAGGGGGCACAGAATTCACATGGTACTTATAATTGAAGACTAGAAAGAAATTATTTAGAATAGGAGAAACTTTATCGGCACTGCTGTTAGAGAAAAGAGAGTAGATAGCCCATTGGTAATCTCCTTCAGAAAAGCCGACGTGGAACCAAGAATTTAGATGCCAATCCAATGTCAAATTCAGCATACAAATTACAAGAATTATAAGGTTATTAGAAAGCAAAAAAGGTATTTAAAGGCAGTCCAGAAATTAAGAGAACTCTTGGAAAGCAAAACAAATGGAATTAAATTATTTTTTAAAATAGAGGAATGAATATTATAATTCAAAGCCTAAATTTGGAACAACAATGTCCTTAAATTTCATGCTCGTAGTAAAATTCAAAATCCTGAGTAAGTCATAGGCTAGTCATCACAGCAATTAAAATGAAATCCATTCTGAACAAGTCAACCAATGGACCTAAAAATGTGGGTGCTGCAGACTAAGAAGTCTGCAAGTAGACCTTGGCAGAACTCTAGAGTCTAAGTACTGACACTTACTAGGTGCTGGTCATTGTGTTAATCTTCATTAAAACCTCATTAAAATAGAGTTACACCCTGTTATTGTTCTTATTTTATACAAATCTCAGCTCAACAAATTAAATTTCAGAGTTTGTATTTAAATACACAAATTATTTGAAAAAAATAGACTCTTAACCTAAATGTATATGATATCCGTTGAACAAAAACAACCTACTGCAGAAAATAATATGCTCAAATCCTAGAAATGTTACAAAAAAATCAAAAGTGTCACTATTGAAATTAAAATAATAAAAAAATAGCTGGTGGTAGGTAATGCAGGTTGAGAAACAAGTCCCTGCCGCTAAATTGCAATTGCAATTAACGAATTGTAAGTAACAAATTGTAAAATAGAGTGAATCAAGCTAATGATAGAAAAAAAAAATCCAGTGATATGAATCAATGAGGGAAAAAAAGGCATGGAATATATCTAAGAAAATCTGGGAAAGGTAGATAATAAATCAAGAAGTTTCAGAAGGTCCAGAGACAATGTTGGGAAAGGGATATTTAAAAAAATACTCCTGAATGAGATCAAAGGGTCCACTCTGTAATTAATAAAATTAATGAACATAACCCCCATCAGGAAATTACTACTTTCCCATTCCTTTCACTGAATACCCATATTCATATGCATATTCCCAGAATTGTTTTTTTTCTTTTGTTTCCTTTTAAATATAGCACAAATGTGTAAATAAATGTACATATTATATATACATTTTTATAATTTTAAATGAGTTGTCATTTTGATGAAGTTTTATTTAGTTGTTGAAATTAACAAAGTTCAGATGAATTAAACATATAGAAAAAAAACAAGCAAAGTGATAAACTTTTGGCAACATACCACTTATCAAAAAAAAGTCACTGTATTTCAAAATTCAAGGAATAGGCAGTAATGAAAGAACAACATGATGATCATTTCATTGGGTATCATTTTAGCTGGAAACATCAATTCTCAAAAGATGAAGACTAAATAATTCATAGTAAATTCTCAATAAAAACCTAATTTTATTTAGGAATCTTTTTATAGGTAGAAAACTTAGAGAGAGCCAGGTGTTTTGGCACCATATCTGTAATCCCATCTACGAGGGAGGCTGAGGCAGAAGGATCACAAGTTGGAAGTCAGTCTTAGCAACTTAGTGAATCCCTGTCACAAAATAAAAAGCAAAAGGGTCTAGGGGTGTATTTCCCTGCGAGAGCACTTGCCTAGCATGCCCAAGGCCCTGACTTCAATCCCCAGTACTGAAGCAAAAGAATGGAAATCAAGAGTGTTAGAGTAACAGGACCAAAATGATGGCTCCAGCAATCATCTCCCTACAAATACCAAGATAAACAGTTACTACTCACCAAAATACCTTCACAAATGCTTGGAAAATCAAGTAAGGGAGCACAGTGTCTGCTTTTAGTATAATAATATGAAAAGGCAAACTAAAGAAGGCAGGAAGGTAAGAGGTGCCTGCATCATCCCTTCCCTAACTCTAAGCAGCCCAATGTGAAAAGAGACCCCTTCCCCTTGTGGGGAGGAAGAGAGAATTAATTCCAGGCCTTAGACTTAAAACCCAGTGCTGGGTAAAAACCCAGACTCATACCACCAGCTTAGTAATCACAGATGGAACCTCTGGAATTGTCATAGGCCAGGTGCTATTAACCTCCTCCACCATTCCTCCAAACTCAGTAGGCTGAGTGGGGATCCAGATTCCATGCACTGAGGAACAGGAGCCCCAAACTATCACAGGGTCTTGTCTCAGATCCCAGTTCAAGGCCTACTGGGTTGAAGGCCAGAACTCAGTAAAAACTGAAGCCTCACACACAGGCCAGATCTCATAATCTCTAGGCCAGCTCTGGAAGAAATATGTGCACATATGTGCGCATATATGACAAATGGAGAACTTCAGTTTGCATCATTTCTGGCCTCAGAGGATTTCTGAGGTGCCTCAAACCCTCCCTCTTGAGTCTGTTCAGGTCCCTGTGGCTGTGAAAATCAGGTGTGACCTTGCTTAGTTTCAGCAATGGTAGACAATAAACCATCTCCATCACTCACACCCAAATCTTGGGCAGTACAGCTATCAACAAGCCAGCACTTGCAGACAGGGCTCTCAAACATCCCTGGCACCAGGCAGAGACCTGCAATTTAGTGGCAGGGACTTGTTTCTCAACCTGCATTACCACCAGCCTTTGTATGGGCCTTTGTGTATCTGGAATGTCCAGGTTCTTGTGGCTAGAACCTCAGAGAATATAGTGTGGGGCAAGACCCCATTCAATGGAGGTATGAAAGTGTAGTAAATACAAAATTTTGTCCCAGAACTTTGTGCAGAATTTGATAAATCTAATACTGGGCACATTCTAATGGGCATATTTCCCCTGACCTGCCTGTTCGGGGAGACTGTGCATCACCTATGTATAGTTGAAACAGTCTTAAGACATGAGTCTACCTCAGTAGTATAAAACACAGAGCAGTGTATGCTTTGAGTCTACCCCAGTATTGTGCAGGTTTTGGAAGCCTGTGGCTCAGGGTGTAACAGAGCTTGGCAATATTGGTGGTCATGGGTGTGGCATTCATCCCTGGAGCTAGTCCACCTACAGTGACTCTGCCCAGAACCAGGGAGAATCCTGAAGTGTCTCACCACCCCAGCCAGTAACTGTGCATGAGGTCTCCAGAGAAACTTTTTGGAATGGACTACTCTTTTTGATATTCTCCTTGTTTGCTCTAAAAAATCACACCAATAGTGTATTTGGGGGGAAACTTGGATAGTATCGCCTTCTAGTACTGAAACTGATAACACTGCAGTAGCAAACAACAACCCTGGACAGGGCGCCATCCAGTGATAATACAGGGGAAGTGACTGTAGAATCAGAGAAAATAAACAACCTATTTAGAATTTCTGTAAGGACAGGCACAAACAAAGCCATATTAGGAAAACAGAAATAAAAAGCTAATCCTTCAATTCCCAAATGATATCACATGCCAACAAGCATCAAGAGTTTTTAGGAAATCATGACCTCACCTAATACTCAAAATAAGGTGCCAGAATCTGACCAGATATTAATCAGTATGAGAGAATGCTGAAATAGAGAATTTAAAACATCTGCTTTAAGGAAACTAAACAAGCTCAAAGAAAACAGAGAAACACTTCAATACTCTAAGAGAGAAACTTAACAAAGAGATGGAAACAATTTTAAAAAATTAAACAGAAACTCTTGAGCTGAAAAATGTACTCAGTGAAATTAAAAACATGATGGAAGGCATAAATAGCAGCATAGATCAAAGAGAAGAATTAGTGACTTGAAGACAGGAAATAACAGAAAACTTCTCAAACCTGCAAAAGGATACAACTATCCAGGATCAGTAAGGTCAAAGATCACCAGACAGCTCTAACTCAACCAATCTACCCAAAGACATAATCAAATTCTCACAAGTTAAACATAAAGAAGATTCTCAAGGCTGCAAGAGAAAATAACCAATCAGGGGGTCTGAGTTCACCTAAAAGCAGACTTCTCAGCAGAAAATCTACAGCCCATGAAAGAGTGGCATGAGATTTTCACAAGAAAAAAAAAAAGAGATTGGCATGAGTTTTCCATAGGGAAAAACAAATGCCAATCAAGTATACTGTACCCTGTACAGCTATACTTTAAAAATAGAAATTAAGAGATTCCCAGGAAAAAAAATGATGAGATATATGTGCCCAACAGACCTGTTGTGCAAGAAATGGTAAAGGAAGTTCTTCAAGCTGGAAAAGGGAGACATTAATGAGTAAGAAGAAAATATGAGAGGTTATAAACTCCCTGGTAAAAAGTTATTAAACAAATTCAGAATGCTGTATTGTAAGTATGATATTTAAACCACTCCTATGTTTGGCATGAAGATTAAAAATCATTTTTACACCTCCAACTATGCTTCCTGTGACTGGATGACTTTGTTCTTTGCTTGTGGTTTTTTTCCCTGTAATGTAAAATTTACTTTTAAAAAAATAAAAATTATTTTAAAAACCAAAACATATCATTTTTATATAGCCAAATTAATGTCTTAAGAGATAGACAATATAGAAAGATGTAAAATGTAATACCAAAAATTCCAAATGTGCGGAGGAAGAATATGCATAGTTGTATCATAATTAGTAGTTTCTCTCTCTCCAGGCCTCACACATGCTAGACCAGTGCTCTGCCACTGAGCTCCATCCCCAGCTGTAGTAATTTCTCTTGTTCTTTGTTTCTACTCTTATCTCTAGGATCATTTGAAATTGCTGTCACTTAAAAATAGCCTCTAATAATCAAAAGATGTTTTTAAAGCCTCATGGTCAACACAAAACAAAAATCTGTAATGGGTAAGCCAAAATCAAGAAATCAAGATACATTACTAGATTAAATGACTTAACCTCAAAGGAAGACTAAGAGCAGAAGAGAGAAAAAGAGAGAATAAGAAGGAAGGTAAGAAAGACTGAAGGGCAAAAGAAGCTAAAACAAAATGAAATTACTAAACGTTTATAGTAAGATCTTACCTATAAACAATTAATAAAAAAAGTGGATTAAAAATCCCTATTGAAAGATATAGAATGAATGAATGGATTAATGAAAAAAGACATAACCATATATTGCTTACAAAAAAAAACCCCAATTCACTTTTAAGGACACACAGACTGAAAGTGAAGGGATGGGAATAAGATATTTCATGAAAATGTAATCTAAAAGAAAAACAGGAACAACCAAACTTAAGTTGGATAAAAAAGACTAAATCAAAAATAGAAAAAGTGAAAATGGTTATTATAATTGATGGGTCAATTTGGCAAGAGAAAATGGCAATTCTTAAATAAAAGGATCTATTTAGCAAGAGGAAGTGGCAATTCTAAATAAATATGTACCCATTACTGGAGTGCCCAAATATATAAAGCATATGTTAGTAGATGTAAAGGAAGAGACAGACTTCAATTCAATAATAGGAACTCTGTCTGACACCCTACTTTCAGCAATGGACAGATCATCCAAACAGAAAAAAAAAAAAAAACCCACAAAGAAATAGCAAAGTTAAATTGCACCCTATACCAAATGGACCTTGCAAATATCTACAGAACATGTCATGCAGCAGCTGTCCAAACACATTTTTCTCATCAGAACATGGAGGCTTTTCTAAAATAGATCATGTGATAGGACACAAAATAATTCTCTAAAAATTCAAAAAAATTGAAATTAAATTGTTTTTTTTTCTTATCAAAATGCAATAAGACTATAACCATAACAATAACAAAGCAAGGGAAATATACACATATATGAAAATGAAATGACTTACTTTTGAACAGATAATGGATCAAAGAAGAAATCAAGAAGAAAATTTAAAAATTTCTTAAAACAAATGAAAATGAAGGCACCTATGGATTGGCAAAAGCAGTACTAAGAGGAAAGTTTACCACAATCAATTTCTATATAAAAAAAATTCTCAAATAAATAACCTATCACTGAATCTCAAGGAACTAGAAAAGCAAGAAAAAAGTAGGCCCCAAATTAATGAAGGAAATAAATAATAAAGATTAGATCTAAAGAAATAGAGAAAATAAATGAATACTAAAAATCAAATATAAAAATATAAAAGGTCAATAAAACGAAGAGTTGTTTGAAAAAATAAAAAATGTAGATATACCTGATAGCTGAAAAGAATGGAAGACCCAAATCAAAAAAAAAAATCAGAGATAAAAAGGAAGAGGTTACAATGGACACCAAGAAACACAAACAATTAGAGATTCTTATGAGCAACTATATGTCAAAAAATTTGGTAACCTGGAAATAATGGATAAATTCCTAGAAACACACATTTTACCAATACCAAGTCATGAAAAAATAGAACACATGAACTGTTCATGAACTGTTTACATTCTTCATTGTTTCCTTGGCTATGAAGAAGCTTTTTAGTTTGATGCCATCCCGTTTATTATCATTATTGTTGTTATTATTATTATTAATTATTATTATTTGGTACCAGGGATTGAACCCAGGGGCACTCAACCACTGATTCACATCCCTAGACCTATTTTGTATTTTATTTACAGACAGGGTCTCACTGAGTTGCTTAGTGCCTCACTTTTGTAAAGCTGGCTTTGAACTTGCAATCCTCCTGCCTCAGCCTTCAGAGCCACTGGGATTACAGGCATGTACCACCATGATTTATTGATTTATTGATTCTTGACTTTACTTCTTGCACTTTAGGAGTCTTGTTGAGGAAGTCATTTCCTAAGCCAACATGGCGTAGAGTTGGTTTTACTTTTTCTTTTAGTAGGCACAGGGTCTGTGGTATAATGCCTAGGTCCGAATCCACTTTGAATTATGTGCAGGGTGAGATAGGGGTTCAATTTCATTCTACTACATATTTATTTCCAGTTTTCTATCACCATTTGTTGAAGAGGTTATCTTTTCTCCAACGTATGTTCATGGTGCCTTTGTCTAGTATGAGGTAATTGTATTTATTTGGGTTTGTCTTTGTCTCTTATATTCTGTACCATTGGCCTACATGTCTGCTTTTGTACCAATATCATGCAAAGGAAACAATCAAGAACATGATGAGAGAGCATACAGAATAGGAGAAAATCTTTGCCACCTGTACTTCAAATAGAGTATTAATCTGCAGTATATACAAAGAACTCAAAAAGTGTAACACATTCACTCTCACACACACACCCACACACAACAACAACAACAACAACAACAAAACAATCAAATAACTGAATCAATAAATGGGCAAAGGAACTAAACAGGCATTTCACAGAAGAAGAAATACATTGATCAACAAATATATTTAAAAAGTTCAACATCTCTAGCAATTAGATTAATGCAAATCAAAACTACACTGAGATTCCATCTCACTTCAGTCAAAATGGCAAGGATCAAGCACACATGTAATAATGAATGCTGCAAGCTTGTGGGGAAAATTGTACACTCATCCAGTGCTAGTGGGACTGCAAATTGATGCGACCACTATGGAAAGCAGTGTGGATATTCCTTAGAAAACTTGGATTAGAAAGACCATTTGACCCAGTTATCCCGCTCCTTGGTTTATACCCAAAGGATTTGAAATCATCATACCTACAATGGATAGCCACATCAGTGTTTATAGCGGCTATGTGAAAAACATCAGGCACAAAAAGACAAGCTCCACATGATCTTGTTCATATTTGTTATTTCAAAAGGCTGATCTATAGCAGTCTACGGTAGAATGGTTGTTGCCAGAGGCTGAGGATAGGATTTAGGGAAGATGTGGAAAAGTTGGTCAATGAGTACTATTATAATTAGTTACTAACAAGAAGTTCTGGTGTGGTATTACTGTACAGATTGGTGTCCATAGATAACAATATTGTACTATATTTCCAAAAGCTAGAAGAAAACATTTTGAAAGTTATTACCATAAAAATGATAAATTTGAAAGAATGTATAATGAAATGCATTCTGCTGTCTTGTATAACTAATTAGTACAAATAATTTTTTAAAAAAAGATCTGCTATACCATGCCATCTCACTTCTGATATTTGGATGCTAATTTACAATAACAGTGGGACCTAGGAAAGAATAGAGGTACTTTGCATTAGACAGAGGAGAGTGAAGGGAGGGGAAGGAGTATGGGAGTAGAGATGATAGTAGACTAAGTCAGACATCATTATCCTATGTGGATATATGATTACATGACCTGTATAACTCTATGTCATGTAAACCAGAAGTATGAGAAGTTATACTCCATTTATGTATGATGTATCAACATGCATTCTAGTATCTTGTGTAATTAATTAGAACAAATAAAAATTAATTAATTAATTTAAAATATGATAAATCAGATATGTATAACCTTATTAAAATATTACATAATGTATGCATAAACTGAAACTTTACTTTATACTAATTAATATGTATAATTTGAATATTGTCATTAGTTAGGTTTCAAAGCTCATTCTTTATCAATGAAATATCGTTCGAGTGGATCTATTTAAATACACAAGGTCCATTTTTATTATGAGAAAAATTCAAATATGAGAAAAAATATGGTATTAGAAAAGTGTAGTTGGGCATGGTGGCACATGCCTGTAATCCCAATATTTTTAGGAGGCTGAGGCAGGAGGATTGTGAATTCAAAAGCAGTCTCAAAATGTAGGCCCTAAGCAGCTTAGTGAGAACTTATCTCAAAGTAAGCTATTAAAAGGTTAGGATGTGGCTTAGTGGGTAAGCACTCCTAGACTCAATCTGTAGTTTAAAAAAAGTTTAATCTTATTGAATTATATATTTGGTGTCCACTTAAAATTTGAATGAATTCAATGGATGGAAAGGGAAATTGTTTCAATTTATAATGATAAATATTGCTTTTAAATAATATTTTCAGATCTATGGTACTTACTCAAGTTTACTCGGAGCAGTGGAATATGAAGTAGATAATAATGTGAAGATGACACATCTCCCTGGACTGCCTAGCATTGGTTTTGCATAACAATTTCCAATGCAATGGCAACATTATATGTTTTGGCACTGTTACCTATTTCCTGTTATACCTCTTCAGTAGGCATATATCATGTTGTTTTATTTTAGTCTTGTTATTCTTTATCATGGGAACTGTGAAAATTCCTGAGACCCACTCTAATTCAATCTGAATGTCCAGCCAGAGTTGGCTGTCAGACATCAGTATTTTTTTAAAGATAAACACATAATGCCAGTGTGTAACAAAGTTTGAGAAATGCCAAGTTAAAGTAATTCCAGGCTTATCTACCCATCTGTACAATTTTTCATCAGCCTTTTAGTTAACAATTTTATAATTATCTTTGCTTACATCTATTATTTAATTGAGGTATGTAAATATGAAGTCCCATTATTGTTTCTGAACTCATTAGATGAACTTCTATAAAGAAAATCGTTTTGTCATCAGTGATTTGGTTACTATAATATGTAGTTTTTATAACAATCCAGAATAATTTTCTCATTTGACTTACTTTATTTTAGAAATGGTAATGGCTAACCACAGTCCACAGATGGCCTAAGACCTCTTTTTGTGTGGTCCAGAGCTAAAATTATTTTTTAAACAATTCTCAAATGGTATTCATAAGAACAAAGAAGACCATGCCATAGAGACTGAATGTAGACTTGTAGAAGTGGAGAATGAGTACAAGGAGAGGAAGAAGGAGAATATTTACTGTGTGGTTCCATTAAAAAAAAAAAAAAAGTTTGCCAATCCTTGATTTAGAGTAAAGGGTTTGTGTCCTAGTGAATCCTCCAAGGTAAAGGTAGATATTCAGTGTTTTTAAAAATATACTCATAATTTTTAACCAATAAATGGCTTCAATCATTGTAGTTAATTTTTTTTATGCTGATGTAGCTCCCTTATATTTAGGCTGGCAGTAACATTTTCACATAATTCTCTAGTTTCTTAGTTTTGTTTTACAGTTTTACTTCTACTCTAGTGATTTTTGATAGCTTCCTTTGTTTTGGGCACAAGAAATTCCATGACTGTCTTTTAGATTTTCCTGTCATAGACCTGGGAGCAACCATTTCTTCATGGAATTCTGGTTTTCATTTCTAGTGAGAAATCATGTTTAGAACCAAAATCTGGGTGATGGAGGTGCTAATAGCTAATGAGCTGTATTTTCTTGTAACCCAGATTGTTATTATTCCTTTGCCTTTTCAGAGAATGACTAAAGAGTATAGATACCTATATCTTACCTATCATACAGTGGAAATACACTGTATGATGCTATAATGGATATATGTCATTTTAAATTTGTTCAGACCTATTTTAGAAATATGAAAATACACTGTTAATCCTTACTGATATTTCCAAACCAAATTTAAGATTACACATGTTCCTTTTATGTAATTTGATTTTATATTATACCTCTTTTCTTTCAGGCTGAAATCTTTATTCCTAGTAACATAATTTTTCTTATTTTATTCTAAAATAAAATTTTAAAATTCATATTATTAATAATTACAGTTTGAAGTTATATAAACTCATTTTATGTGTAATTTTTTAAAAAGATGCCTTATTTAATAAATTGAACTTATGGCCATCAGCACTATAACTCATGCCTGAAGAACATGTATCTAACGTACATATTTTCTGTATGTATGTGTATTTTCTGTACACTCATAGTGCTGAAGTTCAGTCTAGTTTCCTAAGCACTATGAGTGTGGGGCATTTTAAACAGTAAAATCACCAACAAAAATATGAAAATGTGAAAAATGTGACATTAAATATACTAGAAAGTGATGTTTATAATATGAGAGCTGAAACAAGAAGGCAGGAGTCTCTCTGATATTAGCTAGAAATGAGCATATCAGACAAATCAAAATTTTTGCCACTTTGTGCATGTATGTTAATGATTGTGAAAGCTCTGAGAGTATTAGGAGTTACAAATGGATCACAGTGAATAGGCACATTCTAATGTATGGAACCTGTAAACAATGATTGTGTGTGAAAGACTCATAGAAAATACATAGGAAAAGATATGATGCTGAAAGACTAGAAATTTAACCTACAGAAATTTGGGCATTACAGTATTTTAAGTTGAGTGACAAAACTGTACTTGTATTTTGTGGCAATTCCTCTATGATAGTGTTGTGGGGAAGGAGTGGGGAGGGAGGAGTTGAGTACTTATCATGGCAATAATCCTGGTAAAAAGTAATAGGGTCTTTACTAGGAAAGTGGCAAAGGGTGTGAAGTGAAAAGGCTTGATGTGGTGCCTGGCTCAGTGTGAAAGATAAATAAAGAGGAATAAAAGTTGATTTTCTGAGTAATGGAAGTGCCAGGTACTGAGACAAGGATTAAAGGAGACAGAACCAGATTCAAAAAGGAAAAAAACTAATGGAAAATTACATTTAGCCCTGTTGAGTATTAGTTGCCTATAAGATATCTCAAAAACAATTGAAAATACAAATCAACCTTGATTAATGGTATTTAGGAGATGAAGAAAGGGCTAAGGACTGAATTAACAAAACAAAACAAAAATAAACCTAAGAAGTTGAAGGAGGTAAAAGAATATGTGGAAGAAACAAATTTTCTAAAAAGGGGCCAGAATGGTGAGAAAGAAATGGAGAGTGTTTTCATGGAAGCTAAATAAGAAAGAGTTTCATCAAGAAAGAAATGAATAATAATGTTAATTATGGCAAAGGAGTGAAACAAGATAAGCTCAGAAAGCCATCCAATAGACTTGGCAATTAAGAAGGACTGGTGACTCTGGCAAAGATGGTTTCGCTTGAATGAGAGACAGACTGGTATAGGACAAGAGGGAAACCAAGGATAAGAGAAGTCCAAGACAGACTAATTGGGATCAAGCGCAAGGCTTTTGGCTTGCTGGATTTCAAGCAAGGATGCTAGCATTTGAAAACTGTGGCAACCTATGGAAATTTATTCAGTGTCTCTAAGTTTTTGTTTTGTCATCTGCAAAATGGTTTCCATAAGAGTACTTAAATGTGTATTTGAGTGTACTTATGAAAAAGAAATGAATTGATGCATGGGAGGTGATTAGAAAATTGAGAGTGAGCACTTAATACTTATTAAAAGAGATAATCAATAGCCTATTTTTGTAATGAGCTGACGGTTAAATGCTACACAACTATCAAAGAGTACGTTGACATATATGACTTTAAACCTATTTTCCCAAGAAGAAGGAAAGCATATCTTTTCTACAAATATCCTTATAGGTAGTTCCACTATATATCTACTAACATGGGCAAAAAATGTAGAACACTGACAACACCAAATGCTTGTGAAGATTTGAAGCAAAAGAAACTCTCATTCATTTCTGATGAGAAGCAAAATGGTATGAGTACTTTGATAGATAGTTTGGTGGTTTCACAGAAAATTTGAAATACTTTTATCATATAATCCAGTTATTGTACGATACTCCTTGGTATTTACCACAAAAAGTTGAAACCTGTAAATACTCAAAAATCTATACACAGATGCTTATTTCACCTTAATTTGTAATTGTCAAATCTTGGAAGTGACCAAGATGTCCTTTTAGTAAGTGTATGGTAAAAAAGCTACATCCAGACAATGGAATATAACTGAGCTCTGAAAAGAATGAGTTTAAGTAATGAAAAGACATGGAAGAAATTTAAGTCCACACTACAAAGTAAAAGAATCAAACCTGGAAAAGACTATCTGCTAAAAGACTCCAACTATATGACATTGTAGAAAAGTAAAAACTATGGAGATAGAGAAATATGATCAGTGGTTGTCAGCAGTTGGAATGGAAGGAAAGAGGATGTACAGGCTGCGAACAGAGGATTTTTAGTGCAGTGGAAATACATTGTATGATACTATAAAGGATATACGTCATTTTATATTTGTTCAAAACCTTTGAATATACTACAAGGAGAGTAAATCCTAATGTAAACTTTGGATTTTGGGTGACTCTGATATGTCAATAGAGCTTCACTAATTATAACAAATGTATTATTCTGGTGGGAGGTGCTGATAATGAGAAAGGCTGTTCATGTGTGGGAGCAGAGGATGGACAAGAAATCTCTCCACCTTTTGCTAAATTAATCTGTGAACTTAAACTACTCTAAAAACTTACGTCTTAACAAAAATTTTAAAATCAGTATAGTGTTTATTTACTATTAAGTAACAGACAACAGAGAGTTAACTTACATTATATATTGCAATTTCACAAAACCGATGTTTGTTTTTAACATTGAAATCATTTTCCCTTCAAAGAACCTTTGTAATATTTCTTATGCATACCCAGATTTAGCATTATCATTTTAATAACTTTATTTTATTTGTTTATTTTTTATGTAGTGTTGAGGATCGAATCCAGTGCCTCACATGTGCTAGGCAAGTGCTCTATCACTGAGCCACAACCGCAGGCACATTATCATTTTTTAAATGAATTTTATGCCACACATCAGGAGACTGTACATCTTAGTTTTACTTAAGCTTAATGTTTTTAAAATTGTATAAATTTAAAAAATCAGCCAGATACATTATACTGTTATTTTCTTTGATTTCCACTTTAATCAAAATGTTATGCTTCAATCATTTATCCTTTAGCATCATGAAGTGTTGAATGTTTTTTAAACATTGTGGGATTTTTGGATGCTGCATTTCCATAAAACTGCAATGTTTTAAGTGTGAAAGCATTAGAGTTTCAAGTTTGATTTGGTATGAATGCTTTTCTTTGGCAAACCTTCAGCTTCAAAGATGTACATGACTATTTGTGGTTTCTTATGGTTCTGAGACTCTTTGAAGGGGAAAGAGATTGGCTTAATATGGTGAAAACTATCTTTGTGGGGTGCTGGCAGGTAGAAAGGGAAACAGACAAGAAAAGACTGTCTAAACAAAAGATTCTCCAAAGATGTCCCAGGAGAAGAAAAAGAATTCTTTTAACCATGTTAAACAAAATACCCATATTAGGTACAGTTCATACTTGACAAAACTGTACTTGATATTTATTTTAGCTAGATTTACCTTGGTATTAATCCAAACTATTCAGTTTTCTATTTCTGTAACTTACTGTTAGAGTTGTCTGTACATTAAATAGCAACTCATCTTTTCTGAGTAATCCACAGTTGTCCCACCAGAACCTCACGTTAGATTTCCCCAAATACATTATTATTAACTCTGTTCTACTATTCCATATACATCTACATATGTGGATTATTATTATTATGGGGGATTCAGGATCCCTTAATTCAGAGAAAATTGTTGGGAAGCTAGTATCTACTATACATTATAAGAAACTATTAGTGACAGAGAGATGAAGAAAATGTGTTCAGAGATCCCACAGTAGGATGTTAAACTTAGAAGAGAGACAAGTAAAAAATAACTATTTGAAATTATAACAATCACATCTTTTTAATGAAGCATGATGAGTACAATTCATAAGGATACCTAACGTGTTTAAAATCAGACAGTAAAGCTAAATCATAGAAGTAAAAATAGAAACAAAGTGTGAAGACCATGTGGAATAATGATGCCCAGGTGTTCATGGAGCTGTAACGAGGTCAGTAAGGCTAGAGATAAAGCATGGATGGTAGGCAGGAGAGTTGGAGTGATATTTTGAGGTTATTATGGAGTTAAAGGCAAGAATTATAACATGTAGAATTTAATCCTCTTTAAGGTATTTTGGAGTGCCATCTAGGCACTGTTCTAATCCTGCTTTTAAACTCATTTAATCTTCACTATGTCTCTATAACAGACGCATTGTATAGAGGAGGAAAGTTGGCACAGAGAGTTAAGTAACTTTCCCAAAATACTTAGCAAGCAACAGAATTAGGATTTGAAGTGGCTCCAGAGGATGTTTTCATAGCCAGAGAGTTTTATAGTCTCTCTGACTGGACTTCTGGGTGATACTAAGTATTTAGCATTTAAATTTACTCAAAAAAATAGCATGAGAGGCTACAAAAAAAAAAAAAAACTTGCAAGGAGAAAAGCAATCAATATGATAAATTTGTTTTAATAATTACTCTAATGGTTTACCAGTGAGTAGAGTCAAGGAGCTTAATGTTACTGTCCCAGTTTGGTATGGTGCAGTAATGGTGGCTGTGACTTAAGTGCTGGTGCCAGAGCTGTAGAAAAGTGGGTAGATCTGAGAGGTACTCAGAATTTAGAATTTAAAAAGGATGGTGACTGATTATATGTGCATGAAAGAAATATCAGAAAGGACTTCTAGGTCATTTTCACAAACAACTTTGATTTGTAGATGAAAAAAAATCCATGTCTTTTACCCAAAGATGAAAATATATTAGGACATGTTTATAAACTTGGGTATTATTTTCACAGTTCATAGGGCTGAAAATTACATAAAGCACAGACAATGGAACAGCAATGGTTCTTGGGTCTTAAGAAGTATTGCCTTAAACATCCTCTGTGTCACAAATTACATGGCAGTTACAGATGTGTTCAGGTGACAGAAGAGCCACCTTTCAATGCTTGGAGAATACAATTAGATTATAAGAACAGTGAGATAATAAAAGTAGAGTTGAAGACAAGTTGGCGTGTGGATCCAGTCAATAGTAAAAAGCATCTATTCTTAATAGGATGAACCCAAGAACCAAAATTCAAGCAAATTATTCTATAATTAATCCAGCAAACAAAATTTAGAAGTCAAATATCATGATCACATAAACTGAGTGACTGATTGCTATGACAGATATCCACAGAAACACATAGCTTATAGTTTTTTCTCAATTATTCTTATAGGTAACATATATTTAGCACAGTACCATACATTTCTAACTAGTTCGCAAAATTTTTCTAAAAAGTTACCAGAAATCTGAATCTTTTTTCTATTTCTATATGATTACCTATTTCACTAAACTCTAAACTCCACATTGATAAGGATATTTGCCTGTTATGTTCACCTCTACATCTCTAGTATTTAGAAGAAACACCAACCCTTGGTAGTCTCTCAATAAATATTTGTTGAAAACATTCATATATTCCATGCCTTTTCTTCCTGCATATAAATAACATCTTCAGTCTCACCTTAACTATACATCCTGGAAGAGCCCAGAGGACAACTAGTAAAGCTTTATAAAATAGAAATATAATAGCAGTTAGGAGACATTGTAAGAGTTGCAAAGGTAGATAGAACTTGAGAGGTTAAGTTGTGGAAATGAAAAACCACATTAAGTTTAGTTCAAAAGTCTTCATAATTGTCAGTCCAAGATATTCCATATATGTAACTAGTACAGGCTTATAAGTAGCTCCTTGCTTTCAGAAACCTGAAGAGGGTAGGCAGGCAAAAATTGTAGCTGAGGACAAGGCATCCAGGCACTGAAGGGCTGAGGTCACAGAGGAAATATAACTGTAAAAAGGTGAACATGTATTGCAATTGTTTTTCCTAGAAGTGTTTCCTTCTCCCTAGGTTCCATGCAGTGAGTGGCCATTAGGTCAAACCTGAAGCAGCAGAGCTAAGCAAACTTTAGCAGCAACATAGTGCTGGGAAAACAAAAATTGGAGCTCAGAACTAGTAAGAAGGAAGCTTCCTGGAACAAAGCCCAGGCCCTCTGCCAAGACTTGTGAAGGATTGCACCAGAGGAGAAAAGCACAGTTACAAAGTATTGAGTTGATGGTGATCTGTTTCTACTCCAACAGAAGAGTAGACCAGCTGAATAGTCCTGCCATAAGATAACAGAAGTCATAGAATAAATAATTCTATATACAGTAGTCACTAAGTCTACAACTACAGACAAATCAGGAGGAGTAATCAAAGAAAAATCAAGAAAATTAACTAAAATTAGAAGTCATTGGAAAGGTGGCCATATTTTCCAGATCTCAAAATGAATTTTAGAAAAACTAATCAAAAGGAAATATATAAAAATATAAAAAATATAAATAAACAGAAAAGTTTACCTCCTAAGTAAAGACTATGAAGGAAAAATAAAAAGACAAATACTAAGAGAATGGTGACAGATGGGTTAATGGGAACAAAGTCACAGCCAGATAGGAGAAAGTTCTGGTGGTGTTACACAGGAGGGTGATTATACTCAACAATATTATATTATATAATGTAAGATAACTGGAAGTAAGGATTTTGAATGCTTTCATCACAAATAAGTGATAAATATTAGGAATGATGAATAACCTAAATATCCTGAGTTGATCCATTACATAATATGCAAATGTACTGAAACAACACACTGTAACCCATGAAGGTGTATGATAATAATCCACCAAAACAACAAACAAAAATATTCTGGAAAAAAATGCTCAGTATAGATGTTTTGTTCACACCACACACACACACACACACACACACACACACACACATATATATAGATAGATATAGTAGTTATGGGAGACAATGCACACGTTAATTAGCTAGATATAATCATTTTTATAATGTATCTAAAATTACAACATCATATTGTACATGATAAATGTATACTATTTAACTTATAAATAAATAAATTTAGAGAAAAGAAACAAATGAAGATGAGAAGTGAAAAACACAATTTAAAAAAAAACTTAAGCAAATAAGTTTTCCACCAAATACCCAGTATAGAAAGAGGATTAAAAAACTGAAAAATTGGGTGGGTCAGAGAGACTAGTTCAAACTACAAAAAGGTAAGAAAAAAAATAGAAAACAAATATAAGAGTATGAAATATATAGATTGTAGTGAAAAGTTCCAACCTATTGGTAACTGCAGTATCATACCATGGAGAGAAATAGTGAAGCACAGCACTATTTGTAAAGACACCAGCCAAGAATATTGCAAAAATTAAATTAAATCATCAAAACACAGGGGCAAGAAGCTCTACAAACATTCCATAGGATAAATGGAAGGAAATTATTCCTAGCTACTTCTTAGTAAAATACTGAAAACTGAATCTAGGAGGATAATCTCAAAAGTAGCCATTATGTTTACTGGGCCAATAGTAAGACTGGCTGCTGACATTTCAAGAGAAAAAAAGATGACAAAAGAAGACTGACATTTAAAAATGATAAATGAGGGGCTGGGGATGTGGCTCAAGCAGTAGTGCGCTCACCCGGCATGCGTGCGGCCCTCTCTCTGTCTCTCTCTCTCTCTGTCTCTTTCTCTCTTAAAAAAATAAAAAAATGATAAATGACTGACAGCCCAGGATTTTGCCCAGATGGGGTCCCAGCGTGTGTGAAGAGGTACTGAGGGTAGGTAGACAGGGCTCTTGACACCAACACTGAGGCTCTCAGGTATAGTGGGTGGCAGCAAAGGCTAGATTAGTGGGGTCACAGTCTTAATCCACAGTCCCCTGTCCTAATGCCAGGTCCTTGCCCTAGACAATAGAATGTCCTCATCAGTTGCTCACTGGGAAGACAGTCTCGCCTGGTCTCCCTTTTTCCATAAGCATAACATTCCTTTTATTACCTCCTGGAAGACACTACTCTTCTCCACTAGCTTCTGTAGGAAAGAAAATACTGGTCTCACTGGCTAAGTTTCTCTAGGAGTATTTCTCTAACTGGAGGAATTTAAGTAAATAATCCTCACTGCCTTCTCTGACAGGAATAATGGGAATTGCAGATTTATCAAACAGTATGGCCTCTAAATGATGATTCTCATTTTGCGGTAGTAAGTCTCATTTGTACAATTAAACCATTTGTCTTCCTCTGCCTGTGTTGATTAGGCAATTCCAAAGTCACCAGTACTGACATAAGATTTAACCTTGTGTCCTCTACATCTTCTAGTCACAAATTCCTACCTCTTGCCCACCCCAGTGTGTCAGTATCATGACTATTCAAAAAGATTAAATACCATCTAATTCTGCTTTCAGCATTTCCTGCTTTCCTCATGAGAAACTCATCAGTCTCCTTCAAGAAAACCACCTAAAAAAGGCTTTTATCAAACATGTCCCATGATGTGGTGAGTAGCAATGAGATTCTTTTTTGGTTATAGGGATTAGGTATCCATCAGCCTTGGCCTACCTGTGTTGGATATAGGGTATGGTAGCAGTGTGGTTGAAAACAAGTGCTGTTTGCTTTATACTATTGAGGATCGATTTCATGATGCTGAACAAGTACTTAGAATTGTATATTTAACTAAAACTCAGGTGTCCCAAAGATAGAGAAATATCTTCATTGACCAATTTGTCTCTGGACTTATGATCTTTTCAACATTGAAAGTGTTGATGAAATATTTATATGCTTTAGCAGCAGGAAGTGGGGTCTTTCTTAAGAAGTTGCCTAGTTTGAATATGCAGATTATAAGTTTGATTTGAGTGAAGTGGACAAATGCAGAAATCCACATTTGTGGATTTGACAACATTTTGATCCAGTTTTATAGTCTGTGGATTTGAGAGCATTTTAATCCAGTTTTTTAATTCTCCTTTAAGAAAGTACATGATAACCATATACCATGGAGATTCTTCATATAGTTTCCCTTAGCACTCTATGTCCAGCAACTTCTTTCAGTGTCCTAAAAGAGTCAAGAGGAAATTTCTGTACTGCTGCCATATCTGACATGAATAACATTAGCAAGTTACAGGAAGAGAACTCTCCAGACACAGTGTTTTCAAAGGGGTGTGCACTTTGTTTAGCTATAGCCCCTTAAATGTTGTCACGGAATGGTCAATGTGAGTGAACTATTCTTTGGCTATATGTTACCTAGAACTTCATGGAGAGTTCTGATTAAAGATAAGCACTGTATGCTTCTCAAAGATCAGAACAGGAGATAAGGAAGACACTTGAGAGATTTCAGAAACATGGTTCTCTTGTGTCCTTGCACTCACAAAGCCAAGCCAATTGCCACCAGGATGCCAGAGCTCTTCCAGCACTTTCTCAGGAATCTCAAAGGAACAGAAGCCTATCACCAGAGTGGTTTTTTTTGGAACCACTTAGGCAGCTGAAGCAGCAGAGGATTTCTATGATGATGGTTGGCTTTAGACTGCCAAAGGAAGCTACAGAGGCCTTTGTTACCAAGATGGAAATTCTATGCTATCACCTATGGTTCCAACATTTGACTCTACATAGGATCTAATTCTAAAAATTACACCCAATTTCAACCAATTGCAAAATAGAAAATGGAAATTTTGTGTTAAACTATTTTCACTAGAAACTATAGACTAAGGAATATTTTGATTGCTGGCATAACAAGTAATATTTTAAGATTTTATGTAAAATCCAGGAAGAAGATTAGAGGAAGTAACTTCTTTTTTTTAGTTTTCTTTTGTGGTAAATAAAAACTGGTGACTGTGAAGTGCCCACTCCCCATCTGGGGGTTTTACTTGGCAAATGTCAGCAATCTTATTCACATGCTGTTTAATTCCATTATGGTTTTAAGTAAGGAATTCAAGTGTGTAAACTTAATCAGAAACATTTAATTTCAGTTCGTAGCCTTTTTGTATATGAACAGTTAGTTTAAAAGATTCGGCATATTTTATGCACGAAAAAGATGAGTTTTCATTTGGGCCTCTTTGAACAATAATCATTGCACTATAAGAAGACTAAATTGGTTCATTGTAATGTTATGCAATGCAGTTCCTAAAGAGTATGCTGAAAATATCCACATATAAGATAAAGAACAATTTTGCTGTCTATGCCTGAATATAAATTTATTCTTTTGATTTCAGTAAAGGCATGGAATGATACTGTGTTCTTCCAGTGGAGGAATAGTATTTTAGCAATAGGATTTATCTTTTCTTTTCAGCAGTTAAGTATTTGAGATTTCATGGAACCATTTCAGAATAGGATGGTGCCTTGTATTAGTGGGCAGATTGGCTTTAAAGGAGGCTATTTGTAACTTTTAAAAAAATGCATGTAAGATTTATTGCAGATGTTTTTATATATTTGAACATAGTTATCCGATTCATTCTATATGTTATTAAAATATTACCCTTGTGATAAAAAATAAAGAAAAAATAAAGATATTTTCTGGAAAAAAGAGAAAAGAATTAAGCAAAACTCTTATAAGTGAGCTCTTTAAGACAGAGAAAGTCGTCTGTGATAGAAGCATAAAAATTCAGGAAGGAATAAAAAGGGAAGAAAGAGGAAGCAGGCAAATCTGGATTAGTATTGATTATATAGAACAGTACTAACCTCAGTATAAATGACACAGAAAAAAATCACAAAAGATAATAGAGAAGTAAAATTAGATCTAAGTGATCTAAGACTGTTGTATTGTCTTGGAAATGATGAAAATACCAATACAAGTCACACTGTATGCAGTAAGGAGATGTATTTTTATCCCCAAAGTAATCATCAAAACAAGAATTGACAGAGTACAATAAATACCAATCAAAGGGGAGAGAAACAGGATAATTAGAAGAAAAACATTTCCGAATGTTTGAACAAAAGAGGGAAAATTGCAAAGGAAAAAAGTGATGTAAGGAGATTAAAAATAGAAGAATGGTTGTGGAAGACTAAATGTATTACTAATTGTATCATGAATAAATATTTCAGAAGACCAATAAAAAGGCTAGAATATCAGATTGAATTATTGAATCAACAACTGTATACTCCTTACAAGAGACACATATTAAATCTAAGTACACAGACATTTGAAATTTTAGAAACATTTATTGTATCATCTCTGCATAAAAAATACAAATTGGCATCTGTTAAGGTAAAACCAGATTTTCTCCACATACTCTTCTTATCTGAGACACTGTTGAGTCTCTACTTTTTGGAATTATTCTGAATATGCCAGAAATAATTGCTTTAGGAATTGGTTGGATCATGTGATTTTTAATTACCTAACTACTATTTTTTTTTCTTTTTGCTTTGGTGGCTCAAGGGTCAGTGCTGTTATTATCTTATTTATCCTACTAACTCTTGGGCTCCTTTGAAAGTAGGGCACATGAGAGACTCATTAGGACTCTTGAGATACTGGAAGAGCCACAGTGATTTTCATGGAAAAGAGCCCAGGCTACAGATGCTTAATGTGCTTACATGTACCCAGGCACTGAGAATGTCTTTGGCTAGGTCTGAGCTGAAAAAAAAAATTCAGAGAAATGAGTTTTAGATTTTAATTTCTTTGAGCTTTACCTCACATGGTCAAGAGAATTTAATTTTTTTTTGTCAATCCTACTCTTTGAACTAATAATTGGAAATTTTACCAAAGTCAGTTACCTACATCTCCAGAAAAATTGGCCAAAATAAATTTCTATGCTCACATAATTGTGATAAAAAGTTTGCTAAAGCATTAATAATTAATAATAGGATGTTGGAAGAATAATATTCAATAACTGGAGAACACACATGTATATTTTAAGGCTTACATAATTGTAAAGATAATATATTTTCATAAAGAAGATAAAAATAGATGCATGCACAAGTATATTGATGACTCTTAGTGATTGCATCATAATGTGTTAGTTGAATTTGCCTCCAGGTGAGAGACATTAGTGACACAAATTGTGACATTTTTTTTGGATTGTTTTCTGATAACTCAAGATATGTAAAAAATGATAAAGAATTGAGGCCAAAATATGAACTGTTTGGCGAGGATTGCATATTTTGTCTATTATAAAAAGGTTTTAAATATTAATTCTTTAATTAATGATTCTCTTCCTGCCTATTTTTGATAGAGATGAACAGGATGAAACAAATTTATTTCTTCTGAAAGATTACCAATTCAAGCTCTTTTTTGTTTTTTCAGTATTTCCCTGGCACAAACTTAGAAAAGGAAAGAAAGCTGACTGAAAATTAATTTGATAAAAACAATACTAATAATAATAGCTAAGATTTTAATAACATTAACTTAAGTGCCAGGTGCTATTCTAAGAATTTTCAAGTACAATTTAATCCTCATCACACCAACATGAGGTTTTACTCTATTGAATGAGTTAAGTACCTTGCTCCAGGCCATGCAGCTGTTACTGAGAAAATGATTATTAGAGTTGGGACATCATTGTGCTGTGCACAGAACTTGATAAAAAAAAAAAAAAAACTTTTCAATTTGCAGGACCTGGCTGGGCATTTTTGACAATATTGTTATATGGTTTGGGTTTTACATTTTATTGTATTGTTCCAAAAAAAAAAAAAGAAAAGAAAAATGATTTGAACTTGCACCTAGTCTAAGAAATTACTAGTGGTAAGATCTTAGCAAGCTCATGAATTAGATATTCACTCATTCAATAAAGTGGCATGGCACTGAGGATATGGTCATGACAGAGCAAGGCCTCTGATCTCCTGGGGAACACATTCTCGCAAGGGAGATGTACAATAATTGAACAAACAAAATGCTAAGTGAGATCATTTTAGGTACTAAATACTTCATAGCCTCAATTTTCTTTTCTGTGAATTAATGCTATCTACTTCCTTGTTGTTGCTGAGATTTAATAAGGTAATACTTGGAGAGCTTTTAATATAGAAAAAAATTGCAATTCACCTATGACTACAAAAGAAAACCTTTATTTAACTTTCGTTAAATAACCTTCTAAGACAAACACACACACACACACACACACACACACACACACACACACACATTTTAACAAGATTTAAACAGCATAAATGACTTTCTAAGTATTTCATAATAGTAATCTCAGTTTATCCTTGAAAATATATACCCCCATTCCTGGTCCACTGTCGCCAATGTTAACAATATTCCATTGTCTGTTTGAAATCTTTGCCTTCATTAGTAGCTTTAAGGAATTTAAGATAAATATTTGCATAAGAAAGAGTTTTTATTGAAATGATCCCAAATCAACATATGCTTTGTCATTTGCCATATTCCCCCTAGGAAGCAGAATGAATAATAAATGGCCAGCCAGATGTTGGACTTATTTAAGTACTTAATAGAGAGTTTATATTTGAGGCATTTATCCGTAACCAAACTTCAGCTGTGTTTTTGTCTTAAAACACACATTTTCTCTAACTTCATAAATACAGAGAGCTTCAAACATCTACTTGACTCTCTCTTTTTTTTGGCTCAAACAGAATTCAGTAGTAAGAGTGTACACAGTTAAAGTATAGTAAAGAAAACTCAATAAATTTTGCTTTAATCTGACATGATAAATAGCATTGCTCCTAAGGAATTAGCAGTAGGTCAATGGTTGGTTTATTGCAAATATGAAAACACTGAATTATAAATTATGCCCAGAGGCATTTAATCCTGGTCAGAATTACACAAAGTATTATGATCTTATATATTATTAAAAACAGGTAATTTCACTATGTTTTTTAAAAGAAATATAACAAAGTTTCTATTCAGAGCAGTTTCAAAGCACTTAGCATATATCAGACCCTGTTTTTAACAATTTACAAATATTAATTTACTTAATACATTGTAAAAGAACTAATGAACAAGGCTCTAAAACAGCCCTTATTTTACAGATGAGAAAACTTAGGCCAAAGAAATAGAGTTGATTTCCCAAGATCATGTAGAGAGTGGCTCCAAGCTGAACTTAGCACCAGCCATGGCCGAAAGTCAAAGCTCTCAATCAGAGTCTATTGGTTGCCTCTTATTGAAAAGCATGTAAAAAAGATAACTTATGGGTAGCAGAAGAGAAGTCAAAGTTGATTGTTAAATACAATAAATACCCGAATTTTTGGTATCCTATTAATACCATTATATCCAGAAATAATAGTATTCTAAGACAATTTTCCAGTAACTGTCATTTGATCTACTTGAACTCAGCATGCCTGTGCAAAAGGGAATGATTTGCTCTTTTCTAGGGCACAAAAGGTGACAGCCACATTAATGCCAATGTTTACATGTTTTTTTCTTTTTAATCAGGCATTTGTATATTTTGAGAATAAGGCAGGATTTAAGAATTTTATATGACACAAAAAAACAAAATGTATTTTGTGATACTTGGAAACAAATAACATTCACAAAGTATGCAAACAACTTTCTAAGAGACTGAGTGTACTTAGGTCTATCAGCCTTTAAAGTTCAGGTTTTGTTTGTCTGTGACTCAATGTATTTTCCTAGTAGATTTTAACTATGATACACATAGTTAAAGCAAAAACATAATGAGAACAACTAGAGTTTGATAGCCCTAGTTCATACAATAATTAATTAAAATGTCTGGAAAAGGAGAAAAGAAATTCTGTAATAGAAAAAAAAAAGAAGACATATTTTTAGCTAATTTGTAAAGAAAGGAAAAGCCAAGGACTGCTTAATAAATTACATTTCACAGTAGCTCTGAATAATTTTACCATTGCAAGTAGGAATGAAATTGCTATTAACTACTAATACTTTTCCACTCTTAGCCACAGTAATTTATATAAATCACCAATCAATTGCCACTATTCACCCTCTTCAGATTGCCTGCTCCAATTACAACATATCTAATTACAACATAAATAACTGACCCTCAATCTAGGTCAACAACTTATCAAAGCACAAAGTTTTCAGAGTTGACCAAACTTGATTCAGACAAAGCCACATAGCCCCATATTGATACTAGGAAGTTTAATCTTGAGTTCCCTTTATTAAATGTCCCTCAAAACTTCATCATTATTGAACAGTGGCTGATGAACCTGCACCTCCATTCCCTTTTTAAAGTCTGTCCCTGAGATAATCTAGATAATCAAAGAGCAGCCTACCCAGAGTTTATTAGGTACATTCTCTCTTGGAATGCTTATGAAATGTTTCTTATGCAGTGGTATTAGTTTAAATTTTAAAATACGTGACAAATAAAATCATAAAACCTCACTAGAAGGACACTGAGAAGGACATTGTTCATCTTTTGAAACTATGCCTCTTTTATTGGAACACAGAAAATTTGTTTCCAGAACTGGGAATCAAGAAAAGCTGTGTAATTTGTGGCACTGTAAACTGTGTAGCTACCTGTATTTTCTTCTTCAATTTGTTTATTAGAAGCTTTTAAAAAAAAATAGCTGCCTCCATTTATCAAGCTAGTGTGATCTGAGGTACAGTTTTGCATGCTGGGCTCACCTTTGTTCACTTTTCTTTTCCTATTGTTGCTTTCCTTTGGTCATTTCTCTGCTATCCATTTCTAATTGACTTTCTTGTGTTGTTCCCTGGCCTCTCACACAAAACCTTTATCATCTTCACCTGCTCTGGGCTTCACAGGCTGTAGGTCCCCTCCAGGCTCATTTTCCAGCTCTAATCCACTGATTGCTTACAGGATTCAGCAGATAACAAGCACTTTGAGGAGGCTAGAGTCCAGAGGATGGGAGAAACCAGAGCACTTCTTCTTATGTCTACTCCTCTGCAGAGATGTCATCAGCAACTGTATCTTTCCTCAGGTCCTGATTCCTATCATATGGGCCTGTAGTAGTTCTGGCTTCTCCCGGGAGATGCCAGTCCTTCACTCCATTCTCACAGTTTTAGTACCTTTTCTCTTAACCCAAAGGATGGCAGCTGCCTCCTGCTGTTGTTAATTTGTTTATCTCAGTGTTTCTTATGTGCATTCTCCTCCAATCTATTGCCTATGTAAACAAAACAAAACCAAACATTTTTTTTTTTCCTAGAAAAGTCACTTTATTAAACATGGTTAATGCAGTTTCTGTTTTCCTGGATAGACCCTGAGAGTTACCTTGCTAAATATCATCTTATTTTCATTAAAAAAAAAAAAATTCTTGAATCCTTTTAGAACACTGCAGGGAATCTGGATGGATAGGAAGAGAGGGGAAAAGAAGACAAAAAGAGAGAGACAAAGAACACTTAAAGGTTCTGTAACTACTCTAACTTTATAAGGGTTATAAATAGATTTTCTAAGGAATAATTTCCTTCAAAATTGCATTTCTCAGACCATCTCTTTGCACTTCATTCAGGTTTTTAAACTCACTTTTGCTCTCTTCATGTTTTCATAAGATTGTTATGAAAGGATGTTAAGGAATCCAATTTATGAAAAGAAACAATTTACTGGTTTTTGTATGTCAGTGAAAGTAGCAATAATCTTTTAATACTTTTCATGTCTCATTTGGATTTATTTCAAGCATTCTTCAGGCTTGCCTAAAATAACATTTCTTAGTTGCATATTCTTGTGCTTTAGTCAAATCAAAAATTATGTACAAAATCTGATATTTTTCAGAGAAAGACACACTTGTTTTCTTTCTAATGTCATTAATATTAATCACCCCTAGAAGGCCCTGATATTAACATGTGGGAAGTGTGATGGTGATATTATAAATCTGTTTAACCTGTAACAGCTGTCTTATTCCATATGTGTGCTCCAGATATTTTTCCAGAATCATTAAATGGTACAATTTTAATGTGTTTATTAGGAGTTTGTAGCTTTTAAATTTCAAAAAAAAAAATTAAACATTCCTTCCTGACATGCATATGTCAAAGAAAAGACCTGTAATATGTGAGCTATAGCTCTTTAGTAGCAGATGTATGTTTATGGGGGACCTTACAGTTCCCTTTATTGAATATTAATGCCAAATTCACACCACAAATGAAATGTTCAGTAGGCAATTCTGATTTTTTCCTTTATACAAATCATTACTTAATAAAAATTTGGCAAAGGTATTTACTCTCCATTCTGCCAAATGTTAATTAATAACATAAAAATCAGTAATTATTACTAACTATAAATTTAAACTTTCAAGGTAAAGATTCTCTTTTCCCTTAAAAGAAGGGCTAAAATTTCAAAGATTTGTAATTATTTTTACTGCTAATAATTATGGCTAATTGTGGCATGTACTACATTACAACCTTTCTTTTTCACAATTCATTAATTTTTTTCATCTTATTTTTCTCAATATTTATGATGTATACTATAGTATCTCCTCATAAGATTTTAGGTGAGGGCTGAAAATGTAGCTCAGTGGTAGAGTGTATACCAAGCACTGCAAGAAAAAAATAATTACAGATTTGGGGTGAAAGAAAATTAAATGAAATAAAAGAGGGAATTGTATAAAATCAAAAAATATATTTAGAACCAGCGATATGGAAGTTTCCAAGCCCTAGATTAACTAATTATGAGTATTGAGGGATAAATATGCTTATACATTTCTTGAAAATTAAGACCAAAGATAGAAAACAAATATTGCATCACTTGCAGAAAATACTAGGCTAATTCGTGTGTTGAGATCATTTTTTTTCCTCCAGAAATTAACTGTGAATTTATTTTTCATGGCATTTCTAAATTATTATTTCATTGGTGAGTTATAATTATATACATAATAACAGGATACACGGTGGCATATTCATACATGCATATAACATAACTTGGTCAATTTTATTTCCCAGTAGCTCCCCTTTCCCTCCTCTTTTTCCTTCCCCTGGTCCTCTTTCTCTCTCTTCTGTTATCTTTTCTAATTTCATGAGATCATCCCTCCTATAATTTTTTTTCTCTCAAGTTTCTGCATATGAGAGAAAAGTATGACTCTTGATTGTCTGAGTCTGACGTATTTTGTTTAATATAGTGCTTTCAAGTTCCATCCAGTTTTCTGCTGACTACATTATTTTATTCTTTTGTGTAACTGAATAAATCTCCATAGAGTATGTGTGTGTGTGTGTGTGTGTGTGTGTGTGTGTGTGTGTGTGAGAGAGAGAGAGAGAGAGAGAGTGACATTTCCTTTATCATCCGTTGATGAACCCTTAGGTTGATTCCATAGCTTGTTTATTGTGAAACACGGATATGCATGTATCATTATAGTATGGTGACATTAATTCTTTTGAATAAACCCTGAGCAATGGAATAACTGAGTCATGTGATTCTATTCTTTTGAGGAACCTCTATACTGATTTCCATTATGGTTGTCCTGATTTACAATTCCACCAACATTATATAAGTGTTCCTTTTTATTCGAATTCTTGCCAGCATTCATTATTATTTGTATTTTTCGTTATTGCCATTCTAGCTGGAGGGAAATGAATCTCAGCATTTCCTTGATTGTGAGGGATGTTGAACATTTTTTCATATATTTGTTGTCCATTTATGTTTCTTGTTTTCATAAATATCTGTTTTAGTTCATTCAACTATTTATTGATTGGGGTTTATTTTGGTATTAAGCTTTGAGTTTTTTTATATATTCTGAATGGTTAATCCTCTGTCAGAAGAGTAGGTGGCTGTTATGGTTTAGATGTGGTATCCCCCAAAAGATCACGAATGAGACAATGCAAGAAGGTTTGGAGGAGAAATGATTGGGCTATAGGCTTAGCCTAATCAGCAAATTAATCCCTGATGGGATTAACTGGGTGGGAACTGGAGGCAGGTGGATGTGGCAGGAGGCAGTGGTTCATTGCAGGGCCTGGCTATAGGCTATATATTTGTATCTGGCAAGTGGAGATCTCTTTGTTTCTTAATCAATATGGGACCCCCTTTCCTCCAGCACATTCTTCTACCATGATTTTCAGCCTCACCTAAAGCCCTAAGGAATGGACCCTCTGTCTATGAATCGAGACCTCTGAAACCATGAGCCCGTAAATAAACTTTTCCTTCTCTACAGTTGTTCTGGTTGGGTCTTTTAGTCAGAGCAGCAAAAAAGCTGACTAAAGCACTGGCAAAGATTTTCTCCCATTTTCTGGGCTCTCTGGGTTCTACTTTCCTTTGCTATGCAGAAACTCTTGAATGTGATGTTTTTATTTCCTGAACTTTAGGAGTCTTATTGAGGAAGCCAATGCCTGTGCCTATATGTTGGAGTGATGACTGTTTTCCCTCTAGCAGTAGCAGAACTTCTAGTCTAATTCTGAAGTCTTCAATCCACTTTGAGTTGACTTTCATGCAGGATGAGAGATGAAAATCTACTTTAATTCTTCTACATATGAATATCCAGTTTCCCCAGCACCATTTGAAAAAAAAAAAAAAGTCTTTTTTCCAATGTATATTTGTTGATGTTTGGTTGGTTTTTGTTTTGTTTTAAAACAACTTATGTAACATATGGTTTTGGTACCTTTGTCAAGGATCAGATGGCTTTATTTGTGTGGGATCATGTCTGTGTCTTCTATTTTGTACCATCTATGTGTCTGTTTTTATGCCAATGCCATGCTCTTTTTGTTACTATAGCTGTGTAGTATAATTTGAAGTCAAGTATTTTGATGCCTCCAGAATTGCTTTTTGGCTTAGAATTTATTTGGCTATTTTGGGTCTTCTAATTCTTCCAAATGTATTTTAGGGCACTTTTTTCTAGTTCTGTGAAGAATGTCATTGGCCTATTAATAGGGATTGCATTGGATCTGTAAATTAGTTTTGGTAATACAGCCATTTTAACAATATTAATTTTGTTTTCCCATGAACATGGGAGGACTTTTCATCTTCTAGTGACTTCTTCAATTTCTTTATTCAGTATGGTATAATTTTCATTGTAGAGGTCTTTCACCTCTACACCTCGAATAGATTTATTTCTAGATCCTTTTAGTAGCTGTTGTGAATGGATTTTTTTATTTCTTATTATATTCACTTTCCATGACATTTAATAATAGAATTGTCATTATCCTTAACTATAAAAAAGGTATCTTAGGGTGAATTTTAATTATTCTAATGTGATTAACTAAAATTTTTCAAAAGATATAATCACTATTTATGTGGTTAATTCTTATAGAATCTTTCTATCAAGTAGACAGTACGATATTAAATCAATATAGAAGACTAAGAAAAAAATACAGACACTTTTTTATATTATTACTTAATATTTGAATAGGGTTTGGAAAAGTGGATAGTAAAAAATGACCATTAGAGTATCCTGAAATGTCTATGTCTTAAAAAAGTGTCTGGCAGGTGCTGAATGATTGAATTCTCTGATAACTACATTTCACTCAGTCACAATGCCAAAGTGAAATTCATGTACTCTGTATATCACAAGTAGGGGAGAGCAAATCTTTATCATACTTTAAACTTTTAACTATTAGGCATTTCAGAGACAATTCAGATTTGATATAGGCATTAGACATTTGCAGTTAGATCTAGGTTTTTATTTAGAGAAGACCATTGTATCTTCTTAAAGTACTTTTGAAAAATGTCAAGTATGAATTTTAAATCACAGATATTATAACAGTGTTAAAAAATAGGTAATTATAGCTCTGTATAACTAAGAATGTCTAAATTGAATAAATGATGGTTCCGGGCCATGGTGAATTAATCAATTCTGGAAGAAAGGTTTGACATTCTTATTTAAATCTACTGGTTTAAATGTTGAAGAGCTCATGTGGAATGTTGTCATATTTATTAATCAGAACTGATACTGAGATGCCTTTCAAGACACCAATCAGTCACCAAGACCATTCTCGACATAAATTCACCACCCAAGTGCTCCAGGTATGAATGGCTATGCTTTGTTTTTACATCTTTATCCAATTCACCAGGATATTAAAAAGTGATTATAGAATAAATAGAAAAAAGATGTGAGGGCGTAGTCATTTGAAAATACTTAAGGTTGGAGTTACATTATGTAAAACTGAAACAGGAATGTACAGAATAAAGGATAGCTAGTAAGGATTAAAAATCATTGAAAATTTGTGCAGAAAGAGAAAGAACAAGAAAATTAGAAACAATGTTGAAAGAATTGTCTTGATAAATTCTTCTCTGTTGGTTAACTAGAAGATTAGTTCAAGTGATTTCAGGGTATGTAAGAAAGTAGAAAATAATAACTAGTTTGTGATACTTCCACATAAAATTTTGGTTTAAACCAAGGCTTTACATGATAACTACCAAAGGCACCTTACTTTATTAAACCCCCTTATTACTGGTTAAAAGATGAAAAAAGCAGATCAATCCATTTAGTTGGATAAAACTTCCTCTGAAACTGTATTTTCTTACTTACAATTTTACAAAATCTCTATATTGTGATGAAGTAATCTTTTTATTCTTAATACCTGTGGAAAATATAATGATTCAAAGAATGGAGAAGGAATCTTAAGAAGGTTTAGTCCTTTTCTTTTTATTGGCACCATTTGAAAAGGAGAATTCCTTAAACAACTTCAGTTGTGGTCATAGTAAATCCTAAAGATTTTTGTTGGAGGAATGATTCTTGCTTTCTTTTTCTCACATAAATTTAATTCCCTTGCAGTCAACTTTCAGTTACTTCCACCCAATCCTATGAATCAGAAACACCCTATCCCCACACTGTTATCTGTTCTCATTAATTATTTTACTTAGAAAAATCACAAATATGAAATGTATGATAATGCCAAGAAAAAACATTTTGAAATTTTTAAACTAGTAGTATTACTTAAATTTGTGGATTATGCATTTTTATTCTATACAAACTAGGACTGCAAATAAAAATCAATGCAAAACACAAACTCTTCTTTAAATCTTTTAGTGCCCCAAAGGAAAAGATTGGCAAAGAGATAGTATTAATCATGACATTAATGATTAAACTTAATAAATAAGAGACATTAAATTTACTCAAGAAAAACGTCACATTAAAATTAGTTATTTACATGCACAGTTCAGAATCTTCACATTTCAAAAACTTAATACAGTGTAGCTTTAGTTCTAAAATAAACTTTGAAGGTAATTAAAGATAAAATGTGTGTCCTCAAGCCAATGTTGAAAGAGTTATAAAGTGCAACAGGAACTTGGAAGTCAAACTTGATGACTTCCTTTCTCTAAAGGGAATAAAAAATGATTCCTCAGTACTCAGATTCACAGAAGTGTATGTTCTAGTTTAAGGCAATTTAGGTTAAGTAAATATTTGATCTTATCATATGATTTGGATAAAAAAATTTAAATTAACTTTTATGTGAAGAAAAATAATTTTATTCAACTGGACAATCATGTTTCCTGCCTCACCAAACAAGAAAAATGGAAGAAATTTTGAAAATTTAATCAAACAATTTAAAAATAAAATACATTTTATTGTATGTCAGCCTGATATTTTTAGAAGGAAAAAAATTATTAAAACATCCAAATGAAAAGTATTAAAAAAAGAAAATTAGAGTCAATTTGTGTGTGTATTTCAACTAGGTAATTCAGGCAGTACACTAAGTGGAGCAAGGAGGGTTACATTGAGGTGACAGTTCAAATTTGAGTAAACTTCTACTCCTTATAATACAGAAAGATTCTTAGCTTTATCATTGCTTGTATTTATCTTTTCCCCTTCTTTCACTGATTTTTTTTCTTTTTCAGTCTCTTCTAAAAAAGAATTGTAACTCATATTGTGTTCCTCCAACAGGAGCCAAGAATCCACCCTAAGAATTTTATGGGGAACTCCCAGTTGCTGGAATATAAGTTAAAATCTAGTAAATGAACTTATCAATTGAAAAAAATATAACATTGATGTTTATAGGCTTAATAGCCTGTAGTACAACATTAGTGCTACTTCCTTGATCATGCTAATGGAATAGACTAGACATTATTTCAATAACCACCTTAGTTCTATTGCCAAGAGAACTTAACTTAAAAGGGCCTCATATTTATAACAGATAAGTGTGCACAACAGTTACATTTGCACTTGATTGAAAGTTACATTGGATTGTATGTCATTCTTTTTAGAGAATTTTACTTTTAGATTTATATTTTATTAAAAAAAATCAAAACAGCTGCTTTTAGTTTAAATCGTTTATTCTTGCTAAAAACCATGGCAGTCCAGAGACATTTTTCTATCAAGGTTTATCTCCACTTGTTAAAGTTTAGATAAGAGACTGCCAGATTTTCTGCTTCAAAAGAGATAAGAACAAATGTAACCACAGACTGCTCATTTATCATTAACATGTACGATTTTACAGAACAAAGTAAAAATGCATCTATTTCTGCTTAGAATGAGGACACATTTGAAATAGACAAGAGAGAAGACATCAGATATTTTATTTCAACAGGTAGTGATGCAGGTTTTCTAAAAAGAAGAGACGACTTCATAACTAATACAATAATGAAACTTTAAAAGATAATGTTTATAAATCAATTTTGAACTTCATTAGACTCTGGTACATTAAGGGTTTTTGGAGAAGATTGAATGTTTTTAATTGATCACTCATTGTTACTTTAATGCTTAGGATTGAAACTGTGATTTTTTTCTATTCAAGATTTTAAAACGATATTTTTGTAATTCTTTAAAAAATGTTTTAACCCATGCATAAAAATTGTACATATTTATAAAGAACCTCATGATGATTCAACACATCTATACATGTAATGTCCAAATCAAGCTAAATCTATCTATTCATCTCCTCAAACACTTATCATTTCTTTTTGGTGAAAACATTTATTCCATTTTCCAGCTTTATATATATATAGTATGCTGGACATATCTAAACATCCTACTGTGCATTAGGACCCCAGAACTTCTTTCCTCTCTCCATCTGCAAGTTAGCCTGTGACAATCAACCTTTCTCCATCCCCTTCCCACCCCTTCACTCTATAGCCACTGGTAACCTGCATTCTGTTTATAAGACCACTGTTTTTAGGCTCAGCATATTAGTATAAAGTGGTACTTGTCCTCCTGTGCCTGGTTTATTACACCTAACCTAATGTCTTCCAGTTCTGCCCCTCTTGCCACAGATGACAAGATTTTAACCATTGTAATAACCACATAGTATGCTCTTGTGGATATGTTTTAAAAAAAAAAACACTTTTATCTACTTATCAGATAATGGACATTTAGGTTTGTTTCCATTTCTTCTCTTGTGGATAGTGCTATGATGAATATGGCAGTGTGAATGTCATATGATTCAGTTGACATATTGATTTCATTTTCTTCAGCTGTGTCCCTCAGATACCAAATAGTGGTATGATTCATATTGTTAGTTCTATTTTTAATATGTCTTAAGAACTTCCATTCTGTTTCCCATAATGGCTGAACTGATTCACATTCCCACCAACAGTATATAAGTGTTGCCTTTCTCTATGTTCTTACCAGTACTTGTTATAATCTATCTCTCTGATAAGTAGTCATTCTAATTGGAATGAGGTGAGATCTCATTATAGTTGTGACTTGCAGTTACCTGATGATCAGTGATACACATTTTTTCATATAACCTTTTGGCTATTTGTACGTTTTCCTTTGAGAAATGTCTATTTAGATCTATTGCCCTATTTATAATTGGATATTTGGTTGGTTTTTGGTTTGGTTTGTTTTGCTTTACCTCTGTGGAATTAAGTGAGATATATGTAATATTCATCAGTAGTATAGCTTGTAGCCAGGTGTGGTAGCACATGCCTGTAATCCCAGCAACTCCAGAGGCTAAGGCAGGATGATCTCAAGTTCAAAGCCAGCCTCAGGAACCTAGCAAGGCCCGAAGCAACTTAGCAAGACCATGTCTCAAAAAAAAAAAAAATTAACATTGCTGGGAATGTGGGTCAGTGGTTAAGCAAGTGCCCCTGGGTTCCATCCCTGGTACCAAAAAAAAAAAAAAAAAAAAAAAAAAAGTATAGTTTGTAAGTATTTTCTCCTATTCTGAAGATTGACTTTCACTTTGATGACTAGTGTTTTGGGGTTTGTTATAATCCCATTTTTCTATTTTCTATCTCTTTTCTCTGCCTTTGGGATCCTTATTTTTATTTGTTCTTATTAGTTAGACATGATAGTAAAATGTATTTTGACATATTATACATATATGGAGTATAGCCTCCCATTCTTCTGATTGCACATGATGTAGAATTAAATTGGTTGTTTTCATATATGAATATAGGAAAGTAATATCTTATTCATTCTACTATCTTTTCTATTCCCATTCCCCACTTCCCTTTATTACCCTTTGTCTAATCCAAAGTACTTCTATTTCTTCCCTATATCCACCCCCCTTATTGTGAGTTAGCAACCACATATCAAAGAGAATATTTGACCTTTGGTTTTGGGGGCTTGTTTCACATAGCATGACATTTCTCCAGTTCCATCCATTTACTGGCAAATGCCATAATTTCATTCTTCTTTATGGCTGAGTAATATTCCATTGTGTGTGTGTATATATAATGGAATATTATGTGAGATATATCACATTTTCTTTATGTATTAATCTGTTGAAGGCACCTAAGCTGTTTCCATAGTTTAGCTATTATGAATTAAGTTGCTATGAACATTGATGTGGCTGCATCACTATAATATGGTAATGTTGAGTCCCTTGGGTATAAACCAAGGAGTGGGATAACTGGGTCAAATGGTGGTTCCATTCCAAGTTTTCTGAGGAAAATCCATACATATTTCCATAGTGGTTCCACTAATTTACAGTCTCACCAGCAAAGCCACATAAATACAGTCATCTCATATTAGACAAAGGCACCAAAACCATACATTGGAGAAAAGATAGCCTTTTCAATAAATGGTGCTGGGAAAACTGGAAATATTTGTATTGCAAAATGAGATTAAATCTCTATCTCTCACTCTGTACAAAACTCAACTCAAAGTGGATCAAGAACTTAGGCACTAGCACAGAGACCTTGCACCTACTAGAAGAAAAAGTAGGCCCAGATCTACATCATGTTGTTTTAGGAACCGATTTTGTTAATAAGACTCCTAAAGTGAAAAAAGTAAAATAAAGAATCAACAAATGTGATGGAATCAAACTAATAAGCTTCCACAGCAAAGGACATGAGAATGTGAAGAGAGAGCCTATAGAATGAGAGAAAATCTTTGTCATCTGCACCTTATATACAGCATTAATCTCTAGGACATATAAAGAACTAAAAAAAAAAAATAACACCAAAAAATCCCCCAATAAATGAGCAAAGGAACTGAACACATATTTCACAGAATAAGAAATAAGAATGGCTCCAAAATATATGAAAAGATGTTCAAAATCTCTAGCAATTAGAGAAATGCAAATTTAACTGCACTGAGATTCCATCTCACTTCCATTCAAAATAGCAATTATCAAGAATACAAGTAGTAATAACTGTTGATGAGGATTTGGGGCAAAAGCTACACTGATGCATTGCCTTTGAGATCTTATTCAAAAAATCCTTGCTTATGCCAATTCCCTGAATCATTTTCCCTTTGTATTCTTCTAGTAATTTCATAGTTTCAGGTCTTTAATCTATTTTTAATTTGTTTTTGTAACTAGTGACAGGGGTCTAGTTTCTTTCTTCTGCATGTGCATATCCAATTTTCTCAGCACCCTTTGTTGAAAAAACTCTTCTTTCTGCAAAATGTGTTCATAATACCTCTGTCAAAAATTAGTTGGCTCCTCAGCCCATTTATTGTTTGTTTGGGGGCAGGAAAGTTGGTGGAATGAGATGGATATCATTACCCTAGGCACATGGATGACTGCAGATATGGTGCAACACTACGTTGTGTACAACCATAGAAATAAAAAGTTGTGTTGCAATTGTGTACAACAAATCTAAATGCATTCTGCTGTCATATACAGCTAATTTAAATTAATTAATTAATTTTAAAAAATCAGTCGGATATAGATGTGTGGTTTAGTTTTAGGCTGTCTATTCTGTTCCATTGGTCTATATATCTGTTTGTATGCCAATATCATGATGCTTTATTTAGTATAGTTTTGCAGTATATTTTGAAGTCAGGTAGTGTAATGCCTCCTGCTTTGTTATTTTTACTCAAGATGCCTTTGGCTATTGGAAGATTTTTATGGTTCCATGCAAATTTATTTAAGAATATTTTTTCTATTTCTGCAAAGAATGTCATTTGTATTTTGATGGCGATTGCATTGAATTGGTACATCACTTTGGATTTTATGAACATTTTCACAGTATATATTCTTCCAATCCATGAGCACAGTAAATGTCTATACCCCAATATAGCATCCTTTTTTAAATTTAGCCATTATTGTTTTCATGCACTTACTGAAATATTGAGCAAAATAACTTTTGCAAAGTATTTTGTAGGTTATTTAGGTATGGCATGTGCAGAGGATTAAAAGACAAAAATAAACAAGAGTGAATTCCATAGGGGGGACAAATACAAAGATACTAGTAATTAAAATGCTGTATGATAGGGACTATGAGAGAAAAATGATGAAGTAACTCATGGACTAACAAGAGTCATCAAGAGAGAAATTAGAAGCTGGAACTTGAATATTCAGGATCATTCCACATAGAGAATGATAATGGGAGAACACATTGTATATAAGGAGCATAAGCAAAGATACTGAATCACAAAAGGATATTAGTAAAAGGAGATAGTATGACTTGGTCACACATCATCAGTTGTTTGAAAGGTCTGGTATGAAACACAAGAAATAGAGATTTGGGCCAGGTTCATAGAGGAAATTTAATTGAAGCATTCACAATACTGTACGGTATATTTATGTCATGGAAAATAGGTCAAAATGGCTAAAATACGTATCTTTGGACAAGAAGAAAAAACAAAGAGAAAAAGATTGGAGAGATGTATATTTACCAAATTGAGACTAAGAGTCTTGTATATTGTGCTAAAATATTTCTGGTTTTACCATTGGTCAGTGAGGGGCCACTAAAGGCACTTGAGCTGGGAAATGGTGTTGTAAGTTGCATCATTTGAGATAACTGAAGTGATCCTGGGTTGTACAAGAATATAAAAGAACTCAATTATATAAAGACCAAGGGTTGTTTAATTTGCTTCCTAATCACCTTTCTTCCCTATTTTAATGAAAGCATGCTCTTTGCTTCCCTGTTCAGGGAACAAAGGGCATCATACCCTGGCTAGATTATTGCTATGATTTGGATGTGGTTTGTTCCCACTACAACTCATATTGAATTGGTGCTAACATAGCAATGTTGAGAGGTGTGGTCTTTGAAAGGAATTAATGTACTTCTCAGGAGACTGGATTAGTTTTTGTGGCAATGGATTAGTTGTTTAAAGAATTGGTTGTTATGAAATGTCTGGTCACCTTTATATCTTCATCTCTTCAACATGTGCCCACTTGCTTTTCTGTTTTGACCACCATGTATGTTCATCCCTCCCCAGAAGCAAAACAGAGGCAGCTATACAATCTATATCTTTCAATCTCCACATAAATCTCTTTTCTTTATAAATTACCCAATCTCATGTATTATTTTATAGCAACAGAAAATGGACCAAGGCAGTGGTTAATTATATGTGTTAATAGTAATATCATCTATTCCTATCTACAGGAAAATGCCTGGAGTGGATATGTATAACTTACAGAGAAATTAACATTTATCCCAATATAATTTTTTTCAGATACTGCTGCTAAAGAACCTTATTTTTACATAGAACTACTTGTAACTTTCAAGACAGTCTGGTAAGAATAACTGGCCTAAAAATTATAGATAAGAATTGAATAGAGGTAGAGATATATTGATCTCTAATAGAATTTTATCTTCATATCCAATCTTCTCTAAGACCAGCTTCATCTTTTTTGTCATAAGAATAAAATGCAGCTAGCTCACTGGGAGTTAGGGACTATGTAGAGGAAAATTAACTCATCCTAGGCACATAGCAACTGATCTGCCATCATACTTCAAATACTTACCTACCCCAGTCAAGATTATCCAAAATCAGCCCCCATCTGCAGAATTATTCACCTAACCATAGATTTACAAAGCTAAGTACATTTTTATAGTGTTACATTCCACTAAGAATTTATGATATTTCTGATGCAGCATTATTATAATTGATATAATTAGACAACAAATTTCTCCCTTTTAAATAATTTAGCAGGAGTTGAGATTCTGACACACTAAATGAATTATCCTATAGCCCGTTAAGAAGTTATTTCAATGGTCTAGGTAAGATGATATGGACATAGCCTGAAATACCATGCTAGGCACAAGACTTTACCATTAAAAATAAATTTGAAATTAACACAGTGGCATAAGCCCATAATCCCAGCTACTCCAGAGCCTAAGGCAGAAGGATCACAATTTCTAGATCAGCCTACCCAATTTAGTTAGACCCTGTCGCAAAATAAAGAATAAAAAGGGCTGAGGATGTACCCTAGTGGTAGAGTTTCTCTAGGTTTAATCCCAGTATTGATTTTTTAAATTAGAAACCTAAAATTATTTTTTAAAAATTCTACATGGATAATGCATATAATTTTTTATATAATTGGATGTACTTTGAGAATAAGGGGGCATAATTAAAAACGATGCTAAGATTTCAATTTGCAAAAGCTGGCTGGCAACTAAAATGCATAATAAAGAAGCAGAACAAAAAACTTAGCGTTTAATATTTCGAATGATTATAGAAAAGTCAAATAAAATGGAGTTTAAAATGAAGACTTTGGGTTTGATAATGAGTATGGCATGGTTGAATTTCCCAAAGCAATTTCAGTGAAAACATAAGAGATATTGAAATCTACTAAAAGTATTAACAATAATTATTACATTGTAAAATTCTATTTAAAGGTACATATGTGCATATAATTTGAAATTCAGAATGCATATGCTTTTTTCTCATTCCTGTGTTCAACATTTATCTTATTGCATGCATTTGCCTCATTTATTACTTTGAATGAGGATACAGTCTCTGATCATATTCCATTGAAGGGAATATAGTGTGAACATATACCTGAAACACATCAAAAAAATATGAAGGAAAACACTTAAGAAAATATAACACCACATTATCATAGAAAGAGAAAGATTCAGCTCTGCCTTTCACAAGGTTTCCATATATATATATATATATATATATATATATATATATATATATATATATGATTTTGAAGCATTAATTTAAACTCTCCATTTGAATAAGCAAATATATGACCATCTAGACAAAAGAAATAACTTGCTGGAATGAATGCATGGAGTTGCAAATTGTATGGAATGTGATCAAGGAAATCTCAACAGGTTGATGGAGCACAAAGTGTGCTGGGACAGTTGCCATCTTTGGAGCTGGGACAAGGTCAGGGGCCAGATCATGAAGAGCTTTGTGTTTTCCTAAGTTTGGGATCTGTCCTATTAAGAAGCCTAAGAGCAAAAGATACTTAAGGTCAGGGTAACACAGAATCAAATTTTTATTTAGAAAGATAACTCAGAGGATAGTTTGGACTGTGAAAAACAAAATAAGGATTGAGAAACTAGATGTCCAGATAACTTATTTTCCTAACATCAGTCATTCCCAGAAAAACAAGACTTTTTTGCATATAGATGTATTACTTATACATGTCTTCAATTATTGCTTTACTATATATTGGATTGCTTTAAAACTCAAACTACTCATTCAGAACAAAGAGTCACAATCTTAGAATAAATAATTTTATTTTTATGGTTTATCCTCATGGGGCATTTAATATAATCTTCTGAATACTGATGCCAAAAAAATGACTTGAAAAACTGTGCCTCTATCATCAGTGGTAATGAAAAAGAGGGGACAGACTGAGAGACACTAAGAGATATTCACCAATGCCTGATAACTGATTGGGCAGTGAAATTAAAAATAGATGACTTTATATTATGTGCTTTATATTATGTGCTTATCAGGTGCTGAACATTATTGTAAGCAATTTTTATGTGAGAATGGGGTGAATTCTTTCCATTTTATGGAACTACACACATTTCATAGATGAGAAAGAGACATAGTCTGATAGGATGGTTCTGGTTTTTCATCCCAATAAATTGATCTAGAACCTTAGCTGTATAGACTAAAGGAAGATTCAATATCCTTATAAATAAAGAAACATTAATTGGATGCTGGGCTTTTGATATTAAATCCAGGGTCAGATAAATAACCACATTCTCCTCTGCTAATCAAAACTAATTACTTTGTACCACGACCGCAAGAATTCCACTGTGGAATTATTCTTTAACATGGCATAAAATTGAAGTTCTAGGAACAATTAAGAGCTGATTTCATATCCTCAAACAGAACTTTTGAAAAACTTGGGTTGGAATGTACTGTGTGGGAATTTCATCTTCTGCCCTTCTATCTGAATTTTTCAATTATTGATAAGTACACATTGGGTACCTACTCTGTGACAAGTACTAGGGTTACAGGATTGAAACGCCAACTCTCCACCCTCATGGAGTTGATAGTCTAGTGGACAAAAGAAAAACAATTAGAAAATAAATTAGAAATTTAGAGTATTAGATGACTTGGAGTGTTTTAGTCAGCTCTTTTGCTGCTGTAACTAAAAACCTGACAAGAACAGTTTTATAGGAGGAAAAGTTTATTTGGAGGCTCACAGTTTCAGAGGCCTCAGTCCATAGAGAGCTGGCTTTATTCCTTGGGTCTTAGGGTGAGGAAGAACATCACAGCCAAAGAGTGTGGTGGAGGGCAGCAGCTCACATGATGATTAGGAAGCAGAGAGAGAGAGAGAGAGAGAGAGAGAGATCTCCACTTGCCAAATACAAATACATACTCAAAGCCAAGCTCCTACTGCCCCACCTCCTTCAGTGACACCCTACTGGCCTTCAGCTACCACTCAATTAATCCCCTAATAGAATTAACTAACTGATTGGGTTAAGGCTCTCATAACCCAATCATTTTTCCTCTGAAACTTCTTGAATTGTCTCAGACATAAGTTTTTGTACATCTAAACTGTAACATGGGGAAATAAATAAATCTGTGAAAAGTGACAGGGAGAGTCTGAAGCTTTGGGGTATGGTTTGTGATGGGGTGTACAAGAGAAGGTCTCCTTTAGAGCTTTGCATTTTTGACAATGATCTGAATTAAATAAGTCATGAAATAGCTGGAGAAAAATATTATGCAGAGGGAATGGAGATAGAAAAGCCCCAAGGTGTGGATAAGCATGGGCAATGTGTGTTCAGAAGGGTGAAGTGGAGAAAGAGAGCTAAAAGACTTTGCCAGGATCCATAATGAGGAAGCAAAAGAGAAATAACTGGCCAATGGTGATTGCAGTTTGAGTATAGTGACTTTATTTTCAGTTTATTGTATTTTTGTAACATCCTTGAGCTCTGATCAAGCAGATAAGCAGCTACATCCTCCTTAAGAAAAGCTAGGATGGTTTTAACAGAATGAGATACGGATGAGAAAGTGTTTAAAACTATTCTCCCCAACAGTTATTTTAATCATTGAGTAAATAGCTCATGCACACATCTGTAGTATTTCAAATCATTTTAAAAATAAAGCTCATATTATGCTTATATACAAATCTATTTTTTACTATGTTATGGAATATTTGAGAGCAGGAAGTTTATTTTTTAATTTAACTTATTTAAAAAAAATTCTTAAAAGACAATGTTGCCCAGGCTGGCCTTGAATGCACAATCCTCCTTCTGCAACCTCCTGAGTAGCAGGAATTACAGGCATACCCCACCATGCCCCTCTAAGACAGAAAGTTTAGATCCCATAATAATTAATAATAATTTTTATTTTTGGTACCAATGATTAAACTCAGGGGCACTTAACCACTGGGTCACATCCCTAGCCCTATTTTGTATTTTATTTAGAGACAGAGTCTCACTGAGTTGCTTAGTACCTCGCTTTTGCTAAGGCTGGCTTTGAACTCAAGATCCTCCTGCCTGTTGAGCTGCTAGGATTACAGGTGTACCCCACCACACCCAGTTTAATAATCACTTTGTTAGAGTTTTCTTACTTAAATGTAATTTTATTTCTAATGAAGTATTGAGTTTCAGTTTATAGAAATCAATACCTGATTTGAAAAGAATTTCACAACAGTATAAATATGCATACAACCAGTACAGTTGCTCATAAGAGGAAAACAAGTTCCAGATAGAGAATGTTATTCAAATGAGTTTCTTTTTTCTCCCACTAGAACGATTCTTTTCCTAAAATCATAAAACAGTGTGCTTATAAAAACCAGCCAAAAACAGTTCAAATGTCATCAAAAGGCACAAAAAAAGGGGGGGGGCCTAAAATGACTTTCCAATGTTGGTTTTACAAGAACTAGAATATAAATGGAGAAAGTGTAGAAGTTACTTTCTCCATAGCTTTCAACCATAGCTGCCCATGACAGTTACAGAAGCCTCTGTTTCCTTAAAAGGAAACTAGAGAATATTCCCTAAGTTTTCTTGTACCCAACAAAGTGCATGATTCAAACCTAAAATCTGAGCCTCAAACCCAGTGCCTCACATGTGCTAGGCAAGCACTCTACCACTGAGATACAACCAAGCCCACCCATTTTCATATCAACTCTAGAGTAACAATAAGCTACTGTAGTGGATAAGACTTGGGACATAACTGGCGTTATCCGTAGGTTTAAAAAACTGCAACAAAAGATGCAGATTTGTTTAGATTAAAGTTGATCAGTATTCTGTTCTAGAGTTAATTTCTTATTCTGCCATCAGAATAAAAATCTAACCACTAGGCAAGTTATTCTAGCGTTTACTCAGTTCTCATTTCTTAAGCACTGAATACTTGCAGGCTAAGGGTCTAGGCTGTGTAAAAGCTAAATAGAAACCTTAAACACAAATTTTACTTTCCAAAAGTGTGTATTATAGTGTAAATAGTAGTGTACTAGGATATTGATTTGTTCTATGTTAAGGCAAGTCTAAATTGCTCTAGCAATTGATGGAGGAAAATGATTGTTCTCTCTAAGGAAGTCTAGGAGGGCTTCCTAGAGGTGTAAACAATTTAATTAGATGTAAAATATGAATATAAGTTTATCATGTGTAATAGGGAGATGGAGTAATATTTGAGAAAGCATATGCAAAGTTCTAAAACAATGTCATGGTCAGAAAATGAAAATTCGTTCTACATGATGATGGTCTTGGGCAACATAGGATGAAATTCCGAGTGCCTTTTAAGTATTTTTAAGGATTTAAGATTAGATGCTATAGAGAATTGGAAGCTATTGGAGGTTTGTAAATAGAATAATTAAATTTTATATTTTTAACAATAATTTTAAGTTATCTTTGTTTCAATATGAAACAAATGTTTATCATTCCAAACACTTTTAAAAAAGTAACATTAAATAGTTTAATGGAAAAATAAAGGCTATGCATACAAATGTATTCAAGTACTATCACAATCATTTTCTCACCTTTAGTGTTTTTGCTTTATCTTGTTTTGTTTGTGCTAGGGATGGAATGTAGGACATCATGCATGGAGTGCTCAACTAATGATAGATCTTCCCAGCTCTATCACTTTGCTTTTTAACCTTTTGAAGCAAAAAAAAAAAAATCCTTCTTTTATAAAAAATCATGTTATATCTAACTTATGTGATAGTGGAACAAAGTTCACACAACTTCAGACACATGGTAGGTGTTCAATAAATATTTTTACCACCAATGAGTTTTTTTTCAGAGAGTTGTTATGAAGATACAAAATAATTTATACATTTAAAATTGCTAGTATAAATTTTGGCATATTATCAACACAATGTTTCATTTCCTTTTACTTTTAACTTTGATGTTTTTAAAATGAGAAATGGCAAAAGATACTCATTTTGAAGTGAATTATGGAAATCTTGCAATTTAATACTGCCATTAATAAAAAAGAGGAGATAATAAAATTATGTGATATCAATTTAGACAAAAAAATAGATAATCGTTTTCAAATGGAATGTTGACCTTGATGTATACAACTAACATAGAGAGTGACTTCAGATACAGGGGATGGAAATGATGTATATATGTAACCATGAAAGTTGTTCATGATTTACCGTTGGGAGTGAAAAGCAAATTACAGAACAGTATCTGTAGGCTGATCACATTTTAGTGAAGAAAGTTTACGTTGTTAAATAAATACAGTACTAGTTAAATGATCTATGCCAAACATCTCTCTGATGATGTGTTGTTTTCAATTTTACCTTAGATTGTTCTGTATATTTGGGATTTTCATAATTATAAGGAAGCATTTGAGTTTTATTATATATACAGAATAGACTTGTGCGTGCACATGCGAGCGTGTGCACGTGTGCGCACACACACACACACACACACACACACACCTCTCGCCAAGCTATTTATCTATTTTATACTAAGGCAATATACAAGAGATAGTATAAAAGAACAGCAGTAACTACTGTTACACAGGACCCTCGCACACTAAAATGCAAAAGGGAAGTGGCAGCTTTGCCTTAATGAAGATGAAGCTGACATTGAGGAAGTCCAGGGAAGGGTCACCAAGGAGACCGGCCCAGCTATGCCTGCACTTTGCTCACCGACTACCAGCAGTCCTAGCTGCTGTGTAAGTACAGCAGGGGCAATCTGTGAGGCTTAAATTTGAGTAAACAAACATAAATCTCCCCCTTTGTTCCACACAGAATTAGAAGTGAAAAGGGATCAAGGACGATGATGATAAATAACATCAAATTAAACTTAGCATATCACATCTACAGCAACACAGGATATAATTTCAGACTCCAGCTAAAATTAAGAAAGTTTGTGTCATTTCAAAATGATAAAGGTATTAGATTATGAAATGGGTTAATATGGAGTCATAAAGAGTCTCATCCTGGGTTGCACAAAGTAATGCTGGGATAGCAGGATACTGCTATTAATGGCATTTTTCGTGTACATGAGAGTTCAGATTTTTTAAACACTTTATGTACATTTTTATATTTATAAGCATTATGTTTTCTGCTTAGATGAATCTCACGAATGACAGGGAACATTTGGAAAAACACAAACTAAAATATCCTACTTATCCAATATATTATGCTTAATTATTTTTCTTCCCTCAATTACATCTTATTTTTTAAAGAGCATCCATAGAACCCTTCCCTCTAAATCCTATAGGCCTTATTTTATTTCTCTATTAAATGTGTGCATACATATATCAAAACGTGACAAAATTTAGTAAAAAGTATAGAGAATAATTTAAAATTGCTCCTTTGCCTATAATGTAGATGTTATCATTTGGTTTCATGCCATAAGCAGTTTTCTTGTTCACTTTTATTTCAACTTTCGTATAGTAGACAAAAACATTAGAATTCCAGTTGTACCTGGAAGTCAAAGCTATAGAAAGTATCTTTTATGAAGACACTGTTTTTTTTTTATAAAGAAACCAAAACTCAATCAGCCAGAGAACAAGCCACTGATGATGCTTCAGTGACACTTAAATTCTCTTACTTTTTTAATAAAAAATTAAATTCATGAATCCCTCTTTTGAAGGCATATTGATTTTACATATAAAGAACTTCAGAAATCATCATCTCTTTATTTTAATTCAATGATTCTTTTTTTTTCTGGATCTGTTAATAAATAACAGGAGATTTCAGCTTCCTTAATGCACCTCTTTTTGTTTCAATGAGATAGATTTTGGGGACAAAATTGGGAAAATGTATTTTAAATTGTATGATTTAAACTTTGTTATAAAGAGTATATAAAATATGTCCAGGGAGTCTAAAGGCCCCTCAATTTTTTAGACAGTTACTCTTAGAAACTGTGCTATGCCCAAATATTTGTGGAAGATTATATTGACTCTCACTGATGCAGGCTTGGCCATGTCACTCTCAATAATGAACTAGACAGGGAAGTGATGCTGATTGCCCCCAGGCAGCTGTTTTAGGTCCCCTCTGCAATGGAGACTTGTAGTGGTCCAACATGAGGCTTTTCCATCAAACTGAGTGAGCAGTTTCCTAACTTCTCTGACCTACAAAGCTCTCTATACATAAGTAGCCCCTGTCCATTTCCAACCCAACCTCTGGATCTCTTCACCACTCCCAAATTCATCCAGACATGCAGCCCTGTTGCTCTCAAATTCTCCAAGCATGTATCACTCAATCTCCTTTATCCTTACCCTCCTTCCCCAGGGAGAATGGCTTTTTCCTCTTCCTGTTTTCTGTTTCTACTCAAATATGATCCTCATAAAGAAAAAGGAACTTCCCTAATCATAGATCTAATACCTCAGGCTCTTTCTCTGATTTATCTTCCTACTTTGGGGGTATCTAATTTCTAAAATAATTGTTTTTATCATTTTTTAAAATTTGTTTACATATCTTGCCTGAGTTACTCCCTGCTATATTCTTAATGCTTACGAAGTTACCTTACACATATGTTCAATAACTATGTGCAAGCTAAATTAATGAATATTATAACTTATAACTGGGCTGAATTTCACATTTGTGAATAAATGGTTTCTTATTTTGCTGCAAGGAATTTCCATAAACATTAACAAGCAGAAAATGAACTAACTATCTAAAATAAATACTTGAATAAATACAAAATGAAACTGAATCCCCTCCTCTCGCCATGAACAAAAGTCAACTCAAAATGGATCAAGGACCTTGATATCAAATCAGAGACTATGCATCTGATAGAAGAAAAGGTTGGCTCCGATCCACATATTGTGGGGTCAGGCTCCAAATTCCTTAATAGGACACCCATAGCACAAGAGTTAATAACAAGAATCAACAAATGGGACTTACTTAAACTAAAAAGTTTTTTCTCAGCAAGAGAAACAATAAGAGAGGTAAACAGGGAGCCTACATCATGGGAACAAATTTTTACTCCTCACACTTCAGATAGAGCCCTAATATCCAGAGTATACAAAGAACTCAAAAATTAAACAATAAGAAAACAAATAACCCAATCAACAAATGGGCCAAAGACCTGAACAGACACTTCTCAGAGGAGGACATACAATCAATCAACAAATACATGAAAAAATGCTCACCATCTCAAGCAGTCAGAGAAATGCAAATCAAAACCACCCTAAGATACCATCTCACTCCAGTAAGATTGGCAGCCATTATGAAGTCAAACAACAACAAGTGCTGGCGAGGATGTGGGGAAAAGGGTACTCTTGTACATTGCTGGTGGGACTGCCAATTGGTGCGGCCAATATGGAAAGCAGTATGGAGATTCCTGGGAAAGTTGTGAATGGAACCACCATTTGACCCAGCTATTGCCCTTCTCAGACTATTCCCTGAAGACCTTAAAAGAGCGTACTACAGGGATACTGCCACATCGATGTTCATAGCAGCACAATTCACAATAGCTAGACTGTGGAACCAACCCCGATGCCCCTCAATAGATGAATGGATAAAAAATGTGGCATTTATTCACAGTGGAGTATTACGCAGCACTAAGAAATGACAAAATCATGGAATTTGCAGGGAAATGGATGGCACTAGAGCAGATTATGCTAAGTTAAGCTAGCCAATCCCTAAAAAACAAATGCCAAATGTCTTCTTTGATATAATGAGAGCAACTAAGAACAGAGCAGGGAGGAAGAGCAGGAGGAAAAGTTTAACATTAAACAGAGTCATGAGGTGGGAGGGAAAGGGAGAGAAAAGGGAAATTGCATGGAAATGGAAGGAGACCCTCATTGTTATACAAAATTACATATAAGAGGTTGTGAGGGGAATGGGAAAAAATAAGGAGAGAAATGAATTATAGTAGATGGGGTAGAGAGAGAAGATGGGAGGGGAGGGGAGGGCGGACAGTAGAGGATAGGAAAGGTAGAAGAATACAACAGTTACTATTATGGCATTATGTAAAAATGTGGATGTGTAACCGATGTGATTCTGCAATCTTTGTAATGTTTTGAATCACCAATAAATAAATAAATAAATAAATACTTGAAACCAAGGAGGCAGAAAACTCAAGAGTCAGCAACACCATTAGCATATGTGTCAAAATAAAGGTTTTAGCTAATGCATTCCAATGTTATAAAAGAATGAAAATAAGTACAGATCATAGTGCAGAAAGATATAAAATCTGTTGTAAAGAGAACAGATTGGATGTATATCACTGAATACATATCACAATGTCTGCTCCTTTTTGTTATCTTGTTGGTAAAATGAAAATATAAAGATTAGTTTAAGGATTAAATTTGAAATTTGTATTCACTACTTTGGATAGCACTTATCACATGGGAACCACTCAATAAATATTGGCTATTTAATATTAACTAAATATGCTTTGAATTTTGGATATTTTACATATCATTATTTGGAAACAACCTAATTATAAATATGTTCCAAATAGGAAGTCTATTGAACAACAAGAAAGTAGACATTACATTAGTTACACACTTCAAGAATTTGACAACCATAAACTAAACTCTTTCCTACTGAATATATGGATCCCATAAAAGAAATTCCTATAGAACAATAGATATTAGTGGTAATTTTTAAATATTGCCTCTTTAAATCACAGGTATATAAATATGTTTAATTTAATTTGAAGCAGTTGCTAGGAAATGCATAAAAAGTATCATTCCAACTTTCTTTCCTGTATAAACTCTAACTCTCATAATTATCCAATACATCATCAAATCACATGAGTGTTACTTGAAGTACTCAGGACCAGATGTTAAGTATAGTTTTGTCTTCCTAATTTTAACAAAATATTGTTTAGTTTTTTCTTGTTCTTTTTTGAAACACTGATTGATTGCACATTTTCTTCCCACAAAGTATACAAAGTTGGTTACAGAAAAGTACATACAATAAAAAATAGATTTGCATTAAAAAATGAAATTTCAGGACTACCATTAGATGAAAACAGTAGAAAAGGAAGACAAAGAGAAATTTGGGGATGTGAGGTTTTTTTTTTTTTTTTTTTTTTTTTTTTTGGCAAATATTCCCACACTCACTTTGGATCACTGGGAATATTTACTTGAGTGTTTTCCAGATACCTACTTGTCCCTTTATATAACTTGACCCTGTTATTTAAATAAAGTGCTATTGTCCCTAGGTGAGTTAAATAATTGTTTAATTCACTGCTGAAGTATTATAATAACACCACTCTTTTTACCTTCACCATCTATGCCTTGTTACAAAAGGAAGACTGTGTGCTAGGTTTTCTCCTCAAAAATACGAACAATTCTAAATTGTTGAGAAGGAGAGAAGAGACAGTTTAAAGTTTTTCGGTGAGAAAGTAAATCTCTTTTATAACAAGAGTTTGCTGTGTTTCCCTTAAGTAGTAGAGTCTTTGGGCACTTGGAGCCTGAATTGTAGTCAGTGGAGCATGGACAGAAGAGCCAGTCTTGGGCTCAGGGATGTGGCACTTCCTGCCTTACTTCCTCTTCTGGCTACCTGAGTCACAGACTTGAAGGCAGGAACTCTTGAAGACATTTTGGACATAAAATGGAGCTGAGTGCTGACAACAATGCAATCACAAAATAGACTCCAAGTCTCTGCTGACCCCTGAAGTTACCATGCCAACTCTGGAATCCTATCTCCAGATTGCTTTTATGTGAAAAGAAATTATTGTTTTGAATTTTTACCAGTTGCAGCCCAACCTGATTCTAATTGATATATCCACATCCATGGTATTTTCTTTTATATTTATAAACCAAATAACATACAAATACATTGGAAACAACAACAAAAACTCACAAAGGTATCGATGGATTTCCTTAACATCTTGGAAGTGATGTTAGTAACTGGAGGGGAATTTAAAGTAAGTCAACTACTGCTAGAAACCTAAGATAAAACCAGGGGCAGTTATTTTTACAGGCATATATATATATATATATAAAACAATATATATATTGTTTTAAACTCCATTTTATGGGAGGGAAGGCCAAGTTATCAGAATCCATTGTCCAATGGTGAACACCTGTTTCCCTGCAGTTAGTGAGCGCACTGAGTTAGTTCTGATGTAGAAGCAGAGCTCCAAAGCCAAGGGACCAGCTGTGAGAGCAACATTTCCAGTTTTATATGCAACAGTTTTCAAGCACTAAGTAGACTAAGCCCAATAAACAACTACATAGCTGAAATCCTTTTGCCTGGGGGAAAATGGGTTCTTTAAGGATACCCATGTAAAAACAGATGAAAGAGATCTAGAGAAATGTTTTTCTCCCAGACAATGGGGGTGGTAAGAACTGAACAAGAAAGGCAGGACCCAGCCAGCCAGCTGGTCAGGATAAAGGTCAAGAAAATAGCTATATCTCAACTGAAAATGCAAGTTGGATTTAGCAACAAATGGAGGAGAGGGTAGGCGAAACTATTTCAGTAAGACAGAACACCATGAAAGTTATTGAAGCAAAAAAGAAAAAAGGGGAAGAAAAAAAATCAAAATATAGCAATATTCTCTCAAGGAACTATCAAGACATCTCTTTGCCCCAAGCAGAACTGACAAGGAGAAAGAAGTGAGAGTGACTTCTAAGGTCACTCAGAAGTTTCATCTCGACCCTGGCAGATGGAGACTCATAGCATATAGAATGGGCTGTCTTTTTCTTTTTCTTTTTTTTTTTTAAGAGAGAGTGAGAGAGGAGAGAGAGACAGAGAGAATTTTTAATATTTATTTTTTAGTTCTCGGCGGACACAACATCTTTGTTGGTATGTGGTGCTGAGGATCGAACCCGGGCCGCACGCACGCCAGGCGAGCGCGCTACCGGTTGAGCCACATCCCCAGCCCTGGGCTGTCTTTTTCAAATATGCTTTTTAAATGAATCCTGCCAATAGCAGAGACAAGGACAGATTAAGGGACAATATATTTGAATTTAAACTTTTAGGACACCGAGGCAGTGAAGATAAATAATGAGGGTTTCAAACAGAGTGAAGGAGGCACAAAGGAGGAAGAAGGCATAATTCAAAAGAATAATCAGAAGCACCAGGGGATCTGGGTTGTGGAGGAGTGGGAGAAGAATGAGATAAGCCAGAGCTTTTAAGGATTCAGGGGTCCAGTTTTGGTGATTACTACTACAATTGAAATAGAAAAGAGCACATATGAGAAACAACCCAGCATCAGGAGGGACACAGGTTGATCTGGGTTTGGGAGGTATTATTTGAAGTACCTTTTAGACCTAGAGGTGGAGAGATTATGCAGGAGTTTGTCTTTCTGAGCACACCTCTTAAAAACATATTGGACTCCAAATACACCGAACTCCAGCGTAACAGTGTAAGAAGGGTCCAAAACATTCAGCTAACCGAATGCAGGGCACTTTATTGTGATGTTAAAAAAAAAAAAAAAAAAAAAAAGATTTTTCCAGTTTGTCTTTATTGTCACAGAAAAGAACACACAAGTCAAGATAATGCAGCTGTACATTACTGATGAACAGCTGAAGTGATAAAACTTCCAGGGTTCACTATACTTTATTTCTTGACAGAAAGAGACTGCCCCATTTCCAGAGGGATCATTAGACTAAGTAGAGCATTTTTTATGTTTGTAGACATGTGAACATCTTGAGAATACTCCTGATGTTCTTTGATACCTGGAGACAAAGTTTGAAGATTTAAACTGAAGAATTAAGGTGGCCAAGGAATACATCAATCATGTTCATAACATTGGGAACTCAAAGTACTATTTAGGAAGCCTTAATCCTAACATATAACCATGTATTGGGGGAACTCCAAGCTAGAGTTTCAAACTCATCTATTCAGAACTCATCTTCTCTGAGGTGACACGACCACACTGTACCCTGGCTGCATATGAGTAAGTGAAAGAAATCTGCACACAAAGCCATTTTCTAAAGCTGTTTTGACAAACAAATTGCCTCTGCAGGTCAGGAGCTCTTGCAGATTCTGCATTGGTTGGCCCAGGCAGAGTTATTTTTCCCGGGAGCTATAAGGACAGCCTTGTACTCGTTACTCTGTTTTATACTAATGCATGTTAGCTTGTGCTATTCATTGCTTAATCTTTGCTCTGCATTTCAACTCCATTTCTGCCAACAAATCATCTCTCCAGGTTCCCTCTATGAGGGCTCTTTCCCAGTCAGGAAGGAAATCAGATCACAAATGGAGTTAGGGAAGGAAGCCAAATGAAGATCTACCTTGGCTTGCTGCTTGTGTAGGAGTTTCCTAGAACTGCACCTGGATTGGCTGTCTGTCCAGGACTGAGTCCAGATATTTTTAGGTTGGTTAGTCCATTTTGTGCTCCTATAATGGAATGCCTGAAACTGGGTGATTTATAACCAACAGGAATTTATTAATTTATAATTCCAATGGTGTGGAAGTTTAAGATCAATATACCACATCTGGTGAAGGCCTTTTTGTTGTGTCATAACATGGCAGAAGGTGAGAGAAGGAGAGAGAGAAGGACATCACTCCATTAATCCATTAATCACAAAGGCAAAGCCCTTGTGACCTGATCATGTCTTAAAAGTCCCACTTCTTAACACAGTTGCATTAAGGATTAAGTTTCCAACACAACAACTTTGGGGGATACATTCAAAATATATCAAACTGTAAGGTAAGGTAGATTGGATCTCTGCCTTTTCTCAGGCAGCATGACAAATTGTTTTACTCATTCTTTTCAAAAAATTTTTGAAGTACTGCAATTATTTCAATATTCTATTTAATATTTCAGTATTATATATTTTATTTATGTGATCTCTGTTTAAAAATAAGTGAATAATAAAACCAAGGTTTTGAATTTAAAAAGTTATAGGTGATGTTTCTAAGAATGTCTCTAGCTGTGTGACCCTGGATGAGTCATTATAATTTTTGGATCTCTCTTTGTTCTTTGTAAAACAAAGAGGTGATTTTTAACAACTATCAAAGTCTATGATTCCATGTAACAATTTGAAAAGTGACCCCAAATAATTCTGATTTCCTTTGAAGGTGTGTCCCTCTTGCAAAAAACACTCTTATTATATGAGATCCCCTCTGGGATCTTCAATAAAGGCAGGAAACATTACTGCTTTTCTTTGTTTCAGAATAAATTATGAGCTTTGTTATCCATTGGAGCCCCTAATAATTTTGAGCATTACAAGTTTCTTCACAGTTCTTAGTATTTCTATCTCACAAGTTTTGTTGCTTTTCTTTGTCAAAAGCCATATGCCTCATCCCCCATCAAAGATAAAGGAAACTCCCCTGCTAAACTGGCCCTAACCTGCTTTTACCTCCAAAGGAAGGGAGCAGCTTGTGTTTCTATCCTTCATATTTGATGACCAGGAAGCCAGGCTCTTGCAACTGATGTATCACAGAGCTTTGAGCTAGGCCTGCCTGAAAAGCAGTATGACCTCTGAGTAGCTTCTTGCTCATATCCTGTCTAGATGATGGCAGCGTTTTCTTGTTTAAATGGGTTTTCCCCTCTTCCTACTATTCTAGAAAAGAAACAAATCAAATTTTCAGTGGACAGGATAGAACAAAGGGGTCAAATAATTAATATTGAAAATCCACCCCTAAATGTGCTCCTATTACCAGTTATTTGAACACTTCCTTTTCTTTCATGTGGATATAGTCATAGAACCTGCCTGTGTGAGGTTGAAAGGATGATTAAAAGAGATAAAACAGAACCTGGCAAATAGTAAATGCTGAATAAGTATTACATTATCAGATCATTTTCAAATATAATTAAAAACTTAAGACTACAACAAAATATTTGTCAGTCTCATACCAGGAAAAGAAAGTTTTACTTAATTTCATCTCTAAAATTGATTATGTTCTATCAGAGAAATTACCTTATTCCCTTGATAATAAATGCATAAATCTTCTGACTCTACTAAAGGAGTGAGAAGATTTAGGGAACTGTAAGAAAGGAGCAGTAAGATTTAAAAGCTTAGAATCTGGAAAACTCTAAGAAAGGAGAAGATTAAAGAAAAGGAACTCTTAGCTAAATAACTAGTAACATGATGGAAATATTCATAAAATGAAAAAAGAATATTTGAATTTTCAGGATTTAAGATTATATTAATCTTCAAAGCTTAAGAGATAATGAGTCAAAAAAAACATGATAAAATGATGCTATGTGCTTCAGAAACTGTTTTCATTTTTCAGTTAACACTCTGATTCCTGTTTCATACCTTTCTTCCAGACTTGTCTGTATTTACCGAAAGGGTCAGAGTCAAGTTTTAATTCCTATTGTATTCCCAGTACCTAGCACTCTCATAGTAAGTGCTCAATAAATACATACGTATTTAAAGCAGAAATATATGAGAGAAGCTAGTAGAGTATTACCTCCCCAGTATTACCACCAAAGGAACTTGTGGATACTGAAGAGTTAACAGAAGGCAGGAATTATAATATAGTTGTATTTTAAAACTGAAAAAAAAATCCTGAAAGCATAGTTACTTATACACTCTATTTTTAAATGAGTTTAGACTGGGATCCTAATTAGAATAAGATATAATCCATGTTTGTATAAATATGTCTAAATAGACTCTACTGTCATGTACAACTAAAAAGAACAAATTAAAAATATTCATGTGTGATAGCATTCCTAACCAGTATTGAGAAATAAATATTTGCAAATGTAGCCATAGCCCTTTTCTCATGGAGCTTACAATTTTATTTAACTAGGAGAGACAATATTATATATATAGATTATATATATATATATAATTATACGTGCACATACATATACATATATGTGCAGATGACAATTCAATGAACTGAGTAAGTATGTTGAAATAGAAGGGCATCATCTTTGGAATGTGTAACCGGGTCAGAAGGGTGGGATAAGGATAATTGGTGTCTTTTAAACTGAAAGATGAACTAGGTATTAGTCAGGCAAAACCTGTAGGTGGGGGAATAATTCTAGGCAAAAAAATAGCAGATGTGAAGGTTTTAGGGAAAGAAAGAACTTATCCTGTTCTCAGAACTAAAAGTTTCCAAAGAAGCTGGGACATAGTGGGCAAAAGGAAGAGGTGAACAGTCAGAGGCAATTCATATGGATGTTGGTCAATGGAAAAATACTGAAGGATTTTAAATGGGAAAATCACATAGAGTTACATTTTAAAAAAGCATAATCTAAAAAAATGGATAAAAGATGGAGTATATGTAGAGAAACAAAATTTGATATTATTGTAGTTAATGAAGGTGAATGAACATCATGGTTTGGGTGTAGGTGGAGCCACTAGAGGGGGAGGCACATGATTCAAGATATATTCAGGAGGTACAATTGATGCCTTGGTGATGGTTTGGATGTTGAAAGATAAACACAAATAAATAGAAAGCGATTTTCTGAATTCTGGTTTGAGAAACCAGGGATGTTTTATTGTGAAGGTGAAGGCGGCAAGGAGTACTTGAGGTTGAGTTTGGGGTATGGTAAGTTTAGAATCTGAGAGTACGTCCAGCATGGATGTCAAGTGGACAGTTGAACATTTGCCTTTGTCTCTGCCAGGAGCTTCAGTTCTTTCCTACTGAGCTGCCTTGTTTCAGTTCAGACAACTTCACCTCTAAGTGCCCATGGAAAGAGGATGTAGTCTTTCAAGTTACGAAAGGTGGGATAATATCTTAGAGAGCAACTTTAACATAGAGAAAGCTTGGCTTTTACTATTATTGGTCAATGAGTACAAACCTTGTTATAAGATGAATAAGTACCGAAGACAGCATGAAGACTGTAATTAATAACAATGTTTTGTAGACCTGAAATTTGTGTTGAGCAGAGGTCATGTGTTCTTACTGTATTCCCATTAAAAAAAAAAAATAGTAATGATGTGAGGCGATGGATATGTTAAATACTAGGAATATGGTAATCATTTCACAATGTAAAATATAGCAAACATCATGTTTTATGCCCTAAATGTAGACAATTATCGTTATATAATTCTACCTCAAAAAACCTGGGAAAAGAAGGTATCACTGAGGAAGATAACAGGGACACAAGGAGCAATGGAGCCGAAAGGGTAAAAATGGATCATTTGAACATGGAAGAACTTAGCTCATTCACTGTGCTTGTTAACTTCATTATGACTCATTTTGTTTATAGGTGGATTTGGGAAGTACAAATTATTGGGATAAAGAAGGGAAGTGGATAGTACAGGAGGATAGTGCTTTAGACCTTTCATTAATTTTACTTTTAGGAATATGGACATGCCTCTAGAAAACTTTCCTCATTCATATCCCTTCCATTTTTTGAAAATTTTTCTTTCTTTTCCTCTACAGTTCTTACTTTTCTTTATCCTAGTTCAATACTTTCAAAGGTGGACCTTTCAAAAGATAATGGAATTTTGTGAAGACCATTATGTTAATAAACTTTTTGTCACTTTGATCTCTATAAGAGATCAGTTTGTGTAAAGCTGACCAAACTCATGGAAGTAATACTTTCTACTTTAGGAAATGTCCATGGTTAGAGGGTCTATGAGGTTTTTTTTTTTTCATTTATGTATTTCACAGCCTTCAAAATTGAGAAGTACTACCTAGTACCTAAACTCTCTGAATGAAATGTCAATCTTATTTTCCTAAAGCCGAACACTCTCAACCAAAAGGACTTGAGCATTTGTTCTCAGAATGATTCTTTGGGCTACCAAAGAAAGATATATAATCATACTCTCTAACTTCCTCTTGTCCAGTCTTAGAGATCTGTAATCATTTATCATTTCATAAAGACAAATTTGTATTTTTTTAAATCACTCATTATTTTTCTTTTATAGGTTATAAATTCTTTATTTTGGAATAAATCATATATTCTAAACTATCACTGCATTTAGATTATGAATCATCTGAAAAGTTGGAGGTTAGAAAATGTTACCATATCTTTGTAAAACTTTAAGAATGCTTGGAGAAATTTATTTGAAAATCCTGCCATTTATTCACCTAATTTAATCGCTGCAGGTTACCTATGCTGATTTCTCTCAGTTAAGATGATTCATCAAGTGAAAATCTTTTACTAATTAACATTGTTGATGTTGTGAAACTTTATAATGCAGAGCAGATGAAAACCTTGCATATAAGTAATGAGTAGACTATTGTTGACTCAGGAGTTTTTGAAATAATTGATGTGATCCTTTTTCCCCTCAATCCTATGACATCAACCCTTCATGGAAAAACCCAGATGGGAATATGTTCACCAACATAATATAAACTGTATTAGTTTTACAAAGTAAACACCTTTGTCCATTAGCAAACTAAAATCTAATTTTCCATTTTTATTATTTAAAGCCACATTTACAAATGTAAATATGTAAACTTTCTAAAAATAATAATTATTCTCATTTTGGTGGGAATTCTTCCAAACTCATTTATCCTATCTTTAATAAATGAGTTTGGAAGAATTCCAAACAATGACACAAACAGAAAGAACATAGGACAGCATCCCTGATGAACATAGATGCAAAAATCTTCAATAAAATAATAGTAAACCAAATCTAGCAACACATTAAAAACATTATTCACCATAATCAAGAGGAATGAAAGACTAGTTCAGCATACACAAATCATTAAATGTTAGACACCATGTCAAGAAAATGATAAACTAAAATCATATGATCATTGTTAGAAGTAGAAAAAAAATTTTTAATAAACTTTTAACATCCCTTCATTATAAAAACTCTTAACAAATTAAATATAGAAAGCATGTACCTCATGATAGAAGCCATATATAACAAGCCAAGGATGAACATCAGACTGATTGGGAAAACACTGAAAGCTCTCTAACTACACTAAGACAAGGAAGCCTACATCACCACTTTGACTCAACATAGAGTTAAAAGTCATAGACAGAGGAGTCAGGCAGGAAAAGAAAGAAAGGACATCCAGATTTTAAAGGAGGAAGTCAAATGATCACTGTTTGAAGATGGTGTGATCTCATATATAAAATCAGAAAGACTTTAAAAGATTATTAGAACTGGAGCTTGGAATATAGCTTAGTTGGTAGGGTGCTTGCCTCGCATGCACAAGGTCCTGGGTTCAATCCCCAGCACCACACAAAAAAAAAAAAAAAAAAAAAAAAAAGATTATTAGAACTGAAAGGTATTTGCATTAGTAAAACCTTAGTCCTGTGTATTTTCCCTATTAACTTTTATATAGATGCAAAAGTGAGTTGATTTTATTAACTTCAGAAAACCCATTGTCATGCTTATTCATAAAACTATGGTGATTCTTTGAAAATATTTCTTGTGGTCTCAATTTTTTTATGACAGCAATAAAATGTTCCTCAGGAAAAAAATAACTAATAAATTTAGTAAAATTTCAGAGTACAATATCAATATACAAAAATCAGTCATACAAACTATTTAAGAAAAGAAAATTCAAAAAGCAACACCATTTATATTAACTACAAATATAGAAAACACCCAGAAATAAATTTAGAAATATGAAAAAACTCCACAATGAAAATTTTGATGAGAGAAATTGAAAGGAACACACACATCCTCACACAAATGGAAAGACATCATGTATTTAAATTAATGTTAAATTGTTAATTAATTGTAAATAAATGTTAAAGTGTTCTTATCACTCAAAGTGATCTATAGATCCCAAGCACTTTCTATTAAAATACCAATGTCATTCTTCACAAAACTAAAACAAATAATGCTAAAATTTATATAGAACCACACACACACACACACACACAACTTTAAATAGGCAAAACCCTCTTAAGCAAAAAGTACAAATCAGGAGGCATCACACTATCTGTTTTGAAGACATATCACGAAGCTATTGCAATTTAAACAGTATAATATTCACATAAAAAAGAAACCGATTTTTGGTATACAACAGAGATCCTAGAAGTAAACCCTCAAATCTAAGGTCAACTGATCTTCAACAAAGGGACTAAGAACGTGCACTGGTGAAAGGAAGATCTCTTCAATAAATGATGCCTGAAAAATTGCTAAAGAATAAAACTAATGCTAAAGAATAAAACTAGAACTATAGTTCTCTCATGTTACAAAAATAAACTCAAAGTGGATGTAAAACTTAAGCGTAAGACTAGAAACTATGAAATTGCTAGAAGAAAACTTAAAGGAAACACTTCAGGACATTGGAATGGGCATTTTTAAAATTTTGGCTTAGACCTAAATGCATAGTAAACAAGCAAATATAGAAAAATTGGATTGTAACAAACTGAAAAGCTGGTTCACAAAGAAAGCAAAAATTGAAGGGAAAAATAATTTACAGAATTGGACAAAATATATACAAACTATATATCTGACAAAGGGTTAATACCTAAAATACGTAAGGAATTCAAACAACTCTATAGCTAAAAAAAACAAATAACTCAATTTGAAAATGGGCAATAAATAAGACATTCCAGAGAATACATGCAAATGGCCATCATATGTATGTGTGTGTGTATATGTGTATAAACATATATATGTAAACATATATATATATATATTTACATATATCTAAAGATCAGCCTCACTAGTCATCACGGAAATGTCAAAGTCTCAATGAATATCATTTTATCCCAATCAGAATGGGTATTATCCCCAATCTCACAAAAATAACAAATGTTGCTGAAGATGTTATAGGCAGGGAACCCTTATACACTGGTGATGGGAATGTGGAATTAGTTCAGTCATTATAGAAAACAGTATGGAACTTTTTAAAATATTAAAAAAAAAAGAACTATCATATGACTCAGCACTCTCACTACTGAGTACGTATCCAAAGGAAATGGTATCAGTTATGCCAAAGAGATATCTGCACTCCCATTTTCATTGTAGCACTTTTCACAGTAACCAAGCAAACAGCATAAGTCCATCAACTAATAAATGTATAAAGAAAATGTGGTAAATATACACCATAGAATACTATTTAACCAAAAAAAAAAAAAAGAGAGAGAGAGAAAGAAAGAAAGAAAGAAAGGAAGGAGGGAAGGTAGGAAGGAAGGAAGGAAGAAATTATTTGAGACAACATGGAAGGCACTGGACATCACATCATTCTGTTAAGGAAATTGTCCAGCCACAAAAAGACAAATGCCACATGATAAAAACATTGCCTTCGTAGACATTGAGAGAAGCATGGTGGTTAGCAGGTGGTAGGAGCTTAGATGGAGCAGGATGGAGAAAAGTGGTCAGCAGGTACCAAACTGCAGTTAGATGGGAGTAAGAAGTCCTGGTGTGCTGCCTGCCCAATAGGGAGACTACAAATAGTGAATATGTACTGTGTATTTCATAAAATTACAGTGTTTTACCACGAAGAAATGCTAAATGTTCAAGGAAGTAGATGTGCTTACCCTTATTTTAACATTGTAACATAATTGTGAATCAAAACATCATATGGTTTCCATACATGGATGAATTTTATTTATTAATTTAAAATATAGAAAAATAATCTTTTGCCATATATATCCTAATATAGGAGATAAATCATTGAGTCGCAGGTACTAATTCAAGTTAAAATAATGCAATTAATTATAATCCTCTAATCTTGAGAGTTGTACAATTTTTACTCAAAAATCTCTTTTAATATTAAGCCCTCAAAAATAATTATATAATATTAATTACAACATATATTTGTTACCATTATACCATGAAATACTGTGCAAAATAAAAGAATGTACAAATATTAATACCAAGACAATGCTGATATCTCCAAGAAGCACAAACTGAGTGGAATTCACTATACATTAAAAAGTAAAATAAGACAAAACAAACCCAAAGCAATTACAGGCAGTCTAGTGTGACAAGTGTAAAGGAAGCTCAAGCAAGCTCTTCAGAGGCTAATGAAGTGGCGACTTCTGTAGGGATAGAAGGGTGCAGCCTCAGAGGAAATGAAGGGACAGGTAAGGCTTCTAACATGTTGAGGCAATGCTCATGAATACTGGCGTGAAGCTTAGACAGGAAGACACACTCAAAACAGTACAAACAAAGTGATGAGCATTGAGGAGTATTACAGAGTGATAAAGGTTCAAAGTTAGTCTGCGCTTAGACTATTTGTCAGATTCATAATTTATGTTGTCTAATTTTTAAAGCATAAACACACATATAGTCCAAAACTTCTTTTGAATTATATAAAGTAAAAGTGTTTCTTTCTCTTGTCAGTTTTTTCTGTCTTGTTAGATGTTCTTTAGGCAATAATATTCTTCATAATACCACAATCTCTGCCCCAATTACTACAATATTCCTTTTATCTTAAGTTAGCTTTAAGTCTCAACTTTCATAAATAACACATGCAAAAGAAACTATAGGCTGTTTACAGGAAAACTTCTAATGTTTCTTTTAGATGACAGGCTGGTAACTTGGTAAAAGGGATGCAACAATGTCCTGAAGAATTGTGCCAATCAAGAATGGTTCCTACATAGGAGACTGATAAATAGCATAGGAATACAACTCCTAGACTCAAACACAAAGGGAATGCAGACCAAGGAATGCACACCAAGGTGACTCAGGACAGTCACAAAAAGTGACTAATTAGAACATCATAATCTAAAACAATAAATAAATGAACTGTATTAGAAAACTAATAGCAATATTTTCCAAGTATTTTTAATCTGACCCCATATATTTACAAAACTTGCTGTCACACTTCATTAATAAGTGTCCAAATGTCAGTCTTAAAGAGGTTTTCCTGACTGTTCTATTATTTTTTTGAGGGTGTAGGAGTAACAGAGATTGAACTCAGGGGCACTTAACATTGACCCACACCCCTGACATCCTTTTTTCTATTTTCCTTAAAGCTGCTTAGGGCCTCCTTAAGTTGCTGAGGCTGGCTTTGAACTTGGGATCCTCCTGCCTCAGCCTCTTGAGGTGCTGGGATTACAGGTGTGCCACCATCACACCTGGCCTGACTATTCTACTTAAAAGAGCAGAATATGTGTTTAGAATGTGATGAAATTCTTCTATAAAAGAATAAAATACAAATTTAGCAAAATCAACAGATATATATTTTAAATATTCTTACTGATATCACAAACAAGTAAGTATCTTCTGCTTTAGTTACAATCATTTATACGGTCAGATATTTACTATGGGCTATAGAATTAGATATATTAATCATCACTTGAGATCAGGATCTATGCCAGAATAATTAGTAGAGCTACCATTTTGGTGGAGAGAAAATATAATTTGGAATAATCAGTTATAGAGCTCTGGTTGGTTAGATCATTGATGATTAGTCAATCCAGTTTGTATTGAATGAATCTATTTGATTCATATTTATTCTAAATTTAATAAGCATTTTGAAAGATATCCTCAAATGATTAACTAAATAATTTTAAATCACTTTTGTAATATTGAGTTATATTGGGAATGAAATTAAGTAATCATTCATTATAATATTTTGTATATAGTACCAAAGCATCATTCTAGCAAATATAAAATATAAAGAATTATATTTTACAATTGGAGAAACAAAAATGCACCAAGACTGTTTACTGAAGACTATTGATATCACTATGGATAGAGTTGGAATAAAATAGATCTCTTGTATTAGTTCTATAAACAAGTTATACATTTCTTCCAACAAAGTATATGTAATTATTGTCAAATAAATGTTATTGCTGTTTTCTGCATTAAAGTTTTAGGACAGACACAAATATATATATATATATATATATATATATATATGCATATAATTATGAAAGAGAAGGGAAGCATTTTGATAAAATATTTTATTATTATTAAGAATAATAATATAATCATGGTTATAAAAATAACGACTTTATTAACTACAGAAACTTTATAATACAAGTCATAACCACAGTGTTCCCTTTTTTGGGTAAGCATCCAGCTATACCACTCAATAGGCAGCTTATCAGTTTCCTATTTACACACAAGACAATCATAATATCCACAGTATTCCATTTTCAGTTTCCTAAAGATAGAAACTTTCTGTGCAAATGGAAATGAACCTACTTAAAAGTTACAATGTCAAGAGTTACAGGGTCCAAAAAATTGTAACTTTTTTTTTAATTAGTAAATTCTTGATTCTAAACTCAGTTGAATATTGAAGATAAATTTTTGGACTTAGTCATGAAAAGTTTCTATTCAAAATTTATTTTACAAAGATAAATATGTCTGTTGATACAAATAAATTTTATTTTTCAAATTTGTTTTTCTATGAGACCCAATAATTAAATGCAGTCGTTTTTGAACCTTTGTAAATCAATCTGTTTTTTATTATGAGATCTTATTAAAACTCTTTACCTGATAATCTCTATGTTGCAAAAGCTAATATTTCTTTCTAAAGAAAAATATTTGGAAAGAAGAAAATGCCTGACAGCAATTTCCTACTTCTTGACAGTGTTCTTTTCAAGAGAATGCCGTGGCTATAACATTCACTTTGTACAGTACCATTGGTACCAACAAGATATATTCACAGGAATAAGTGAAATACAATTTTGCTATCACATGCCATTATTGTTGTTTTTCTTGCCTTCCAGTGTCTCACCATCCCCATAGTTTGAGACACTAAGATGGCAAGCAAGAGCCTGTTAATACTACAGATTGACTCAATATAAACCATTTTACTGAGGACCTGCCTACAGCAAAGAGGTAAAAGTCATTACATATTTTACAATAAAATTAAAGAAGTATACAAAAGGCTTATCATCCCTTCTGCACGGCAGAGGCATTATGACAAATATTTTAATTTTACATTTCTATTCCTGGTAGACATAAGAAAATGTCTACAAATATAACAGCATATAACCATTACTCAAACAGCCAAAACAAAAATAGCATTGAAAACTTTTAATTTAAAAGGCCCTTTTGTCCATGACACAAAATAAAATGGATTTCTGGATAAGCTGAATTTTATCATTCTCTTTTGTATTCATTCAGAGGAAAAACACACAGTAAATAGTATCTTTCACCAGAGAATAATGACATGGTTATCCCCTGTTCTACCACCTAAAATAACATAGATCTTATTCACCTAATTTTCATTGTCAATGCCATCCATTTCCTTCTAGCCAAAGGAAACTTCCAAAGAGAAAATTGCTTTGTATACCATGTTTAATGACTCATTAATGTTATTTTAACCCTTTAATAAAGTGGAAAACACTGAGTACAAAATCTCTAAAAATGTTAGCTGCATCTTGTATCTAGATAATTTCTACCTCTCTTTCCCTGGAAAATTATAGGAAAGACGTTTAAAAAATAGTTTAAAATGTGAGTATTTTAAGTTATTGCAATTGTTTTAAAGTTTTACCAGTATGATTAATATTTGACAATAATTTAGCCAGTTCAGCAAGAAGAAACTATAATAAGTAACTTAATATTTTGACAATATGCCTTGAAATTTCTATGTGTCTTTATTACAGTGGTATATTATATAATGGAAAAATACACTCAAGATAGTGTGGACTGGTATCTAGTAGGATCTCTCTTTGCTTTTGCTGTTTCTTAATATCAGCACTTATCCTCTCTATATATCCTTAATATATATATATATATATATATATATATATATATATAGTTTTCCAATTTTTATAAGCATTTTTGATTTACTGCCCTGTATTCTGTGGACTAAGCTCTCCAGTAAATTTAAAACCATTTTCCTTCAGATTGAAGAATAAACTCGAAAACTTTTGGGGCATTGTTTCAATCCTTTGCATTAATAAAAATGATTTAAGAGAACCAAATTAGAGAAATGGGAATACTGGATTCAAACATTCAAATAATTATTTTTATTATTCTTGTTTAAATACAGGGAGACTTTGTAAAAATTCAGAGCCTATTCTATGGCATTGTTATCCCATTTCTTAGCAAATTCAAGATTGCTAGCTAGTCATGGAAATAGAATATTAAATATGATAATTTGGCTTTTATCATACAGAATAAAAAATTTAAATAAGTATTTCCCATGGCATTAGGAAAAGGCCATGTAAAATGAAATAAGATAAATTGAAGATCTCTGGATAAATTATCTGATTCAGCAGATTCAACTCTAATTGTTAAATATTGTTGAATATAAAAGTTTAGAAAACAAGTTCCTTTCCTTTCTTTTTATATCTTGTTTTCCCTTACCTGAATAAAGATTTAGTAGGCTAAAAAGTTACCAGGTTGAGAAAAGTATTTCTCTGTTTTCCTCAAATATACACTTAATTGCATGATTTAATTAAGAGCTGTAAAGAAAACTTAGGAGACATATGGAAGTTTTTCTCTTAAATAATTTTTAAATATTTAAAGAGAGTGAGTTAGAATCCAGTTGGCAGTGGCAATTATTGGAATTAACCTATTTAAATACAATTTTAATGACCAAACCACTTTTAAATTTCTTCAGTTAGATATGAACTTGAGAAACTAGGAAATGTTTTAGGAAAATAAGCCTACAAATATCTTACATAAATAAGTGAACCAAAATTTGGAGCAAAGAAATATACAAATATACCTATTACTCTCTCTCCTTTAAGAGTTAGAAACTACATGAAATTACTAGGATAATAAATATATGTAAACATCTAGATTAAGAATTTTGTAACTCTGTGGGTCCTGATCTCACTTTAAATGCCTGTCAGTAGAGGTCATCTGTAAATTATGTACAGAGGATAGTCACTTCTATCTTGTACCTTGCCTTAAAATGTCTACTGATCTTTAGAAATGTCTGCATTATTAGAAATCATGGATACATACTTCCAAAATATTTAGGGATTATACTAGATACACCACTATTTAAACTGTAGTGCATATCACATGTTTACTCCAACATGTGTAATGGGTATGTGTTTTTATAAAAGTATGTTTTATCCTACCAATATTGTAGGATACACAGTGAGGAGAAATGAATGAACTCTGATATATGGTATATGAAAGGTAATATAATTTTACATAAAGTTACAATTTAACAACACAAGGTATAAATTGTTAGGATGAGGTTAAGATAATTTTTAACTTATGGTTTATTTATCATTAAGAAACTAACCTTGGAAAGCAGCGTAGAGAGATTAATTGATCTTTCCTATTAAATCCTTTATCATCCAGCAATTAAACCTTTGCACTTGTAATCCATTCAAGTATCTTCAGGAGATATGTTACTGCACTTGCATGTACCTTAATTCATTTCAACATTTACAAAGTAACACTGACAAACAGAACAACAGAAAATACCCATATATATTAATGAGCATCTTAACAAACATGACACTCAAGTAGTTGTTTTAGGATTATTTTAGGGAACATTTTCATTCCACGTTCTCTGAAATCTTCTTGTAAAATCATCACATATTGATGGACGCTTCAGACACACTTCAGCTATGACTGTGTTACCTTATATGTTAAAATTATTTTGTGTATCCACTTTGCATAATATGCTACTCGGACAAATATACCAGGACGATTTGGGATGGCACATCCACGGCCAGGAACAATGACACCAAGAACCATTCTCATCTTGTGTTGTTCACAAACAAGTGGGCCACCATAATCCCCCTAGAAAGAAGACATGTAACAACAGCAAAGTATTATTTTAGAAATTAAATTAATATATATAATTCATTTATATAATCCTCTGCTCATTTGCAATTCTAGGCCGCATACACACATAAAAGGAAATAACTGAAACTGGAATGGAATTACATAAAAATTGGTCTGTTATATAACTGATTGTCTTTCTGTTGAATTAACCATGTAAGACTGATTAAGTATAAAGTTCCAATTATTCTGTCACATGCTGTAATCACATAAGCATGAATTGCTCAGGCTGGGTACAGTTCAGTGACAGAGAGTTTACTTGGCATGTGTGAAGTCCTGAGTACCATCCCCAGCACAGCAACACACACACACACACACACACACACACACACAAATGAATGACTTGATTTGCTTTTTTTTTCCAAAATATTCATTCATTCCTTAAAGTTCTCTTTTCCTTTGTTGAATGCCGAAAAATCAAATTCCCATTTATTTAATAAGATCAATTTTATATTTGTTTTGATCTTCTGATAAATCAAATCTTTCAACATAGAAAATTTGGAAAATGTATAAAAATACTAGCACAAGTGAAACCTGTTGTAATCATGTGATTTTAATGCTCAAACTATATCGATATTTTTCTTACTTCTATCATTTTTTTTCTTCTCTCAACTTGTCTCCAGACAATCATAACAAATTCAATAAAAAGCTCAAAGTTGATGAAATAATGATATTTATTTTTTGGAAGTTGCCTTTCTAGGCAAGTAGTATTCCTCCACTTATATGGCAATACTAGTGCATCATTAGAGATAGATGAAAGATGAATATAGAAGGATAGATTGATATGGGTATATGATATATTCATGTATAGGTATGCAATACACAGTCATATGTATATCTATGTTTATATAGCTACATATATTCTTACATATATACATTGCAACTGTGCTCCATCATTTTTCATTTACCATGCAGTCTCCCAAGAATGCATTGACTGAGCATCCTTATATAGAAAAAAGTGTTCAGCACTATCTTAATTTTAAATGTGATATGGTGAGATAAAACTAAATCAATGCAAAATGTAATTGTGTAATGAGGGTTAAAAGAAGAGAGCGATCAGTATTCTGTGATGAAGAAAATTGGAGAAATAAAACATCAAATAGTAAAGAAAAGGCTTATTCTAATAGACTTTCTATAAGTTGTGTCTTTGAGACATTAAAACTGATTTTTAAACAAATGCACCTATGAATCCTAATATGAACTCTTGAAAACAATTCACTTTGAAGACACTGTTGATGCAAGGCTATTGATAATACAACATTTTAGAGATTCTTTGTTCAAAGTTCTTTTGGTGGTTAAATTACCTTGTTTTAAATTTCAATTATAAATATATTCATTTGTTCATATATATGCATATATACATACACCAACATTCTGGAGGATAAATTTGGTTTTAAGAAGTAAGGAAAAACTAAAACTAAAATCAAGTCTTAGGGATAAAGATAAAAATAGCACATATGAAATAAAGGCTCAATGTCAAAATAAGGAAATGAAGACTGTATCGATAACAAATTAGATTTAAGTCTACCTCTGAAGAGCAGATGTCAAGTCATTGTTGGAAATGGCAATAGGCTGTGATAAAATACATGCCTTTCTAGGTGTATCCAAAATTATATCTAGTTGAAAACTTTAGAGCTCATAGAACTATTAAAGCTTTTTAAAAAAACTGTATTTATTTTTTTTCCTCCTAGATGTTCCCTTTTACAATTTTTCCTTGTTATTGCAAAATACTCATTTGCTGGAAAGATACAAACTTTGAAATTGTTTATAAGCACATAGTCTGTTTCTATCCATATCACTTCAAAGCAGTTCTAAAAATCTCTTTAACTTAGTAAACATTTCTTTTTAGGAATAAAAATCTTAGAGGAAATCATAAAATACATAAATTTCAATACATGTTTATATGCCAAAGTTATACATTTTTTTAAAAATATATCCACCTGCATTTCACTACCACTGAATTCATTCTGTGCTCTAGTACACAGAGTATTCCACAGTGCTACAGCTCTGAGGTAGAAGAACATGAATCTCACATTCAAAATACATCTAAAATAACAGTTTAACAGCTTGTCTATGTAAAACTGGGATAGGAACCCTGCCAAGTTAAAAGAACAGTTGCCTAACAAATGAAAATGTCCAAGCTCTTAAACTCACAAACTTTGACCTTTAGGTTTTTTTTTTTTTTAAAGAATTTGTTTACACACACACACACACACACACACACACACACACACACCACAGTCTACCCAAAAACATATTTAAAAGTTTAAACCAGGAGTGTATTTCTTAATATTAATGGGGTTCATTTAGGGAGAATTTGGGAGGACCAGCTAAATTGAGAAACATGACAAAAATGTAAGCCATCGTATCAAACAGATTTGGATAGTATTACTTTGCAGTTTTTTCCTGAGACTTCTGGCTCTATTCATTTATTTTGAGAGGCAAATGTCATCAATTTGCTATGAATAAAGCATGGGTTGTCTTACTGTTTAATTAACAGAAATGTGTAAAAATAAGACATGGTTATCTTTTGCACTTTCCTACTCCTGAAACAGGTTGGTATATAATTATTTTGCTTTGCAAAAAGTAAATAATCATAAAACCTGTGAGAAGCTATGCTATCAACCATATATTCTCTACTAAAGAACTTTCATTTTACCTCACATGGTCCTGATCCAATCTTTTCAGCCCCAGCACATATTTCGGACTCATTCAGAGTTACCTTCCCTTGGTGATGCTGACTGCATTTCTCATTTCCCATAATATAGAGATGTGCTACCCGTAACAGACCATCAGAGTTGATCACTGGAATGGTGCAAAAATATACAGGTAATGAGCACAGGGTAAAGGAGAAATGAAGAAGTAAATACAAAATTTTATATGTAAAATAAATATGATATTGCCTCATCTTTTAAAAAGTAGCTTACATCCAGTGTAGCCCCAGCCATAAACACTGCAAGTGGTCTTTTCAGGAATCGTGCATCCATAATTCGGTAAATCAATTGTACTAACAAAATTATCCAAGACAGCAGGCCTAAAGAAAGAAAATATAATGGTAAGTACTATCTACTGGGTTCAACACATTAGCATTTAAAATGTAGTGTTCATATGATGTAATATTTAGGCTGAGGCTTAGGGAATTAAATACTGTTTATTTAAAAACAGAAAAGAAGAATATCTATAAAGAAAAAAATTGTAGTAGATAGATTCATGTTTGAAAATTCTGCAAGTAGTCACACATATTTACACACACGTATCTACATATATATGATACATGGCATATAGGAAATAATAAATGTCTGCTTAAGAGAGAAAGTGCAGCCACACAGCTGGAGGAAAATGTTTCAACAATTCTAGTCTCAGTTAAAAATACAGAATCTTCCAAAGGAACTAACCTAGCAAGCTTCAATAAAACCAGATCTGATCCTTCAGGTCCATATACTAGCTGGGAAACATTTAGAACCTGTTTCCGTTTCTCATCTCCTCTTCCATGGACATCATGAATTCCAAGCCAAGCTTCATAATCCTTCAAGTCTTTATTTCTAAATAAAAACATAAAATATAATTCATATAAAATATAATTCCAAATTGTGAAATATTATATATAATATATAAATCGTGTGTATGTGTACACGTGTGTGTGTGTATGTGTGTGTGTGTGTGTGTGTTTGTGCATGTATGTAGCTTATGAGGGCAGATAAACAACTTAAATTTAAAATGTGATTCAAAGTATAATAAAAAACAATATTTATTATGGAAGATTCTGAATATTTAAAGCATGTGTAAGTAGGACTTAAATTGCTGAAATTCTAAAAGGCTTTTTGACAAAATATTTTATATACTTAATAGAGTAAGTCACTCTTTAAAAATTCTCAGATAAAGTTCTTTACATGAATTATAATTTTACTGAAAATACTTACTTTATCTGAAGTGTGTATGCATTTGGTTTATTTATAAGGATTGAAGTTTTAAACAAACAAAATCAAATTGACCTTGATATGAATTGGGAAAAAATATAAATACTATTTCCTTATCTTTTTTTAAAATTCCTTATCTTTTCTTTAGGCTAATTTTCATTGAAATTATTCCCAGCGTCCTGAGTCTGGCTGTCTATATGAGAGGAAGTGAGAACTGAGAAAGGTTTGTTGATAATTTAGAAAAAGATGGTGTCCAACTACAACTAAATATAAATAAATAGATAAATAAATAAATATAAAACTTAGTTTTGGTTCTATTCATAGCCTCTAAAGATTTTCTTTAAACCAGTAAGAGAAATGGGGCAGTGCTAACTAACCTGTAAGTAATATCTGTGACAGCCACGTATAGGGAAATAAACTGTCTTTTAATGCTACTTGTAGTAAACTGGGGCTCAAAAATCATTACAATGAAAGATATACATAATTTGAACCACATATATATATAATTTTAAGTTACTTAGCATAGCACATTACTAAAAAATAAAAGGCAGTTGAAATTACTTTTAATATATATTTCACTTAACAAATTATTTTAACATGTAATCAACATAAAAGTTATTGAAATTGTTTGTTTTTGTACTAAATCCTTAAAATCTGGCATGTGTTTTACATTTACTACATATTTGGACTTGACAAATTTCATCAAGAATTCAATAATCACTTATAGCTAGTGGTTACTATACTGGGTCATGCAGGTATACTGCACTTAATATAGTTTTCTTCAGGAAGCCAAAAACAAGTTTGAATGAAATCTAGCAATTTTTAGTTTCTCCTGTAATTTAAACCAAATACTTGCACTAGGTGTGCAGGATGATTTTATTCACTAGAAGTCAGTGCTACACTGAGTAAACCAAAGAAATAAAGATAAACTTTAGAAACTAGGCAAGATGGCCTTAAATACTGATATTTAAATTTAAGAGTTCTCAAGTTCATGTACTTTCACAAAACAGATTAGGTATATGAAAGGCTTTGTGCTTTTTAAAAGATGAATCAGAAGCTTAAATCCTGATTATACAGATTCCTAAATTCTATATTTTATAAATATGTGGGCTTACTTAGATCACTATTTTTGATATGAAGGAAAGTTATTATAACTTCTGCATATTGTCTGTCATATTCTAACTTTAAAAAAAAAAAAAAAAAAAAAAAAAAAAAAAAAAAAAAAAAAAAAAAAGAATTTCCATCTAGAAATTCCAACTACAGTTGGGAGGTTAGAATAGTACTGATTTACATAATTCAGGAAAATATTTTCCCAAGTGAGAGTAATGTTAATCATAAAAGATGTAAACTGAAAGTAGCAGGGCATACAAAAATATCAGTGAAGTCAAAGTTTTTTAGGCTAAATTAAAAAAGAATGAATATATGTTTACCCCATGTTGTAGCATCTCTGTAAAATAGACTCTAAACTTAAAAGCTAAGCAGAAAGCATACGTGTTTTTAAATTCTCAGAACATATACTGATACAAAATGAACTTTACCTAGCAGGGAAACATTGTCGTGCAGTAAGAACCCAACTTTCCTTTATCAATGATCCTCCACAGATATGCTTATTTCTGTGAGAAAGAGGAAAGAGAAACAAGTAATATCTGTGCAGAAAGAATGCCTACCAGTTAATGTAAAACCTGTTGCTTTATTTGTTAAAAATAAATGCAAAAAAATAGACATTAACCCAACTGTATTAAAATGAGTAGCAGTTCTTTTATCTAAAGGATGATATTTGGGGATTGCAGCATCAACAATTTTATTTTCATAATGTAATTACCATATCATTAAATCAATTTTATGGTTTAAAGAACCAACACATACATCTATGTGTGTATATATATATATATATATATATATATATATATCCTTGTGAGAGAAATTATGTGCTGCATATAGAATGGTTATAATGAAAAAATGTGGAGCTGTTTTAAATTCAGAATTTGATTATGAAAAATGCAAACTGGAGGTTTTCTTAAAACCCTGAAGAAGACATCCAGTGATAGTAATATTTGTCATTTTTATACTATTTCATTCCATACCATTATTTAGTTTTGATAGGTTAAAATATTGCAGGGTTTGAATAAATAGTTTACTAAAAGACCATCAATATAATATTTAATTTGTAAGAGGAAGTTAATTTTGCAAACCAAGTCCTCTAGGAAACTGCAAAATATTTGTAAAGAAAAAGCATGAGGACGTTTGTTTGCTGATATCCAAAATCTTTAAATCCATTTTTTTTTTTTTTTTTGGCAGAAACATGGGAAAAGTACAACTTTTCACAACTCACATTTCGAAAGAGTACAGATGTTCAGTGCTTCAGAGGGTAATACTAAAAGATTCCCAGACTAAGACCACAGTAATTTATGGCCTTTACCACACTGGAGGATGAGAGTATATATTGAGTTTGAATTTCTACCTTCTCAGTATATATTTTGGAAGAATAACTTAACAGCTGTAGTTACTAAGAACTTGTACTGTAAGAGAAAAAAAATTTTTAAATTGATGTTTCTCTGAATTAAAACAGTTCCACTTGCAGCCCCTAAGAGAAGTATACTAGAAGAGTATCCTTATATATTCTCCAGTTGATAAAAATAATTCAGAAGTATGTATATTTTTTCCTCCTGGGGTTATGAGTTAACAAAGAATCACTAATCCAATTAAGATATTTGGAATCTTATAACATTTTTTATGATACAGAAAATTAAATTTGTATTAAATGTTCTATAGAACATTTTTCTATAAAAAAAGAAAATTAAACACTTCAAAAATTTCAGTGCTTATAAAATCGTCAAAATGCTCAATCACCTTTCTATTCTAGTTAGCTTCATAATTCTATTTCAGTACTGCATGCATAGGACAGCTACATCATAATTACTGCCATTAACATTAAGTCTGATGAGTTAGTCCTTGAGAGGATATACTGACAAAGGTCTTTAGGCCATCTCCCACAATGTTGTGGTGACCGAAAGTCAAAGGGTCTAAACCCCATGCTTGACAAGAATTGATTTTTTCATAGATGGACTTTAGTTTGAGGTTGTGTTTATTCTATATCCCTAGTATTAGTAAGAGATATAGATATATAGTAGTAGTAAGAGATATAGGTTGTGTTTATTCTATATCCCTAGTATAGTAAGAGATAGATATACTTGCTCTACTCTAGGAGGCTAGGGGTGAAGGCGAGTGTCCATGAAAGAGGAGATATTCAAGTTGGGATCTGAAGAATGAGAAGGAATTTTCAGAAGAAAAAAGGCCACAACATGCAGTAGGAACAAGTGCATAGAAGCTTGGAGGGAGAAACATGGTGGGTCTCAAGCACCGAGGAAAAGTGTAGCTGGGATTCAGGTGCATTTTGGGTGAGTTGCATGATGAAGTTCTGATGGAGATAGATATCTTAGCATTCTAAGAAACACATAGACTAATGTATATAGGACATAGAAAGTTATAAGATGAGATTTTAAGTTAATTCATATTTTCAACATTTAATTCTTGTGGCATAATTCCTAAGCTTAATTTTCTATTATGATATAACTTGCAAAATGATTCTATGTAGAACATGTCATTGGTTCTTAAGAGCACTGAGAACTGAGAATATTTAAAATTCTTAGCCATGCCAATTGTTAGAAAATCAAGACTATTCAACTATTTAAAAGAGTTTATCTTTCTCATAATAACATAATCTCAAATTCTAAAAATATCACTTTTCATTTCAATAACTAAATAAAAAAATCAAAACAAATATTTCTGATGTTTATATGTAGACATATTAGGAAATAAAATTATAATACCCAAGAGTAGAAAATTAAAGAGATAAATAATTACTATGGTGATATTAAGGTATAAGAAGTTCTTGTGGTTGTCTCTTATTAATCTAAAGTGTTACTTGGAATCAGGAATAATGGCTGCATATATGGAAATTCTGTGAACGAATTTATGAAGACTATCTATGACTTTAAATAATTAAAATTAAAAATAACTAACTAAATAAAATGAAGTAAAATTGCAAAATCCAGTGCTTATAGTTTGGTAAGAATATGATCAGACCCCTCATTGACCTCCCTGACTGAGTGCCAGTGGAGGGTATAATCTTTATGACCACATGTGACCATACAGCTGGGAATCTGGCTTTGCAAATAGATTGAATATATATGATTTGTATCTATTAGTAATTACCTGTATTTCAAACTAACCATCCATCCTACGTTTGTTCGTGTTGGAATCCCATTTACAACTCTCAATTGTTTTGTTTTGGCACAAGATATTACAGGATCTGAAAACAGGGCAAATATAACATTTTAAGATAATATTTTTCCAATAATCAACACCTGTTAGTTTTCATAAGTGCAATAATACCTAGAAAAAAATGTAACTACTGTAATTGTATCAAGACATTTTGGGAAAAGAGTATTATAAGACCAAAGTTCAGAATCAAGTCCCTAATATTTGCCATCCTCATCTTTTTTGTTGAGTGACTTAGAAAAACTAATGAACTCAAGGCAGACAAGACTGTCATCATAGTGACAGTGGCCCCAACACAAATGTATTCCCTATACCAACCTTAATATAAAATGAATTAAAAAATGTTATTTGCAATGGTTATTTCTAAATAGCAATCAATAGCCTAATTGAAAACAAAACAAAACCATATTTGGTAATGAATTGGTACGGTAAGAATGTAGAGCTATTTTGAACATGTTACCAACATTATAGTTATTGAAATTATATCCAAATGGTGTCCTTATATCCAAATCATTATGTACAAGGGACATAATTCAGAATTCTTTGGAGTAAACGTTTGCCTAACCCTCCTCTATAGTTCCTTGTCTTATCCTTTGTACTCTGTCCATGGTCTAGAATAGATTTTCATTGGCTTCCTTTCCTGGGGCACAGCAGGGTGGTCTTTTAAAACAAAACACTTGAGTAACTTGTTTCAGTTCAAAAAATATTTGAAAATTTAAGGCAAGTAGCTTCCACAGATTCTCATTTTGAGGAGTAACTGAACTTTTTAGATGGTGTCCCCTTTTATCTAATAGACTCTAGGGCCTGCAAAATGCTTTAAAGAGAACATAACAGAGGCACTGACTAACCATCTAGTCCCTGACTTCATTCTTTCTGAATTCAGCACCCTGACTTCATTTGGAAGGTGAGGTTTATAAAAGTGATCCATTAGACACATTGTGTCCCAAAATTGAAAGTAGATGTAAGTCTTCTTTTCAAAATCAAATGGAATATCTTGGAAATTTTCTGAGTTGAATTTCATATTTAGAATGCAGTTGCCTTTGACTATCTTCCACCCACATATAGGAAAATACATATTTAAAAATAAAACAAACAGATTGACTTATATTTATGATGGAAGTTGTTATAGTAATAAGATTTTTTTTCTATAAAGGAAATAATGACATCATTTGTTTCACACAGAGACTCAGATATATAGTTTATATTTTGAAAGAATACTTACGGTCTAAATTGACTATTGTAGGTGTGGTATCCCCTTCACCTGTAAATATAAATATTTAGAAACATATATGATTCATACATATTTCTGTATGTAAAACCAAAGCTACATATTAAAATCAAGTTTTGATGAACTGGGGAATTTATCAAAATCCTTGCATTTTATTAAAAGATAAAATGTAATATTATTTTATTGAGCAATTTTGTATCACTTTTACTGGACAATTTCTTGTGCACGTGACTACTGACACTCATTAATATGAGAAAAGTCTTATTTTACGATTGTAGATACCATCAGGTGTTTAGTTGGATGACCTTTGGCAAATTGAATCATACTGCTAACTTCAAAGAGCTGCTGTCTCATTCTATTAAGATGCTCAATGTTGTACACAATGGACTTTCATTAATAGGATTACTTCTCATAGCCTTTCAGATAGATAGGACATTTAGTTTTTACTGTAATTTTAAGCTATTTAATTTTTTTCCTCAAAACTGCTTTCAGAAAAAAAGTTGAAGGTTGAGAATTATTGAAACTATACATGTTATCCATGTTTCAGAAGTCTCTGCAAAAAAAAAAAAAATCTAGAAGAAATCAATGTCACTCTTAGAAAGAGAAGTAAAATCTCTTTTGTTGTTAGCATATTCCAAAGATTGTTTTTCCCAGATGTTATTTTTTTTAAAAAAAAGTATGGAAAGAAAGAAAAACAATGGAAACTAGACATTATTAATTCTACCTAAATATTCATAATTTTCTTCTTCATGACCTCTCTACCGGGTTTTAATTGCTGCAAAAAGAAAAGCTTAGAAGATGCTAGAATTTTGGAAATAGTTGTGAATAATGAATGAAACACAAGACATTTCCTAAAGCTCAATGTCTAACTGTTCAGAATTGATGGCTTAGAGTTCAGTCAGGCACCATCTACATCCAGCTGGTTCTTAATTCATGCAAATGCCCTGGACTCAAATAAACCTGCAACAAAACAATAATGGAACATAAATTCCTTTGGAAGAGATGGAAATTGATTGTTATGTATTAGGATGCTCAAGGGAATTAATTCATGCTAAACAGTTTTTTATTTATGTTCATTTTTCAGATCTAAGCATTTTAAATGAATAAAGGTAAAGGCAAACATAAATCTCTTTCCTTTCCTTTCCTTTTCCTTATCCTGGGGAAATGTTGTGGTAGAGTCAGCTGAGGTCAGGGTTTCAGGTCACAGTATAAAGCAGGATTGAGGCAGAGTATATTAGAGTATCAAGTATGTTGGCTTTTTCACTCAAGACAATTAGTTGAATTTTTAAATAACTAGATATTTATTCGTAATGAAAAAAATTAAACTATTCATTCTATCCTTTATTGCCTATGAAGTCTTCTACTTTTAAGGATTGAGGTTAATATGTCAGCAAAGTGATCAGTTCATGATTGTATCTTCCTAAAATATTTAAAATTTTAAACTTTTGTAGATATTACAAATTTGGTGTTTAAAAATTAATAGTTCTATAATAATAACGAATAAAACTAATAATAATAAAATTATTAATAATCCAATATTTCTCACACTTTAGAATAAATTGAAATGCCATTTAAAACCAGATTTCTGGAGATTCTGGGCTTCTGAGGTTTTAAGGAGCACCACAGGTTCTTCTGGCATACACATGGGACAAAACTTTGTGATGCTGATCTCCAGGCTTTCTTCATTTCACTTCCAAATATTAACCTCACTCCACCTTATTTACTTCCCCCACTTGTCTCTACCACATTACTCATGTAAGAAAAACACATGTGATATAAATCTTATTTTTATCAGTTCAGCTAAAATTTGATTAAAAAACATCTATGATAAGAGTTTTACCTATGGAAGAGCAGTTTTGTGTGTGTGTGTGTGTGTGTGTGTGTGTGTGTATGAATCTTTATGCCTCAGAACTAAATTTGCACACTTTTAGAAAACATAAAGCTTTATTTCAGTATATTTTCAAACTTTTAACTCTCATTCAAAACTTGATGAAGATTACATATTTCTCCAGCAAACAACGAAGTTCATTCTTATTTTATATATCAATATATATTTACTACGTGATTATATGGCTTTGCAATTGTTTATATGACTGTTTCTTCTCTATGTTATAAAGCATTTGAGATTAAGATTTGAGATTAAGAAACTGTGTGTATATGTTTTTGTATGCATAACATATTTTATAGGGCTTTGTATACAATAGTAGTTCATTTTAAATTATGAACAAATGAACAAATAAAAACAGAAATCAAGTTTTTAAGTCCTTACTATGCAATAGATGTTATATGCAATAGCCCAATAAGATAGGTGCATTTATTGCACATTTTAACAAATACAGAATGAGTCATAAGTAGGCTAAGTAATTTGCCCAAGACGGGGACTCTTACTCAGGTAATCTGAATTGAAACTCTTAACCACTACATTCTCTGCCATAAATGCTTAAGATTTTGCCAAGATATTCTAAAGTGTGTGTGTGTGTGTGTGTGTATGTGTGTGTGTGTGTGTGTAAACAAACATAAAGCATTTCTACATTTTATTTTGCACATTTGATAAGCTTAAAAATATGTTAAACATTATTTTTTAATATTTTGTAAGTATTTTTGAAGAAAATGAATAAAAACCTTTACATGTTTTGGGAGAGAAATGTACAGTGTGAAAATGATTAATACAGTCTCTGAAGTTAAATAAATAATAAGAACTCAAATCTTCTAAAGATAAATTTCATTAGCCTTTCACCAGAGAGAAAAATGTAAATAAATCCTAGCTATAAATATTACTTGAATCAATGACAGTGCAAAAATATTTATTGAAACTAATGTTCAGTACACTTTGAAATAAAAATGAATTATCTGCAATAGCATTTAATCAAATACAACACCCTGAAGTCTTTCAACAGCACATTAGTGCCTTTTATTTTGAAAATGCTGTTTAAAAAGTTTTTGAACCTTCAAAATTATTAGAATGCTGTTTCCCTTAGTTAAGTTTGTAAACTAGTCCCAGGGCTCTGAGATCCTACCAGAGCCTTTTACACCTGACAATAGATATGTGCTGTGATTTTTATAATTAGAAATTCAGTTAGGACAGCAATATAACCTGCTTTAGAAGGTGGATCATTTTTTTCATTCTTCCTCAATCACTCTATATTCTGTGTGACTCCATTGTTCCTGGTCATGGAGACATCACAAAAGGTACAATGAGGTAAAACTAGAATTTAACTGAGCTGGGATGTTGCTCAGAAATAGAGTATTTGCCTATCATGCTGATAGGCATTGGATTTGATCCCTAGAACCCTAATAATAATAATAATAATAATAATAATAATAATAATAACAATAATAATCCTTTAATCATACATTATATGGTATTCTCTGGAGAGGTAGACTTGTTTCTTCATTTGTTTGTCTGTTTTAGTGTTAGAACTTGGAAGACATCTTCCCCAGAAGAATATTTTGAATATCTATGTAAACCTTTCACATGGGAACAGAGGCAGAACATTAGGAAAACACTATAATTTGAAGGATTCTGGTTTTAGTTGATGAAATAAAATATAACAGGAAATACCATTTATTTGCAAATATATAAGGTGTTTCATTATTTATTATTGTGAAGAATACATGTTAATAAAATCAGTGTAGTTCAATGGGTAATTTTGCCTGCCCCCTGGAGGGGTGGCATGATTGGCAATGTCTAGAGATATTTTTATTGTTATGATGGGTAGTGGGGTAGGGGGAGGGGAGGATGTTGATACTGGCATCCAATGGGCTAAAGCTAGGGCACTATTGAACTTCCTATAGTACTCAAAAGAGACTCGTAGGATAAAGAATTATCCAAACCCAGATGGTAGTAGTGCAAAAGTAGAAAATTCCTGGTTAACATCTATATTATTACTTTTAATACAACCTTCCAAATTACTTCCATACAGGATTTTCAATATTCTCAAAGTAGCATAGTATTGAGAAAGTGTGACTACCCAAGCTTCCATTAATGTTAACAATCATTTTATTATTTGACAATCTGATAAGCAGAAATCATTTTCCATGCTCTTTAAATTTTGTTTTTCCTTTACTAGTTTTAACATCTTTTCATTTGTTCATTAACTATATTTATTCTTAAAGATTCATTCTCTGCATTATTTTCTCTCACATCTTTTTCTTGATGTTATATAAGAGCTATTTATGTGAAATATATGACTTCAAATTTTATATGATCAAACATGTATTAAATATCTTACACCTACCTTTTACTTCATGCACTAATACCCTTTTAACAAAACCATGTTGGACTAAGAGAAGTGGGTAGAAAGTGCTATACTTTTCAATTTTGGGTTAAAAAACTGATTAAGAGATGGAAGTACTACCTCAGGTCTGCTCTTGAGACTTTTAGTGGGCTAGGGATTTCCTGAGAGCTCTGCTATATTCAGAGACTGAACTGGTACTATGACATCTCTGACTGGATGGGTCTTTCCATACTGACATGTTGGACTCATAAACATTTACTGCTTCTGGATTCCAAGTGAGGATTTTCTCAAAAAAAGAAAAATTTTAAATTTTAGCAAATTTCTTCTTGAATAGAAGAAAAGTGTGTGTGTGTGTATGTGTGTGTGTGTGTGTGTGTGTGTGTGTGAGTGAGAGAGAGAGAGAGAGAGAGAGAGAGAGAGCATCTGTATGGTGTGTGTGTCTATGTGTGCTTCTCTTGCTCTCTGATAAGCTGAGTCCTATATTATTTACATCTTTGATTGGGAAATTAATGGATGCGCAGTACGTTTAAAGTATTTCAATTGAGAAAAGAACAATAAATGTACTTACAACGGGAAATAGGGCAATAATCCCAAGGGATGAGAGGATTCCCCGTGTAACACCAGGGTCCATGGGCATCATCATCAGGATTCCGGCAGTAATTCTTATTCAGCTTACTAGCATCTGGCTCCCAGAAGATGTGACTGGGTAAACAAAAAGCTGAACATCAGTACAGGCTTATTCCATCCAAAAGAAACAAAATATATCATCCTATTATATCACTGATTGAACATAAAATAAGCATCTACTTGGTGTGAATTTTAGTTGTTTTGTTGGAGATTTACTTCCTTGCTGTTCTTACAGTTAGTAAGCATACATTCTAACTTAAGAATGTGGTGAAGTGCTCCATAATTTGCCTGTATAAAATGATGAGGGGTTTTGTGATTTCACTTCTATCTAATAATCATAGTGTCAAAGTAACAAATACCTTCATGTATAGAAATAGAAAAATATCATCTAAAAGCAAACAGATCCAAAGATCAAAAGTATCAAATACCTAGGAGGTATAAGCTATTCTGAAAGTTTTTCATGTTTCAATTGTATATGAATTACCATTAGCAATAGCACAACCCCAAAGAACAGGGAACTATAGTAAAAATTAATAAAGTGCCAATGAAATGAGTGAATTAGAAGATTTTACTGGCCATATGGTTATAAAATATGATTTTTAACAGGCAATTAACATATCAACCTTTGAAATTTATGTGTGAAAATTCATTACAAAGGAAAAGAAAAAATTCTGTGTTATTTTCTAAGACCATGTCCAAATATGTTAGTGTATATTTACATTCACTTCAGTAACACTAATGAGGTCAAATTCTACCTGCCATCTCTGACCAAGTCATGAAAATTATAACGTAATTTGTTTTGTGTTATTAATGACTACTATTCTTGAATATAACTAATGTGGGATTTGAAATTAAATTAGAAAGAGCTTTAATATGGAAACTTGAACTATTTTTCCAGAACCAGTTTCATTTTTTGGCCAATAGCTGTAGCAAATACATATAGGCTTTCCTGTGTGCCAGATTATGCTATAAGTTATTTACAGATATAAACTTAGACCAGTCTTGCAAAATGTGATTTAAGACTATATCTATTTCATTTGAGGAAATTGACAATCAGAGAGGACAAGTAATTATTCTAAGGTTACATGGATAGTAAATAATAGAGCTAGGATTGAAACTTATGGCTCTTTCCAGAGTCAATGCTCAAAATCACCATGTTCTACCTCCTCCTTGCATAATTTATTCTTAAAACAAAAATGGTACCATAAAGCTTGATCATTCATAAATTTCCTACAAACTGTTTTCAAATAACTTTTAACTACTTCAAATATTAAGCCTAAACTCAGTGATTTAATAGTTATTAGCATTAAGGTCCCAAAATTAATATATCACATATTTCTAGCAACATGCAGTAAACATTTAACAAGTAGTCCCCTAAGATATGTGTATACTGGGAAGGGAAAGACCTTATTTATAGGCCTTGTTGATTTCTGTGGCATAAATACTTCCACCATGAAAAATTCAACCTTCCAATATAAAATCACTGAAGACAGTGTTGGGAAGAGACAGAAACTATCATCTTTCAAAAGTTCATAAAAATCTGATGTGGTGTCACGTGACTGCAATCCCAGCAGCTCAGGAGGTTGAGGCAAGAGGATCCCAAGTTCAGAGCCAGCTTTAGCAACCAAACGAGGCCCTAAGGAACTTGGTGAGACCCTGTCTCAAAATAAAACCTAAAAAGGGCTGGAGATGTTTCTCAGTGGTGGTTAAGCACCCCTGTGTTCAATCCTTGGTACAGAAAAAAAAAAAAAATCCATAAGCACTAGATCTAATCCAACCACCACTGGCCATTACCATTACTAAAAATACTTTAAAATATCTATGAATAAATCTAACCAAGGAGGTAAAACATATTTATAATGAAATTTATATAGCAATGAAGAAAGATTATATGATAGGCAGAATGTATCTTGTTAAAATGGACATAGTATCAAAAGCAGTCTACAGATCCAATACAATCCCCATCAAAATACCAATAACATGCTTCACAGAATTAGAAAAAAAATATGAAAGAAAAAAGACCCAGAATAATCATAGCAATTCTTAGTAAAAAGGGCAATGTTGGAGGCATCACAATACCTAATTTTAAATTACACTACAGAGCTATTGTAACAAAAAGAGCATGGTGCTGGCATAAAACCAGACACATAGAAAAACAGAATAGAATACAAGATACAAGACAAATCCACACAGATGCAATCATTTGATCCTTACAAAGGTGCCAAAAACATACATTGGAGAAAAGATGGACTTTTAAACAAAGTGGATATCCATATGTAGAAGAATGAAACTAGATTCCTATCTCTCACCTTGCATAAAAGTCAACTTAAAGTAGATCAAAGACCTCAGAATTAGATCAGAAGCTCTACTACTGCTGAAGAAAACATAGGGTCAATACTCCAACATATATGCACAGGCACTGACATCCTCAATAAGACTCTGAAAGCTCAGGAAATCAATCAAGGATAAACAAATGGGATAGCATCCAATTTAAAAGCTTCTATACAGCAAAGGAAGCAGACCAGAGTATGAAGTGATATGTCATAGAATGGGAGAAACTATTTGATAGCTATTCTTTGGACAGAAGATTTATATCCAGAATACATAAAGAACCCAAAAGACTTAACACTAGGAAAAATAATAATAATACAATCAATAAATAGAAAGATGAACTAAACAGATATTGCTAAACAGAAGAACTACAAATGTCCAAAATGTTCAACATCTTTAACAATCAGGGAATGCAAATCAAAACTACACTGACATTTCATCTCACCTCAGTTAGAATGTCAATAATCAAGAATATAATAATAATAAATGTTGATGAGGATACAGGGAGTTATTTATACATTGTTGATGAGACTTCAAATTAGTATAATCACTATGGAAATGAATATGAAGATTTCTCAAAAAACTAGGAATGGAATGACCACATGACCCAGCTATACTATTGCTTAGTATTTATTCAAAAGAACTAAAGTGGGCATACTATAGTGATACATGTTTATAGCAGTACAATTTGCAATAGCCCAGGCATGAAACCAGTCTAGGCGTCCATCAACAGATGAATAGATAAAGAAAATGTGTGTGTATTTTCAATCATAAAGGACAATATAGTTTTTTGCAGTTTAAAAGAATAAAATTATGCCATTTACTGAAAAATGAATGCAACTGGAGAACATCATGCTTAAGTGGAGGTAATAGGAAAATAAATCAACCAAATTATGTTCTGCGCATATGCAAATGTATCAAAATAAATCCCATTTTTATGTATAATTATAATGAATCAATAAAAATAGCAGTGTCAAAATCAGCATTTAATTTAAATCATGTTAATTTTGCTTAAACATCTTTAATAAATTCTTTTAATGTTTAGGATAAAGATCAAACTTCTTCACTCATCTTACGTGTTTCTTCATATGGTATTGCTGCTGGAGAATTCTTTCCCTGTGGACATTGACCAAATTACACTCTCAGCCCTACCAACATTATTTCCTGTTTTCAAATGCTTTCACCTTTGGGACTTTGCACAAACTATTCTTGCTGTGTGATAAGTTCTTCCTACTGCATTTCCCTTGGCCAACTCTTACTCATGATGGATACTCCAGTTAATGTCTTTCTCTTTGGAATGCTTCCTGACAGTTTTCAGTCTGGATAAGCATTTCCCCCAAATTCCCACAGCATAAAATGTGCTCATTCATTATTTTTTTTTTAATATGGTACCAACAGTTCCTGTTTCCTTACATCCTCTATTAGAGCATGAAATCTATGGGGACAGAACGCTGATCATCTTTAAAGTCCTAGAACTACAGTGTCCAATATGGTAGCTATTAGTCACATATCACTGAGAAACTGATATATGCTAGCTTAAATAGAGAGGTGCTATATGTGTAAAATATATATCAAATTTTGAACATCTAGTATGAAAATGAATCTCAAGATCTCATTAATAATTTTCATGTAGGAAACATTGAAATGAACTTCATATATAAATAAAATACATTAATATTGTTTTTTGATGATTTTTGCTTCTCTAAAAGTGGCTATCAGGAAATTTACATGTTATGTATGTGACATATTTGTGAGTTGCATTATATTAATATTCGCAATGCTTTAGAACTGTTGATATTTATTTGTGGAGTAAATTAACTAAAATAATTTCACCCACCACTCAATACATTCTGGAAGAGAATAAAATTCTTTAAAATTAAAGTAAAACTGAACTAAAGGTTCTCAGATGCTTGAGTTCTTATTCACATTTAGAAAAATCTTCTGTATAGTAATATGGTGGCCAAATGACATAACAGTTCACATAAAGCAGCAGTGATCTGGGTACTTGATTAAATGACCCTAACTTAATTTTTTTCTTTTTCTTCTATTCTAGTGCACATATTCTAGAATGTTTACTAAAAAAAATTGATTTAGGTTTCAACTATGTATCATACTTCTTTTACAATTTAATAAACATTAGCACTATTTCTAGGCATGAGTGAATACTACCCTCTTTGTGAATAATGCCCACAAAAAGTATATAATTCTCTCAAATATATAGATCTTTAAAAATTACATACACATTTCTGTAACTATGCAAACTTTTATATGTTAAAGCAAGAAATTTTGTTTCTATAAATTTTTAGTACTTAAGTAGTTATTTGAGGTAAATATGTATATGACAATGATCACATGATTTTTGAAAAACTGCTATTGATTTGCACTATTTGAAACACCAAATATGCCTCTTAATTATACACTATCTTTTAAGCTGGTTTTTACATGTGACCATATCCTCCTTGAAGTTTAGAACCAAATGTTTTATTCACTTTTTGTTGGTGTTCCCATAGTACCAATTATACGGCATAAAATACAGTGAATGCTCAATGAATATATCCAGGATTAAACTGCCTATTTAAAAGTTTGCTTCATGCAGAGACAATGTAATGAGTTGTACAGAAAAATCAATCTAATATTTTATTAACTTACTGTGATAAAAGAATAAAAAGAAATAATACTGTGTATTTCTGAAAATATATGTGTATGTGTGTACACACATGCGCGCGCACACAGACACACACACACACACACACACACACACACACACACACACATATATATATATGCTGTTATCTCTGCATGAGGTATACTGAAAGAAAGAAATTTACACACCGATGTAAGTCTTCCATGTTCTTCTCCCACATTGAACATGTGAGTCCAAATCTTGTTTTGGATAAATTGCCCATGTAGTTTTTTCCATTGCCACGATAACAATCTAGACATAAAACATACAAAATGAAAGTTAATGACTATTATGGAGAATAAAACAACGACATTTTACCACCACATAAAATCGTGAAAATCAAAATATTAAGACTATGCAACCTGAAGTCTGCACAAATTAAAGAGACTTAACTACCTTAGATTAAAATGTTTCTATTTTCAGCCCAATTTCTACTTCCTTCAAATGAGTGCGTCTGTAATTTCAAATTTTCCAAATAATAATAAGCCAAAAAATAGATTAAGTTATCCTTTTAGAACACCAAATAAATTAGAATTTCTAGAATGACATATTTCTTCCCAGAATTTTCTTCTGAAAAAATTAGATTTCATAGAAAATTTGCAAGAATAATGAGGTGAGAATCTTACCAATCACTTCACTTATGTTTTGATTTTTGCTTTTCATGACATGACATCCTCAATCACCCATGACACCTGTTCCATAAATGCTTTGCAATTTCAATCTTTCTGTTTTTGTAAGAGTGAAAACAAGTTAATGATATTTGACAGGAAGATTACATAGGCAACGGTTGGTCCTTCTCAGAACATTACAGGCTGTGTGTGACACAGGATGCTTGTTTGGTCCATCACTGGATGCAGTGCTCATTTTGATTATTTTGTTATAAAGGAAAATCTTTCTCTTCATATTAAAAACAACAAAAACTCTGTTGGGGATTTTGCAACTGAATGACATCCTATTACCAAACAGATATTCACAAAAAGGGCGAGGCATATTTGAACACATTTTTTTTGTGTATCAGTTGCTACTTTGCTCTTTGTAAAAATGATTTTTTTCTACTTCTATTTCTTTACATTTATTAGATTGTCATTCTTTTGAAAATAAGATTCTCTCTTCAACTTTCCTTTAGAGATTAGTAATATAACTTTAACTATTTTAATGGAAGTAGTAATATAAATGTGGACTTGTGGATTCTCTTTTTATTCAATGTTATAAATAACCCATTCCTGTTATCAGTTTTTGATTCTTGAAATGTTCATTTGGCCAGTGGAAGCCACTGAACTAACTTCTGTGTCTCTTACCATGTCACAAGAGGTTTTCTTTTTCTTTTTTTTTTTTTTCATTGAGCAATTTGTATCCTATAAAACATTGATGGAAGTGTCCATATTCTTAACAACAACAACAAAAAAAATCAAGTTCTTCTGAAAACGTTTTTCTATTTTTAAAAATAACACTATTCCATGTATTATTTTATTTCAATGTTAGGGTTAATTCTCTCTGATTCATCTTCGTTTTCAAAGTATTCCTTATTATACTTACAAAATAGTTTGTTGAGAAAGCTAGAATAAATTAATTTAATTTTCAGAAAAATGACTCATATTACATTAAATGTATACCTCAGTTGAGGTAGGAATTATATATTTAAGATGTTGAACTTATATCAAGAACAAGGTTTATTTTTCCACATGTTGAACCTTTTAATGGCTTTTTTTCAGAAATGACTTAAAATTTTTATCACATATATTTTGTATATTTTTTTCTAAACTTATTATTAAATTTTCATTATTTTTGTTCCTAGCATAGTTTTCTCCTTAAATCTGCAAGCTCATATAAAAGTGCTAGTGATATTTACATGTTAACTATATATCTTTTTACCTTAGTGAATTTTTTACTGTTTGAATTCCATTTACCAGTTATAGCAGTATAACATAATTCAGAGATATTTTACTTTGTCCTTTCTAATCAATATGTTTCTTATCTAATTGCTCAGAATAACATCTGCAATGCAGTGTTAAAGAGAGAAACAATGTCAAATTATATTTGCAATGTTAAATAGTAATAGATTTTAGAAATACTTCTTTTCTTTTTAATATTGGTAGGAAAGCTAATTCCTTATTAAGTGATGACATTATGACTGATATATATATATATATATATATATATATATATGTATAATATATGATATGGAAGTATATATGTGGTGTGTATATCTGTATATGTGTATAATAAAACATGAATATGTATTTTAAGGAAGTCTCTAGGTATAAATAAATACATTCATGGTTATACATATATGTTTGTACATATACACACATATACACACATATGTACATCTTATTAAAACCCAAAAATTCTGACTTAATTGTATACTTGTATGAGAAATAGGATAACTGTATCATTGGAATTTTAGAAAATATTGACACTTATGATATGATTGTTTTTCTTCATCTAAGATGAATTAATCATTTCTAATATGGAACCACTTTTGTATTCTTGAATTCCATTCAATCATTATGTATTATTTTCCTAATTCCTTTACTGGACTACTCATTCAAATTTGACTTAAAATTTTTATATTAAAATCTGCAAATAAGGTAGGTTTATAATTGTTTTTATTCCATGTTATCTTTATCATGTTTAGATATCAAAATTACACTGCACCATAAAAATAATTTGGAAGTTTTATTACATTTTGTATGATTTAGGGGCATGTATAGCATTGGGATCATCTGAATATTTCTGGTCATGGTGTATTTCTGACACAATAGCTCTTTAGAAAAAATTTATTTTTTTCTAAAGGTATGAATTTACTTATGCTTTTTTTCAGGGTTAAATCATTTGATTTTTTCCTAGAAAAGAACCCATTTTAAAAAAGATTTTGCATCAAGTAGTATAAAGTAGACTTTATGCTTTCTAATTTTCTTATTTGCTGTTATTTATCCTTAAATAATTATTATTTTATATAGTTTGGTTTTTCTCTCTCCCTTTCTTCTCTCTCTCTCCCCGTCTCTTTTGGTTCCAGGGATTGAATCCAAAGGCTGAGAGCTCAACTCCCAGCCCTATTTTATTTTATTTTACTTTATTTTGAGACAAGGTCTCACTGAATTGCTTTGGGCCTTGCTAAGTTGTTGAGGCTGGCTTTGAACTCATGGTACTCTTGCCTCAGCCTACCAAACTGCTGGCATTACAGGCATGCAGCCTGACACATGGCTTTATCTTTCTTGAGTCACTTAGCTATTAGTTGTCTGTTTTGTTAATTTTTTTAAAAAATCATCCTTTTAAATTATTTGTTCTATCCTTTGTCTTTTCTCACCTTTGTTAATCCCTTATTTTATGTTTTTCCTTAGATATACATGAAAGTAGGGTATATTTTGACATATTATACATACATGGGGTGCAACCCATTACAATTTTGATCATGTTCTTGTGGTTGAACATGATGTGGAGTTACACTGGTTGTGTATTCTTATATGAGCATAGTAAAGTTATGTCTGATATTCATTCTACTGTTTTTCCTATTCCCATCCTCCCTCCCTTCCCTTAATTCCATTTGTCTAATCCAATGAACATCTATACTTTCCCTACCTACCTTCCCTTTTTATGGGTTAGCATCCACATATCAGAGAGAACATTCAACCTTTGTTTATTTGGGATTGGCTTATTTCATTTAGCATGATATTCTCCAGCTCCATCCACTTACCAGCAAATGCCATAATTTCATTCTTCTTCATAGCTGAGTAATATTCTATTCTGTATATATACCATATTTTCTTTATCCATTCATCTGTTGAAGGGCACCTAGGTTCATTCCAAAGCTTGGCTATTGTGAATTGAGCTTCTATAAATATTGATGTGACTGCATCACTATAGTATGCTGATTTTAAGTCCTTTGTATATAAGCCAAGAAGTGGGATAACTGGGTCAAATGGTTGTTCCATTCTAAGTTTTCTATGGAATCTCCATATTGCTTTCCAGAGTGGTTTCACCAGCAATGTATGAGTGAACGTTTTCCCTCACATCCTCCCCAGCATTTATTGTTACTTGTATTCTTGATAATTACCATTCTGACTGCAGTGAGATGAAATCTGAGTGTAATTTTAATTTACATTTCTCTAATTGCTAGAGATCTTGAACATTTTTTCATGTATTTTTGACCATTTGTTTTTCTTTTTTCTGTGCGATTCATGTTCAGTTCCTTTGCCCATTTATTGATTGGGTTGTTCGGTTTTTTGTGTTAAGATTTTTGAGTTCTTTGTATATCCTAGAGATTAATGCTCTGAGATACAGGTGGTAAAGATTTTCTCCTATTATGTAGACTCTCTGTTCATGTTCTTGATTGTTTCCTTTGCTGTAAAGAAGTTTTTTAGTTCGATGCCATCCCATTTATTGATTCTTGATTTTACTTCTTGTGCTTTAGGATTCTTGTCGAGGAAGTCTGTTCCTGAGCCAATATGGTAGAGAGTTTTTCTTCTAGTATGCACAGGGTCTCTCCTCTAAAGCCAAAGTCATTGATCCACTCTGAGTTGAGTTTTGTTCAGGGTTAGACATAGGGTTTCAATTTCAATCTATTACATATGGATTTCCAGTTTTCAAAGCATTTCTTTTTTCCAATGTATGTTTTTGGTTCCGTTGTCTAGTATGAGATAACTATATTTATATGGGTTCTTCTCTTTGTCTTCTATTCTGTACCTTTGATCTGCATGTCTGCTTTAGTGCTAATACTATGCCATCTTTTTTTGGGGGGGGGCTCCAAATTCCTTAATAGGACACCCATAGCATCTTTTTTTCTAGTATTTTGAGAATGAATGGATGATGAATTTTGTCAAATGCTTTTTCTGCATCTATTGAGTTAATCATGTGGTCCTTGTCTTTAAATCTGTTGATTATTATGTTGACCCACCTTGTATCCCTGGAATGAACCCCACATTGATCATGGTGCATTATCTTTCAAATATGTTTTTGTATGTGATTTTCCAGGAGTTTATTAAGAATTTTTGCATCTATGTTCATGAGGCATCTTGGTTTTAATTTTTCTTTCCTTGATGTTTCTTTGTCTGGTTTGGTATGAGGTTGATAGCTTCATAGAACAAGTTTAGAAAATCAGTTCCCTGATTTTCTATTTCATGGAATAATTTGAGGAGTTTTGGTGTAAGTTCTTCTTTGAAGGTCTGGTAGAACTTGGCTGAGACTCCATCTGGTCTTGGGCCTCTCTTTTTTTGGTAGGCTTTTGATGGCGTCTTCAATTTCATTGCTTGAAACTGTTCTGTTTAAATTTTATTTGTCTTCCTGGTTCAGTTTGGGTAGGTCAAATATATCTAGAAATTTATTGATGTCATCATGATTCTCTATTTTGTTGGAGTACAGATTTTCAAAATAATTTCTGATTATTATCTGTATTTCAGTAGTGTCTATGGTGATATTTCCTTTTTCAATCGCTATTTCTTGTTTCTCTTAGTTTACTTTTGCCTCAGCTCTTTTAGTTAGAAATTCACTTAATTTCATTATTATATGATATTGATAAAAATACTTAAAGCTATGATTTTTCTTTTGAAATATTTTTTGAGTTACAGATAGACACAATGCCTTTATTTTATTTGTTTATTTTTATATGGTCCTGAGGTTAGAACCCAGTGCCTCACATGTGCTAGACAAACACTCTACCACTGAGCCACAAACCCAGCCCCTACAATTTTTCTTTTACTTATTTAAGTGTGTATTATATAATCTAACATGTAACAAGTATAGTTTTATCAACATTTTAAAAATTCTACAATTTCAATTTTTTGTTCTCTTTTAATAGTTATCTAATATCCAACTGGAAAGGCAACTTGTATACATTCTAATCCAGATGTTGTAAAATTTGAAAATAGGTTTCCAACTCATTAAACTCTATGTGAAATTTATATTTCCTGTTCCTCAGAGAGGTATAAGAGCAATATCATTTTATATATGTATATGCTGGATCAATTCCTGTATACAGAGAGATGAAAATATATATGATGGATAGATGGATAGTAATGCTAATATTAGCTTGATAGTGTACCATACAATGGTATAACAGTCAGTTAAAATTTCACAGCTAAATGTCTAACAGTTTCCTAAGTCACAGGTGTGTATGTTCTCCACAGAGTGTACCCTACAGAGTCTAGCACATTTGTGTTGATCAGGTATACTGTTAAAAAAAATGAATGAAAGGGAGAAAACAGAGAATAAGAAGAAGAAGACATTATAAGGAGAGTCAGATTCAATACCAGCTGTGCCAGTGTGGAATCTGGGAAAATTATTTGAATTTCATAAAACTAATTTTAATCTTTTATTGAATAAATTTACTAGATAAACAAAAACATCTGCCCAACATCCAAAATACGGAATTACTATATTCTATTACCTGATCCATTTGTAAGTGACATATATGTATATAAAAACATTTTAATACACACCAGAAGCTTATAAAAATATTCTAATTTTTTCAGTCACTCACAAATTATCGATAATTGCTCATGTGAAAGAGACAAGGAGGCTCAGCTGGTACCAAATGTTCTTTAATTACTGGTTTCCACATTATTTCCAATGACCTTTAAAGTCTGCCAAAGAATAGTGAAATTGACTGAAAAGGGACTTATCCCCTCTTGTCTCTACAACTCTATTTTCAGAATTGGTCAAGAACAATGGTATTGGAGGATAACTTAAAGGATAGAAGATGTATGCATGAAATGGAGTATATGTTACGCTCAGGTTCTTTTAGGATGATTTAGGACCTGACCAAGACCATAAGCATCATTTTAAAATTTTGTGAAATAGAGTATGATCACTTAAAAATCATGATTTTTCAACTTATATACCAACAAATTTCAAGTGTTCAGCATTAGTAATCATTAACAGATTATTTCTTTTTAAACCAATTTCAAAATGACTTTTCAATTGTTCCCTGAAACAGTTTTCTTCAGAGCACCTATGTTTTCAATTACAATGGTCATTTATCCCAAATCCCACTACTACACATCATCTCTACTGCTAACACTCAGGACCAAGTCACTTTCATCTATCGAAACACCTAATTCTTTTGTTCTCTTGTTTTAACCCTTGTCAAGGATTCTGGCTATTTTATAATAGACAGAAAGATCCAGATAAAACTTAAGTCTGATAGCATGACCTTTCAGAGCACTCCAACACAGTCCCCTTCCTTTTGGAATAAAAATGCAAATCCTTCCAAGTTCTACAAGACCAATGGAATTTTAACGCAACAGCTTTTACAACTTCATCTCTCCCTGCTCTCTGTCTTTCTCATTCTGTGCCAGCCATAGTGATGTGCTTATTGTACTTCCTTTAACTTTTCTAGCACTCCCTCATCTCATACCATTTGCAATTATGGTTTCCTTTCCTAGAATGGTCTCTACGTATATTTACACAGACATATGCTGCTTCCTCACTTCCTTCTGCCCTTCTTAAAGGTCATCTTAATAACTGACATCTTCCTGACCATTAAAATATAAAAATCACCTCCCTTTTCTAACTCTAGGCTGAAGATCCTTCTATCACTTACCTGACACTTAGGAAAGCAATCCCACACCTTTTTTGGGGGGGAGGAGGGCACATGTTTTCAGTCTGTTGGGAAGTAGTTCTTTGGGGTCAGATAATTTAGTTTATTTACTGCTACATCTCCAGGGTCTAGTATTGTGCCCAGCTCTCACATAAATAAGTAAATAAATAAGCAAATAAAGGACGAGTCAATGAATATATAAAATAAATCCAACTTCAGACTTGGTGATCCTCTTGACTAACCAGCAAGAACAATGCAAAAAGAACAGGATCTTCTGCTATAAAACGTACTCTCCCTTAGGCATGTCCTCTGAATTTAATCATGCCCACACTGCAAATTGTCAGTTATTACCTTGTCCACTTGACACGTCACATTTTGGAATTTGGGAGCAGTAGCCAACTCGGATGTTTGGATCAGTGGTAAAACACCAGGGTGACTCAGCCCCATCTGGATTTCGGCAATAATTTTCTCGTAGGTCCCTATTAAGAATAAGCATGGTAATATAAATTGTCTGAGCTCTTACATCAATAACCTTAATGCTATTACATTTCTAGAGGCTCAGAACGTATGCATGTTTACAAATAGAATTCTAAGTTTGTGGACTTGGGATAATCGTGGAATTTTGAATTCAGCATACACAACTGACAATGCCTGAATTACTGAAATAAGTGCTGTCAGATGTCAGTTGTTCTTTCCCCTACACGTCTGGAGTTCCACAAAAAACATTACTGCTTCAAGAAAGAGAAGAGCAGCCCCTCTATATTCCTGTTACTCATCCTCAGGGTTTGGACTCTTTACTGGTACCATTTCAAAACACTGGTCTCTTGTTTATTACATTTCCATGGAGCATATGTAATATAGAAACAAAATGTATCTCTCTCTACTGAAGAAAAGTTATTAATAGTTATTAACTACTCTTCTTTAAAATGGAAGTGCAAACTATAACATTTGACACAAAAAATCTGATAGCTGTTTCCTTTAATTCTGTATTTTCTTGATATTTTTAATTTGCTGAATAGATACAGTTTAATTACAATATAGTTCTTTCTTGATTTAGAGATTACCAAAATATTTATAAACATTTTGAGAAAGTTAAGCTCTAGTTATAGTTCAGAAAACTAACAATACAGCAAGTAATCAGTATAGTACATGTGCATCTTGTATCAGTATTTAGAGTTCCTTGTAAAAAAAATTATGCTAATATTCTCAATACTAAAAAGGATTTTAGTGGCTTTCTCTCTTAATATAAAGTTTACATTAAACAAAATGTAGAATTTATTATTTGTTTTCCTGAAATATACTATTTTTAAACAAGAATATATTTTCTTTTATCAATTCCTGGAAAATCATTTTAACTAAATCAATATTAAAGCTATTAGTATTTATATTTCATAGGTCCAATTCAAAGTACTACAGTTTAATTAATACTCAAATTTACCAATAGAAACTAAAAAGGTTCTAAGGAAGGAACTTCCATTTGCTTATAAAATCAATAAACAATATTCTATCTTGTCAAAGTAGGTCTTGACAAAAACTATGTTGTTAAAGGGTTGAAAATAATGTTTGACAATAGTTAAAGCTATTATATAGGAAATGTTTACATGATAACCCATATTCAAATCTTTAGATTTTTTAAGAAATTATTAACTAAGATCAAGAAACCCTTTATTTTCTTCAAACCATTGTGTACTTATATTTTTAAAAATTATGTTCGTATGAAATATACACATTAAAATTTACATAAAATTTGTTCCAATTTGCAATATTATATAAAGAATTACTCAGCTAAATTATTTTATATTTTTAATTTAAGGCAAGATAATTAAGTTAATATTGACAGTCATCAAAATTCTTAATTTGGGACCACTTATAGAATCTATATTTGGAAGTACTTTATTAGCCTAGATTAAGGAAAAATGAAAGTAAAGGTTTGTCCCAATATTTTCCCCAAGACTTTTAATTTCACTTGAAGAAAGAATTATTTACAATAAATAAAGTGAATTCAAATCTATGAGATTCATTATAGGCAGTATTATTTAGCTATGGTTATAAATGTAGTTATAGTTCTTCAAAATTGTCATTCGTATGGAATTTCAGTATTAGGACAGACAGTGTTTAATAGAAATGGAGACACCTGATCAGCATTCCCTTTTATGCTAGGTCACAGATAGTAAAATTATTCTGAGCAAAATGTTGAGTTTCATTTTTACAGTAGAATAACACATCTCATACTTTGTTTTTTGATGTTTATGTTTAGTTATTCTAGCCAAATACCTGAATTAATAAAGAATGATTTAAATTACAGTAAGAAATAACAGTTATACTTTTGAGAATTAGTTTTTAATTGGGAAGTCTATGAATTCAGTTCCTAGAATCATTCTTTTTTTCTTAAGATAAAATTCATTGGGTACTTGTATATATACAACTTCTTCTTTGGGTATTGCCAGTGATTAAATGTTAACTAGCGTGAATGGCTCCAACACTGCCGCCTTTTGTGCCTTTTAGCTAATCTTTTATCATTTCCTTTGCTTTCTTTACTTTGATATTTATTTCTGAGTGGTAAAACACATGGGTCAGAAATAAAAGATGAATTGCTCTGAAGGAAATGAGGGAAATAAAATCAGAATGACAACTATAAATTTTGTTATTATAAAATAATTCAAAAAATTGCAACACATGGATATTTACTATCTGAACAAATTGCTGAATAAGTTAACACATACATACACACACAAAAAAAAAAAAAACACATACACATACATAAATATTTTTCTCTCCAGTGGATGAACCATTAATTCTCAAAGTTCTTCATCCTGCAATGTTTGGCTATCTTATTAAAAGTCAATTACATAAAGTTAATATATGTTATTTATAGGTGCTCTTTCAGCAAAGCCATCATGAGTTACATGTGTGATATAAATTCCAAAAGCAATCATTTTACATTCCTCATAACAAGGTGGACAATTTAAAAACAGATGGCATGTGGCTGTGTCTGTCCAACAAAAACTGAGTGGTGAAACCAAAAGCACCATAGAGAATGCACTTAACAACTACATAACTGATGTCCTAGGCCAGTTTCTTTGCTTAATTCGTCTTAACTCTTGTTTCACTTCACTTTTCACAAGTCCAGAAACAACTGATAACCTTCATTTAAGCTATTAAAAATACTTTCCATATATCTTTGTGCTATAAACTTTAACATTTGAAGTGCTGACCTAAATCAAGGTGTGCCTCTCTTGTAAGAGAAAAACATATGTAATGCCCATCCCTTAAGCTGATATAAAAATTTAAGAAGGCACTAGTTTGAAACATGCATGGTTATCATTACCACTAATTGATTTATTAAATAGAACTTCAAGAGCAAAACTGTGATCTGAAAAAAACCTAGAGATGTGTGTGTAAACATAGTCCTTCAACATTCTGAATCAGTATTACCTAGTAGGCTTGTTTAAATGATTATGTGAGGTCAAGTTTCAGACTAAAGAAATTAAAAACTCTGAATAGCAGGCTAATCTCCTATTTTACACTGATTATACTTGGGCACAATACTGTTAGAGGATTGCTGACCCAGAAATGAGTAAAAAGTAATTATTCTGCCTTATTTCCCCTCAGAGTCTGCTAAAATTTATAACATTTGTCTAATTTACTTACTTGCACTTGAAATTTTCAGGAGTTATGTCATGCTGGTGAGGATACTGAGAATCCCAACGCTGACATGGAATTCCATTCCAAATGGTATTGATGGTTCCCCTATAACCTTCTCCTTGACCTTGAATGCATTCAGTTGTTTCCATAGGGACATCAGTGTCATTCATAGTACTGTGAGCTATTGGTAGTAAGAAATATAAATTTATAAATTTATAAAATATTTCAAGATGTCATCCACCTCTTAAAGTTCATTTGCATTTGCATTACTAGAATTTTTTGTTCACTTATGTTTTTATAATAACTGGAATAGAAATTTATCTTAAACTTATTACTATCTCCTTTCCAATTTTCCTCTCATTGCAACCCTTAATTAGTTTATTATTGAATATTTCTTTAAAACATTTTACATAACACTATAACTTATACATACTCAATATTGTGGTATTTCTGAAGTGACTGTGTTATCCCTAAAATCCAGTTGCTTAAATACATATAAAGTCAGTAATGCAGTTAACCATGTGTTTTCTCTTATATTATGAATATCTTTGAAGTAAATACATAAAATTTTTCTCTTAAATCAACTTATTGGTCTTAAAAAACAAATCAGTTGTTCCTGGGAAGATCTATTTCCTGCTTTTTTCCCTAGTCTAATTGCAATGATTACCATTCTTCGTGAAGATTATGTAACTGTAACGCTCCTTAATTTAAAAAAAAAATCAGAAAATAAATTTTTTGGTGCTGTTCTTGATTTTTTTTCTATTTTTTATTCATGCATTATAACTGCACATATGGTGGGATTCCTTTCATATTTATACATGCATTCTATATAACAATTTAAATTGAATACTATCATTTCCCAGTATATATCATTTCCCTTCCCTCCTCCCTCTCTCTGACCTCTTTCATTCACTCTAATGATCTCCCTTCAGTTTTCATGATAGCCTGCCCACCTGCCGCCACCAAGTTTCTTTTCCTTTTTTTTCTCAAGTGTCTATATGAGAGAAAATATATAATCCTTGATTTTCTGAGTTTGGCTAAAAAGGTTAACATAATGTTCTCAAGTTCCATTCATTTTCCTGCAGATGATAGAAATAATTTCATTCTTCTTTATGGTGAATAAAACCCCATTGTGTGTGTATGTAATATTTTCTTTATCCAGTCATTCAATGACAGACACCTAGGCTGGTTCATAGTCCAGCTATTGTAGATTATGCTGTGTCAAAATGGGTATGCATATACTGCTTCAGTATGCTGACTTTAATTCTTTCGGAATTAACACTGAGGCATGGTATAGCTAATAGTTCCATGCCTAGTCTTTTGAGGAACCTTATACTGATTTCTATAGTGGTTGTACTAATTTACGATTCCACTGAGAGTAGAAAAATGTTCCTTTTTCTACACATCTGCTCCAGTATTTATTATTGCTGGTATTCTTGATAGTTGCCATTCTAACTGGAGTGATATGAAATCTTCAAGCAGTTTTGATTTAAATTTCCCTAATTACTAACAAGGTTGAACAATTTTTCATGTATTTTTTGGTCATTTTTATTTCTTCTATTTTTATTGTTATTGTTTTGGTGTTAAGTTTATAAGTTCTTTATATATTCTGGATATTAATCCTCTGTCAGGAGAGTAGCTAGCAAAGATTTTCTATCATTCTCTAGTTTCTCTGTTCACATTCTTAATTGTTTCCTTTGCTGTCCAGAACCTTTTTAATTTGGTGCCATCCCATTTATCAAGTCCTGACATTATTTCCTGATGTTTTAGATATCCTGTTAAGAAAGTTGTTGCCTGTATCTATATGCTGGAGTGCTGACCCTATGTTTTCTTCAAGGAGCTGCATAGTTCCTGGCTTAATTCTTAGATCTTTGATCCATTTTGAGTTGACTTCTGTGTGAGGTGAGAGATAAGGAATTAGCCTCATCCTTCTATATATACATAACCAGTTTTCCCAGTATACTTTGTTTTAAAAGATTTTCTTTTCTCCAATGTCTGTTTTTGGCACCTTTGTCAAGGATCCGATGACTATGTGTGGGTTTGTCTTTGTGTTTTCTATTCTGCACCATTTGTCTATGTATCTGTTTCATGCCAGCATGATATTTTTGTACTACAGCTCTGTAGTATAATTTGAAGTCAGGTATTGTGATATATCTAGCATTGCTTTTCTGGTTTATAATTACTTTGGTTATTTTGGGTTACTTATTCTTTCAAATTAATTTTAAGACTTTTTTCTAGTTCTTTGAAGACTTTCATTGGTATTTTGATGAGTACTCCATTAAATCTGTATATTGCTCAAAATTAAATTGGTTTCTCTCTCTCTCTCTCTCTCTCTCTCTCTCTCTCTCTCTCTCTCTCTCTCCTCTCTCTCTCTCTCTCTCAGAATTGAATCCACAGGCACTGTACCACTAAAACACATCCCTAGCCCTTTCACCCTTTTTTATTTTTATTGTTATTAAGACAGGGTCTTCCTAAGTTGCTTAGGGCCTCACTAAGTTGCTGAGGCTGCCACCGATCTTATAATCTTCCGGCCTCAGCCTCCAGAGTCACAGGGATTATGGACATGTGCCATCATACCTGTCTGGATTCTTTCTTTCTGTGTTTCACATTCACTCAATAAAAATGTAACTCACACTATTCTACAGCAACTAAAATACACCTATTTTCTCAAAGAGAATATGATTTCATAGAGCAAAGTCAATATAAACTTCCTAGCTACTTTATAATCTAAATGAACATAAAAGATGTTTCTAGATAGAATTCAAGTTTTTAATCCATCTAAAACAGTTTAAGATTTAAAATAAATTTCCTTCATTCATTCTATAGTAGAATGAGATGCACCTCCTTTACTAAGAAGAAACTAGAATTAGACATGCCTTCAGAGATTAGAAAATTTTCTATATTTAACAGTACAAATTTATTTAAATGACACTTAAATTTCATTTAAATTTATTTCTGTCATACAAATAATTACTACATTATGTGGCTGAATCTTTCATTAAGTTTCATGAACTATGCTTAAGCAAACTAAGTAAAACCTTAGTTTAAGGTTATTCTATGAAATTTTGTGAGTAAAAACATGGGAGAAGATTACATTAATAACCACTCAACCACTGTGTACATAATTTTCCACTAATTCCTTCTAAATGACTTTATTTCAACTCATTTTAAAATGTTTAATTTTTTTTTTACTTCAGAGGATAGAAATAAGGTTAAGAAACATTCTAAGTTAAAAATAAATTCAAGTAGAGAGAAAAATATCCAGAAATTGAGCTATACAAGGCTATTTGAGAGGTGATAATCCAGAAAATGGAAATATAATGGTATTGTAGTTATTGACTCAGGAAGACCAAATTGTCAGAGTAGGAAAGATTACTTGCATAGAAAAAGTTAGTACTAGTTACCCAGCCAGGTCATTCATGGGTTTAATTATCACCTCAAAGTCTTTGATAAAATACAAAATCAGATGGATTTCTTAGATCCTGAGGAATTGTATCTCATCAAAATAAATGTTATTCAGTTATGATATTTCTGATGATTTGAGTGATTAATGATTTGAAGAGTCTGAATATATGGGGGAAGTTTTTGAATAGTGACAACTCTGAACGGGTCAAGATTGCCAATATGTATTTCACCTCTAGTTATAAAACTATGACAGAAAAGAAGAGAGAATAAAATCATTCACTGGATATTAAAAGAAAAGTTTGATTCCCCCTGATTCTTTAGTTCAAATATGGTTTATTTCCTTTGAAATTCATGATGAAATTTTTTATTTGTTCTAATTAGTTATACATGACAATAGAATGCAGTTTGATACATCCTACATAAATGGAGTATACTTCTCATTCTTCTGGTTGTACATGATAGAGGATTATATCAGTTGTGAAATCATATATGCACATAGGGTAATAATGTCTTATTCATTCTATTATACTTCCTACATTCATAACCCCTTTCCTCCCTTCACTCTCCTCTGTCTAATTGATTGCCATCATTCTGGTACTGGGGGGTAGGGGTTTAAGAAGTGATTAGTTCAGTAAGAGGAATCAATGCCTTTTTGGCAGGGGTGGGCTCATTCTCTTAAGAATGGGTGGTTTAAAAGTATGTCTTCCCTTATGCTTTGTCTCCTGTCCCTGTACCCAGTTGCTTTTGAGTTCTTCTGTTGTGTTTTGCTGTAGTGTGAAGCTTTGCTAGATGCTGTCTCTCAATCTTGGACTTTCAGCCTCTAAAACCATGAGCCAAAATAAACTTCATATTTTCCATAAACTTCCCAGACTATGATATTCTGTTATAGCAAAAGAAAAGAGAATAAGACACATACCTCTTGGGCACAAACTCTTGACCAAAAAAACTTATTACCTCTGTCAAGACTTAAAAGTCTTGACAAGGGAAGGAAGTTCATAGCTATGGACAGCTAATATTAAAGACTCCCATGAATCTTTTCACAGACTTCATTGCATGCCTCAAACAACCCAATTCTCTTATTTCCATATTTAATTGTATATGGTATGTTTTGTGTATTCATTACTGAACCCTTCTTCTTAAGTATTAACCTAGTGTGTGTACCTAGAATCCACAGAACCAAACTCAGTGAGCCTAGATGTCAGTCAAGGCTGCCATTGGCTATATATGGACACTCACACCTCTGAAAACCTAATTCAAGACCAAGCCTATCAGAAAATAACATACTTTGTTCCTCGGACCTTGATATGACTTTCTGGATAACAATCAAGACAATAAAACAAAAAAAGGGAATAAACTATTCAGACATGATTGGAGATTTGGTCATTATGTGATGAATTTCTACACAGGGAAACATGTTTAGAGAGCTATTTCTTCTACTATGTGAAGGAGTGGGGGAAAGGGGCAAACAGTCTACCTACAGTGTTAATATCAGGTTAAATATCAAATATCATTTCTGGAATTTCTTATCTGACAATAGTGACTAGAATTTCAAAGCGATTTTTTCATAGATAACTTTTTAAAGCAATATATAGAGCCTTAAGTTCAAAAACAAATTTAAATACACTTCATAAAAAGGGAGATTATTACAATAAATAAATTATCATAATTCATTAGGAAATCAAGACCTGGCCTATGCAGTGAGTAACTTAAGCAACCACATGAGCAACAGAAAAGTATGAAGAGGTCATAAAATTTAAAGACAAACAGAAGATACATATTTTCCTTATTATAAGGTATTTTTTTAATTTTAGAGGTGTCTTTGATAAGATAGATCTACACTGAAAAGTTCTATCTCAAAGAAAAGACCTCATTTGTTTAAAAAAAATGAGAAATATTTTATGTCTAATATAGCCACTAAAATTTCAATGTCAAGTTCAAAGACCTGTGCTGTTGGTTTTAATTCTGTATCTCAACTGCAGAAGTTTTCAACCAAATTTAATTAGAAATTTTCAATTTTATAAAGAGTAACTATAAAAAATCTTCATCACTTGAGACATTATGCTGACTTTTTTTCTAAGCTTTCATTAACATATTTTAAAGCCTTTAACATAAAGACTCACCACATACTCCCTAAAAAGAACAGAGTATGTAAACAAGGTTAAGTACAAAGATGCATTTTCTATTCAGATGAAAGAATTCTAATTATTTGACATATTCTAATTTGGAAGTAGAAAATAAATTTTTTTTGGAATTTCCAAAATTACACAATACAAAGGATTACTGCATATGAATTGCAAGACAATATTATACCAAATAAAATAAATTTCCATTAACTTTCATCAAGATGTAAGAAAACTTCATCAAGATGTAATAAAGTCTAACAACAGTATTATTTTTCATCTTATTTTAAAAGTATTTAATACCTTTATATGCACATGTAATATATATGTATTATACACACACATGTATTATTATTATTTTTTATACTGGGGATTAAATCTAGGGGCGCCAAACCACTGAGCAACATGCCCAGCCCTTTTTTATTTTTATTTTTATTTTGAGATAGGGTCTCACTAAGTTGCTTAGGGCCTCACTAAGTTGCTGAGGCGGGCTTTGAACTTGCTATTCTCAAGCCTCAGACTCCAAGCCTCTGGGATTACAGGTATGTGCCACCTAGCCCAGCTAACTTCTATTTTTTTTTCTTGTGTTTTAATTCATTGAAAATATTTTCTCATGATTTTGACCACGAACTTGTATTATTCAGTCAGTATTTATAAGAAAAAAGTACCTGCTGGAGTCAATGTTTTCTATATTCATCTCATTTGACATTTAGCTGTTAGAAACAACTTCATAAAGAAAAATTCCATAAGTCTAGTGACAATGTGTAGGATAAATAATATAGGTGAATAAAGATATATTAGTATAATTACAAGTACAATATTAGTTTATATAGTTTACTAAATCTTTGATAAATAAAAGTTATGATGAGACTTCATGTAGCTATTTAATAAATACTATCTAATGAGGACCATGGTGAATGATTTCTCCATAGACCATTTAACCATGATATAAATGTTTGATCTTTGCTGCTCACATACTTACTATCCAAATAAAATGAATTATTCCTTAACTGCAATAAAATAGATTCCTTCTGCTATCCTACTGTATAAATATCAAAATGTGGTGCAAAAGCAAAACAAATATTTCAGGATAATTGATTTGGTGAGGGCTGTTAAATATTGGGAAAGGCATTCCTTTGCACTTAATCTTTTAACATGAGACATGAACAAGGGAGGGTTTTAAAGAGTCTCCAGTGGCCAAACTAAGTGTTAAAGAAGTACAGAAACTTCTCCAAACATCAGATGAAGTTAATCAAGTTGAGATGAAGCAACATGTTTTCAAATGCAGCATCCCCATATACAAAAATATTTTTCCAAGTATTTCTATCAAGTTCACACTGAAAATATCAGGAACTCTTCTGAGAGTTCCTCACAGATAAAATATTTTGCCAGGGGTGTCAGTGGTGGCCATGCTTTGGAAGCAGATGTGAAGATATTTATATGATCCTCCGTGGCCCATGAGTGAAGAAATGTTTTCCTTTGATGATTGACATGAAGTTTTCTGTCTGGAAATATTTTAAGGAAAACAACATTTGCTATTGAAATTTTTCACTGTCCTGTTAGTAAATGAACAAATACAATGGTTGCCTCTTAGAATATTTTGCTTTGCTGATACGAATGTTATGTTATTTGATTACTATCATATTTGAAGGGATTTTTAAAGTTTGAATATGTATATAAAGTAGATAAAGAGCTTTAACTATTATCTAATTCTTGGGACATGTGCTACACTGCAGAGACAGAAATCAGTAGAAAGATCACAAACAATAAATCTAATCAGTTTTCTCTGTAGAAGGACTGGCCAAGGCCTCGCAAAGAGGCCATGTGGCCCTGATGGCATCTGTGAATGGCAGCTTGAGAGAACAAGTGCACATGTATGTTACAAAGAGCCACACCCAGGGTTCAATAAGTTTTATAAGGGATATAAGTAAATCCTTACTCTTACGGTCCTTCCCCACATCCCAACCCTGATAAAAGAAAATTCAGATTTCCCAAATGGAGATAAGCTGCTGCTATTTATTTTTCTATAGCTAAGAGCAAGTTACTTCACAGTCCATTGAACAAATACCTGACTATCTCTCATCTCTTGGAGGTGTTCAATCCAAGTCACTGCTTCTTACTCTCAGCTACTGAAAAGTACAGGATTTGCTTTGTGATAGTCCCTGGAGAGCAAGTAAAGGATATATAAGACACTCTCCCATCAACAGTTCTTGTGCTCTTTGGGCCACAAAGGGCAGGATCAGGCTAAGAGTAAATTTAAAGAGCTTTTTTGTTTTAAAATTGACATGGGAAAGTAGTAAAGACCTCCGATATACAAACCTCAAATTGCTTGCACGTTTGCTTTCCATGTGAAGCCAGGATTCATATCTGAAACTTTTCCCTGGACTGTGTCCAAGTCTTTTCTGCTACAAAATGCTCAGGAGACAGACTTTCACGAAAGGTCTTCAATTCTATAATCTTATTCCTTAGAAGATGACTTGGAAAAGACATCCAAGTAAAAGATTTTTCCCTTGAGAAAGGGTGTTGATAGTATTATTTCTTCCTGACTCAGAGGCTATATGATTTTCTACAAATCTCTATTCTGACCTTGGATTAATTAATAAAACTCAATGAAATAATCACCTTTCTCTAAGAAGGAAAGTAGTTTGTTATAATTATTTAGCTAATATACAAAAACAGTGAATTTTGAAAGATAACAATATTCTCTTTAAATGAGAAATTCATTCTTACTGAAAGAAATTTTCTTATTTATTAGCAATGGCAACAAACCTAGAGGAATGTGCTCATGCTGCCATGGCAAAGGACCACAGGCTTGGTAGTTCAGGCAACAGTTACCTATTTTCTCACATTTTTGGAGACAGGGAAGTCTAACACCAAGGTGCTAGACAACTGGATCCTCGTTTGCAGCTCTATTTCTGTCTTTCCTTGTCCTTACATGATGAAGAATCAGAGAAATATCTTTTCCTTCAGTTATAAGACCATATAAATCCTACCAAGCTAGGACCCATCCTTATAATTATACTTAACATTAATTTCCTCTTAACATTCCAATATCAAAATATAATCACATTAAAACTAGGCTTCAATATTTCAACTTCAGAGGAATACAAATCAGCTAATGGCTGATACAAATCAGCAATGCCTTCAATAAATCTTTTGCTATAAAAGTTCTGCCTAGGACATACCTCTAAAATTGCTCTGGATACCTAAGTGTCTGGAACATTAAAAAAAAAAAAAAAAAAGGAAGGAAGGAGAAGAAACAAAGAGAGGTAAAATAAGTCTTGTCTATTTTTGGTGGTTAAAAATAAAAGTTCATCAAGACAACAAGTAGCAAATGAAATAACTAGCCCAGGAAAGCATAAAACCTAAGATGAGTTAAGGCAAGGGGAGAAAAATTTGAAGCAAATCTTCCTTTCATTTTTCTGTAAGAAAATCAAGAATTTAAAAAGAAATACCATGAAACTTTTAAAAATGAAAAACCTTCTAGGAAAGTAGCATTCATTCATTCAATCAATATTTATTGAACTCCTGTGATGCCTGAGGCAATTTGATACACACCAGAAGACCAAAAAAAATGAAAAAAAAAATGGACACACTTGTTCTCTGTTGCAGCTTAAAATTTTGGGTGGTGAGATCTGTTAGCCCAAAAAAAAAAAAAAAAGATAAAATAAAAATAAATTTAAAATCAAGGCTCTGAGCAGTACATGGGAGAGGTTTATATTATTATGAATATAAAATCATGGGATTGACCAAGTCAGGTAGTTGAATTAAAAATTCCAATAATGGGGCTGGGATTGTAGCTCAGTGATAGAGTGCTTGCCTAGTATGTGTGAGGCACTGGGTTCAATTTTTAGCACTGCATATAAATAAGTAAAAATAAAGGTCGATTGACAACTAAAACATAAAATCCAATAATGGTAGAAATGATAGGTAAGTTAAAATTTAAATAATGAGTAGCTGTCTAGTAGGTGAGGAAGAGAGACAAAATTTTTCAAGGCAGAAGGGATAGCAAGGGTAAAGAAACTATAATGAAATCATGAAAAATATAAGTTATTGGAATAAAATCATTGTGGCTAGACACAAAGCAAGAGAGCACAGAGAGAAAGGTGGTGGTACATGAGGCCATCTGTAGATTAGAGATGTGGGAGAGCCGTCAAAGTTTTGTCTTTTACCTGGAATCAAAGGAAATCATTGAAGTGTCTTTCGTAGTCATGTATGTTTGTGCGGTGTGTGCTAAGGATGAGGAATACTAGCATCAGATTTTTAAAATATCACTCTCTTTGCGGTGTGGAGAAGGGATGGGAGGGGAAAACAGAAGATAGAGAGACAAGTCAACTCAGACGACCATTCAAATATTCACAATGAAAACTAATACTCTCTTGCATAAAGGAGACGGTGATGACCTGAAATAGCCATTTTTGCAGGGTACTTACATAGAAGATGAAATTGACAGCTCTAGGTGATGGATTGAAGGTGAAAGAACTACATGTAGGATTATTCTAGGCTTTTGGTTTTTAAACAAGATAAATGGTGGTACCAATCATGCCAAAGAGAGTTTAAAGAGCCGAGAAGACCTACTTTAGGATTATTGAAGAAAATCAGAAAAGAAGGTAATGACAAAAGTTTCCAACCTGACAGTTGCTGGTAGGGGGAGATGGGGAAGAATTGAAGCAGTCAACAGGTGTTTCCTGATTTGTGTGCTCTAAGGGGACCATGCATTACTAGGTCTGACACCTAGCATAAAGCTGTTCCCAGAGAGTTTAGGGACACTTGAGCTTCCCAAATCCTCTCAGGGGCCTAAGAGATCAAAACTATCTCTATAATAATGTTAAGAAGTCATTTGTCCTTTATACAGTAGAGTTTCCGGGAATCATGTGATTTGTGCTATCCCAAAAGACTGAAAGACAGAAGGCAAAAGCAAATGTAAGATAGCCAGGAGTCTTCAATTAAGATGACATTAAGAAATTTACAAAGATTCTGGATTTGCAAAAAACTTACAATGTCACGGTTAATAAATTAATATTTTTTATGTTTCCATTTCAACTTCTAACATATTGAGTCATATAATCAATTTGGGGTTCCCAATAATGTTGAACAGTAAAAAGGTATCTTCAATCCAAGAAGTGTCTGAATTGATTTTTTTAAACATAAATGAAATTTTCTAAGAGACATCAATCACAAGGGAGCTCTTCAATTGCCAGCGACCTATTATTGTTCACTTCAGAAAAACATAATTACTCTCCACAAATACTGTTTCTCCCTTAAAAGTTGTCAACAAACAGCTATTTGGAAAACCATAAGAAAATTAGTATTCCAAAAACCATAGAGGAGTTTAAATTTGTTGTGTTTGCAATATCTTAAAATTTCATCTTCTCAGAACCCTGTTAAAAGTTTTATATAGCTGAAATATTTGTGGCCTGCTGAAATTTGGGTCGATATCCCCTTTTCAGGAATCTAGCAAGAAGGAAAACTAAGAAGCCTGTGGCAATGCACCTTGGGACACACATACAGACAACGAGCAACATTCATCCTTCAGTGGTTGTAAGATAGCAATTTCAGGGGCTGGGGTTGTGGCTCAACAGTAGAGCGCTCGCCTCGCATGTGCGAGACCCTGGGTTGGATCCTCAGCACCACATTAAAAAAAAAAAAAAAAAAAAAAAAAAAAACAAGTGAAATAAAAGTGTTGTGTCCAACTACAACTAAAAAATAAATATCTTTTAAAAAGATAGCAATTTCAGTGATTTTAAGAAGCTCAAAAGCAAAGTGATGGGAACAAATTTGTTGTTCAGTCTGCAGAAAAGCAATCAAGAGCAATATTCAAGCTTGGACTCTGAAAGGCATGACTATCTCAGTATCAAGATTGTGTCAGCTTTTCTTTACTAGTTCTTGTTAAAGTTCTGAAATTTCAATTTTCTTATAGCCCTTGGTCCCTTTTGTACATTTCAAAGGTCTAGAAAATTGTTTGATCTGTAATGACTGCTCAGCAAATACTGATTGAATGGGTGCTGTGAAGAAAGGGACAAACCACCCTCTCCATATTCTTTATGTGCTTGCTAGGGTCCCCTGCACAAGGTTCTTGCTGTCACTGTTTACTTTTCACATTCTGTAACCTCACAGAGAAAAGTGAATCTCTATGTTCTATGTACACAGATGCCAAGCACCCCATCTCAACATAAGCACAATTAAACATTACATTTCCCCTCAAAACAATGCCTCTTATACATGCATCTATCCAATAACTTGGAAAATATTTTAAATTTTTCTCCTTCCTTATTCATTTCCCATTATATCTAATTTGCCATTATATCTTCTACATTCTACCTCTTTAGTACTGTTCATATCCTTCCTCATCTCATTTTTCTCACTGCTGACTGCCTTAATTTGTACTCTATTTCTTACTGACCTTTATTTTGTGTATTTTATGTTAGAGAGTCTTTTATTCCTCTCTTCATCTTAGTGCTCTGAAAGATTTTCATATATTGCAAGTAAACTTTAGAATTTCCTGTGACCACACATTTCTAAGAGATAAATGCATGCCTATGCATACACACACACACACACACACACACACACACACACACACCACAAAAGCACATATGTGCATATTTGTAGATTCAAGTGGATAGAGTTATACAACTATTAGTGATTCATAATGACAAACAGCATGAATATATATTTAATGTATTTTCAAAGATATCTGTTTTAGTCCCTAATGTTTTTATAACCCAGGGCAATGTACTATAGTAGAATTTGAGAGGAATGAGAAATCTCGCTTTATCCAGTAAAGCAGGAAAGCGCAATATGGATGGGAAAACAGGTGTTGAACTTTCCAAACTTCTGAGGAGCACATGCATCTCATGCTGAGGACTTTGGGAAATAATTCATATGTAGATGAAAAAGCTACATCATAGGTCCACACTACAAAACCCTGGAAGAGTCTTTTTGTTCCCTGGGTTTCACATACATCAGTTTGAGGACCACAATTCTACACCATAAGTCAGATGTGACCACTCCTCCTGCTTATTCTCAGTGTTTCTCATGGCAACTTTTTGGCTACTCTTGGATCCTGCTCTATCTGCCCTGGTCAATTTAGATTTTCTAATCATCTTCCAGTTTCTGTTGTTACCCTACAACCTACCCAACCTACCAACTATTTAAGATAGTTGCCATATCTTAAATACCATGAGGCTATTCTACCTATTCTTTACTATTCACAACCATTTTGTAGAATCAAAATAAGAATTACTGACACTCAATGGGAAGCACCCTTTTTGTAAATAAAATCACCTTATTTTTAAAATAAATGGTAACAAATTATGAGTCAAAAGTTTTAAAACCCCTCTTCAACTTTCAAGAGAAAAAGTGAAACAATTAGCAACTCTATTATTTTCTTCAAACATATTGAAAACCCAGAATGAGTTTAGCTAGTCCAGACTAAGTGATAACCTGAATGTTGTTTCAAGAATTTAATAATACAAAATAATCAGTTGCAATCAGATAACCAATTGTCTGTTACAATTGGTTCCCAAGATCCCCACCCACTGGCATGTGTGTTCTGTGTAATCACCTCCCCTTGAGTGTGGATGATATTTGTGAATACCAAAAGACTAAATACAAGGAGACTCATAATTAGATTTCTTTACACCAACACAGGTGAAGAAATTTTGCATGTATAATTATAGTTGCTATAAATTGATTTTTACCTTAATCAAAAGGGATACTAAACTATGTGAGCCCAACCTAATCAGGTGAGCTTTGCGGGGGAGGAAAGTTTATAGAGGTCAGAAGCCCAAGGCACTGGAGATAATATCCTTTTTGCCTTGAAGAAGTAAACTGACATATTGCAGAAAGGGTCATGTGTCAGGGAATGTTGGGAAATTTCTAGAGAGTACAGGCTTTGTGCATCCTTACATCCACAAGAGGCTGAATTGTGCCAACAATCAGTGAACTTGAACTAAGATGCTGAGTCTTAGATGGGCTCACATGTCCAGTAAACACCTTGATTTTGACCTTGCAAGACCTAAACAGAGAATCCACTTGAGTTTTCACTGAATGCCAGACCCACAAATGCAATATTATAATAAAGCTAAGTTGTTTTAAGACTCTTAAGCTTTTGGTAATTTATCACTACATAAATCTAACACATTATTGAAACCACCACCAAATTTCTCAGTTTTGTACTAGAGGATTTATTACATATGCAAGCCAAAACATTTTAAAAACTATTCATAAAATGTTCTCTCTCCTACTTAAAAAAAAACAAGAATGGAACCACCATATGACTCATTTATCCCACCCCTCAATATTCATCCAAAAGAACTAAAATCAGCATGCTATAATGATACAGCCACTACAATGTTTATAGTAGCACAATTCACAGTAGCCAAATTATAGAATCAACTCAGATGCCCATCAGTAGATGAGCAAGTCAAGTAAATATGGCATGTACACACACACACAGACACACACACACACACACACACACACACACACACACAATGGAGTTTTACACAGGCATAAAGAAGAATGAAATATTTGCATTTGCTGATAAATGGATGGATGGAAATGGAGAAAATCATACTAAGTAAAATAAGCTAAACTCAGAAAATCAAGTGTCAAATGTTTTCTTGCTTTTGTGGAAGCCAGAGCACAATAGGGAAAGAACAAAAGGGGAGGAAATTGAACATCCTAAAGTTAGAGGGAAGATCAGTGGAGTAGAAGTGGGAGAACAAGAGGGAGGGAAGGAGGATGGATGGGAAAGGGAAAGAAACAATGGAACAAATTTAACAAAATCATGTTGTATGTATATATAAATGTATCAAAGGGAATTTCACCTTTATGTATATGTAGAAATTATGAAGCAAAATAAATCAATAAAGGAGCGAAAGGAAGATCAGTAGAAGAGAGCAAATAATGGGAAGGAGGAGAAGCAGAAATGGGGAGAATGAGTATTATGATCGAATGTATAATTTAGCAAAATGAACCCCCAAACTATGTGTAATTATAATACTTTTAAAAAACTTATCTCTCAGAATTTCTAGAATGTCAAGTTTATTTTAATATTTTAATAATAGCCTTTTCCAATCTCTAAATGAGCAATCAAATAATTCTTAAATTCAAAGTTGTCCTTCAATAAATAAATCTTTAAACATTTTCAAAGCTCAGAAGATTATTTTAATTTGGAATACATAGGTTTGGCTCACAAATCCTAATATTATTTTATTAGAAGTAACATCCTAAAAGCACCACACTCTACTTAACACAGCCATCAGAATTACTGCATGTTACTTACATAATTCACCAATTCCCCTTTAGACAGAAAAGAAACTTATTTAATATTTAGGAAGTGTCAGATTCATTTTATTTTTTTATTTCCCAATTTCTTTTAAAAATATCTGAAGGATTCATTGAGAACCAAAGAGAAGGGCAATATGGACATCTTTGTGAGTACAATCATGCTATAGGGTGAACATGCATGTGAACATGTGTGCGTATTCTTATCTTATTATATACAAGAGTTATAAGAGTACCAAACACATACACACACACACACACAGAGAGAGAGAGAGAGAGAGAGAGAGAGAGAGAGAGAGAGAGAGAAGAAACAGTTGGTTTATTGAACCTAACTGATTCAGAATGACAGAAAAATTAATATGATTAAACAAGTCAATGAGTGGAATGAACTCGATCTATACAGAGCAACACTGTCACCAAGTCATCTTTTTTTTTTTTTTTTTTTTAAGGACAAAACAGATGATTCGGTTTCCCTGGAACATTTTGTTTCATTCTGAGAGGTTTTCAGATTCTGCAGCTATTTCACATATGCCATGCACATCGCCTTTCTGTGGTCTTTATGAGTTGCCCAAAACATTTCCATTTATTAGTAGTGCTAAAGAGAGATTCACCTTGACAGCACAATAGCGTGAATGATATTGAGTTAGGTTTCTTCAGAATACTAACCACATCAGGCTGCTACAGGGAAATATGCAAATATCTGTCCATGTTCTCATAACTGTGTTACTTATGGTCCCTGACCTTGTGTTGCTGATATTTATTTCTCTATATGATGCCTACAGGCAATGTTATCATGCCAACTTAAGCATTATCACATCTTAATACATTTATACAGCTCTATTGATCTTAAAGCTTTTAGGTTCTAGTTGAAAAGATAAGAGCTCTATTCGTGAAAACAAACAAACAAAAAATAAGTCTATATCTAATTAGTCTCCAGTATAATTTCAAAGATCAAAAACATGGGATTTAGCCATGAAAGAGAGGACTACATATCTAAAGTTAAAGGGACAGGAAGACTAGGAAAACTAAGTTTTGGGCATAAATTCAGGAGAGCTGGATAAATTTCTGCAGTTAAACTCAGATTTCCTCATTGCCACCTTTGTCATTCACCAAAAGGATCACAGCCAGTGGACAACTAATGTTCCTGTCTCTGGGGAGAAAAGGGAGGGAAAGGATCCAGGATCCAGGACTAGAAGGTAAGAATCAAAGTTCCAACTTTTAGTATCCCAGTGACTTTACAATGTTCTGCATATTCCCTGGTCTTTTTCTCCACTATTTTTGTTGTTGTTGTTGTTGTTTTCTTGATAACATTAGAATGTTTACATTTTTACCATATGTACAAATACTTTTTTTTTAATATATGTGTGCATTTATGTATGAACCCCTTCCAAAATAACAACTCTGAAAATTCAAAAGATTGGGTAGGAGTATATAACACATTCTTAAAATATTAAAACCTGCACGCATTAAAGCATCAAGTCAAATACTTGTTAACCTGTCTCACTAATAATCGCCTGCTTAGATCCAGTCTGTGAGAGGAAAAGGAAGCAATAAATTTGACCCTAACTTACCACACATTTTAATTGCACAGTACTCCCAAGGGGTGTCAGGGTCAAGAGTATAGCACCACGGCCTCGGCTTGCCATCAGGGTTGCGGCAATAATTATCATCAAAGCCCTTGTCGGGGTATCTGCAAACCACACCGAGAGAAGTGTCACGTAAATCTGCCTGGGAACACACCTAGCCTTCAGCTCACAAGATAACTTTCTACTTAGTTTGGATAATACTAGCTAGGGAAAGTTCCAGTTTTTTCATCTTTTGCTTTATAGGGACTGCTGATCATTAACTATTGAATCTACCTGCATATTCCACTAAGAATAGAGTATCATCCTCTGTGCTAATAAGTTAGATCCATTTGGTATACCTGTCCACCAATTGGGATTCCAACTGAATCCCTTTCTCATACAGCCCAATTAAGAAACAGACTGCAAAAAACATGACCACATATAGAATGCTCATTAAGAAAACAGGTCCTCCTCTAGGGCTTAAAGTTCAATTGGAAGTTTGGTTTCAATTGCTCTGTTACTAATGATAGCTCAGTTTTAAAATGGAGCTGTTCTAGGTCATGCCCTCAACTCCACCAGGGCAAGAGACAAACTCCATCACACCACTTTCTCCACATCCCACCTCCCTTTAAATTAACAGAGTCCTGAATTGGTAACCTGATTTTAATTGCTACCACATCCCTTCTGCTCTAACTTAAAAGAAAAGACATGCATTTAAAAAAATAAATCAAGAGTTTTAATTTCATTTAAAAGAACAACAAGAGGCAAAAACTAACAACAATCACTACCAAAAAAAAAAAAAATAGAAGAAGAGAGTAAAAATACCTTGTAGCAATTTCCAAAGGAAAGTAGGGATGCTTTTTCTTTGCAATATTTATATATTTATTCTTTCTAGTAAAAATAAAGAATTTATTTTTCTTTTCTTTTGTTTTTTCCACTTCATTTCATGTGAAATGAACTAGCAAAAGACATAATCTGTTGTTGTTTTCAACTATAAATTCAAAACCTTCTCCTGGAAAAAGCTGGCCCTGTCCGCCATATTTAAATACATCAGGATAAAACAGCTAATGCATTATTGGCACTAGTTTTCATTCACTTTTCAGAGACATCTCCTAAGTTCAGGTGTCACTCATATGACCCACAGAATGTAAGTCTCTGAAGATGCAGCTCTGGAAGGATATTTGCTTGCATTTAGGAGTAATTAGTCCTTTCATGGTTTGGGCCTATCAAAGTGGTCATCAGTGAACTGGCTCTGTCTTTTGTCTTTTTTCTTTCTTTCTTTCTTTTTTTTTTTTTTTTTTTTTTTTTGCTAAAGAAAGCTCTGTTATTGCTTCTACTTTGTACCTGACTATATAGTCTTGTGTCCAAAACCTTCCTGATTTTAGAGACTCAACTAGTCAGTCAAGACCAATAAAAAGCATACCTAATATTCTCATATACCTCATCATAAATCCTTTTTCCCCAAAAGACACCTCTCCCAAATATTCAGCTTCAACAACACTTTCAGGAAAAGGCCATATGTTTAGGGGAGTTCTGAAGTATGTTCAAGCCCCATCATTAAAACATCATACAAAGAGTTTTCATGGAATCTTATCATGAAACAAATAACAGTTTATACAGAGATTCGTGGGAAGCAAGATTCATTGGTATTTTACCTTTCGGGCAAGAATTTGTGTCGGTGTGGTGTCTGATGATCCCAGCGCTGACAAATCTTGCCTGATTCTGTATGATCCATGGGACCTCGATAGCTTTCCCCATTGCAGGTCATGCATTCAACTAATAAAATTAAAGTATGGCATGTTAATTGTTTCTGACAGCAAACTCAAGAACACCACTGTTTCATTTAAAGAACAGCAAATCAATTTCTCAGCAAACAAATTTTTAGACAACCCTACAAACCACCCTAATTTTAAATTGGGGACTAATGTCCATAAATAGTGGCATAAAATACATGCTATGGAACTCATTATATAGTTTAAGTATGTTAGTCTCATACAGATTCACCTGAGGGCCAGGATGCTAACTGTAAAATTTTTCAGTAACTGTCCAATTGTATGTCAATACAAAGAGACCAAAAATATAAGATGGACAATTGGAAATTTTTCTCTTTTTGGTCTAAAATGCAAGGATCTTGGTGTCTCTATTTTTAGCACAATAGGGTTCCTCTCTCAACTCACCCTTCAAATACACATATAGTAATTGCACCATTCAAAATGAGTACATGGTATTTTCTTATGGTTAATTCAATAATCAGGAACCAATGTATTTAAGGAACCAGTTGCAGACAGAAATTGGGTGCAATTCAAAGGACACAGATTAGAAAGAACAAAGAAAGAGAAAGAAAGAACGAAGTCACAGATCTTTTCTGTTAGTGAACATCCATGTTGTGTTGGCTGGGCAAGCTCACATTCTTATCCAGCACAGGATAGAAAATGACCTGCTATTGAACTCCTTGTACCCACTCTTTTTAAAATGTATAAGCTGATCTAATTATGCAGGATCTTACTGGTGATTTTGTGAGGTTAATTAATTGTTCTCTTCTGGCTGGTCTCTTAGGTCACAATGAAAACTCTGAATCACGTCAACTAGCTGAAAATGAGACTTCACAAACAGAAGGTTGATTTGTAGCAAGGCACGCATCCTGCAAAATAAATCATTGCTTGGCTCTCCTACGAATCCGGCAAATTTCCCCAGACACATCATTTGTATCTTGTGATTACTGATCATCTAACTTTAGTTGAAGTGGGGAAAGATATCAATGTTTAGTTTTATCCACTGGAATCTAGCCTAATGGATATTGGTAGTAATTTGGAATATAATATTAGAATCATCACTTTTGAGCCTCTCATTTTTACAACATAGAAGGACATTAACTATTAACTTTCTGAAACACATGATCTATCTATTGACTTGATCCATCTACTTCTTTTCATGCAGGTTAATTCACAAACTAAGACAAGGGATCTATTCAGCTTCCCCTCATTTGATACTGTGATTCCCCAGAATACACTCAATAAGTAAATCAGAGGGGTTCAAGAGCATATTGACAAGGATGCTCAGGTTAGCCAAAGTCAATTCCTCATTGAAATGCTCAGAATAGGTTATACATCATCACATTTCAGCTTTTCATTTGAATGGAGTGTAGATTTATTTGGTGCCCCTTAAAAAAAAGAATTCATGATTTGATATCTTCAATGAAAAGGATGAAGCATTTATCATTGTTGTTTGCTCCTTTGTACTGAATTAAAAAGTAGGATAGCTGTGGTCATTCATAAAGGTAAGCATCCAAATGTCTAATTTCTACTCTTCAATAACACTCAGGAATCAGAATATATCTATTATATTTCCTTCAGCAAATGCATTTTGTAATAGTATATATCCTTCTAATGAGAGACAATAGAGTTATTTTCTGGGAAGCAATACTATGAACATTATTATAAAACACTCTTCTCAGACTTGTTGAATTTTATTGGTCTTAGGAAAAGATAGCTACACAAATTAAACAGATGATTCCATAAGATGACTATTTTCTAGAATGACTGTGGTAGGTCAATTCTTCTCCAAACATTAATGTGCATAAAAATCTCCTTCAAATCTTGTTAAAAAGCAAACTCTAACTCAGTGATTCTGGATTGGGCATTAATAATAAGCTATCAGGGGATGCTAATGCTGCTGGTACTTGGACCCTCATTTTAAGTAGCAATTTTGTAAATACTGTGATCTCTTCTAAAGTTCTAAGTGTTTGGTGGCATTGGATTTTTAAGAGAGACTGAATTTTACTTGGATCTTGAAAGATAGATGAGAGCTGGATAAGGAATAAAGGAAAAATTGCAATAAAATGGTATGAAAACATGAACTAGTATGTTCTGTTTGTAATAAAGTGAACAGAGAGTTATGGCTGTGGTTATTGGCCCAATGAGATAAAAAATAATAAATACAAGTTAGCAAAAATAATTAGATTTTGGAAGGCAATGAAAGTTGTAAGAGTAGCAATTAAATGTGTCTTATGATAGAACTGAGATGCTAAAATATGCATCATTTTGATTACTTATTATATACTGCTAACATGTAAGATATTCTTTGATTGCTACAATGTAGAAAATACAACTCACACAAATTTTAAGAGACTTACCTAAAATAGAAAATGTCAACCCTGTGTCTGGAACACAGGTCTTCTGACCCACACAGTCTACAGTTCTTTCCATTGTCCCAATTTTCCTTTTGTTCTATATACTTTTACACGTTTCTGAAAAAGTCTAACTGGCCATATTTTAAGATAAACTGATAATTTTAGGAAGTCCATATTCTTCCCTTATTCAAAATTATCTCCATTAGCTTCTGCCTTATTCTTTAGAAGAGTAGGTTACCCTCCTGTTGAATTCTCACCTATTGGAGGATAGAGAAAAAAAGGCCATGGGAGAGCAACTAGATTGGTCAACTTATACTAGGTAAGTAACCAGAAAGTTTGCCTTTTTTACTATTGAATTAAACTCTCAGGTTAATAAAAAAAAAATTACCTCAAGAAGGCCAAAATTCTGAACTTAGTTTTCAACCTTTGCAAATTCTAAGAATCTTATAAGTTTTCACAGCTCACACCAAGTCCACATACCCAAGCAAACAGGTGAAAGTATGAATCATGCAATGGTGCAAGGGGGTTGAGGATTGTCCTTGGACCCTGTCTGTCACTGCCAGTTCATTATTTAATGATCCCAGAAAGTTCTTCCCTTTAAAAAATAAAGATAAAAGCAAAGTACTATCCTAGATCACATTAACTATTCTTCAGTTCAATAGTCTAAGAATGGTTCTGACCTAAAAAATAGTAGAAAACTATAAAAACTACACATAAATTGTAATATAATCAGGATTAATTTAACATCTTTATCATCATACCAACCCAAGAAAATATTGTGTACTGTTTTCCTTAATCATAAAACCTCATGTGTTGTGAGTTTGCAGAGTAAAACAATTATTCAAAGTATCTGGATCTATTTTGAGTCACTGTTTATTTTATTCCAGTAAATGTACTCCCTCAGAAAAATCCATACATGCAATTTTTTCAGCAAAACTGAATGATTAAAATATGAATAGTTTCACAAATTCACACTTACAGAAAGTTGTTTTATTTAAGTCTATTTCTTAAGGTTTTTTCCACATGGAATATGAAATTATACACATAAAGTTATTTTAGTGTTGTTTGGGACTTTAAAGTATTTTAAAAATAATGATTATGATTTATTTAAAATATATTTAATTGAGTACATGACAATCACTAAACATGACATTTGTTCCAGTGACTGATGAGCATTTTAAATCCCAAATACTAAAACAATAAATGGAATTTTATGTACCTCAACCTTCTATACTTTTAAATTATGCATTTAATGGTAGTATTTTCTTTACATAATTGTGTAATGTTTTTTCTTATGTTGGCATATAAAATTATATATATATATGTATATATATATATATACATATATATTATCACTTATGATGTTTTAAAGCATATATGCATTGTAGATGGACTAAAAGCAATTAATTAACATATGTTTTAGCTCAGTTATTGCTTTTGTGCTAAGAACATTTAAAACTCAATCTTCGTTTTTTAAGAATATAACACATTATTATTAACCCTAGTAATCATGTTATACAATAGATCCTTTGAACTTACTCCTTCTTTCTGAGAGATGCTAAATGTGAAAAAAGAAGTTATTTTTGAGTGATTAATATATTTCAGCTTTAAATTGTATGAAAATAATATCAAACAAGATATCATATAATTATTTTATGAACCAAAATTCTAGCCAAATTTCAGACAATCACTCAATCAAGAGTTTAATATAATTACAAAAAAAATCTAAACATACATACTCTTCTATATATTTTTAATAGTCCAAAAGTTTAACTACCATGTTTTCCTCTGTAATTTTAAATATACAAAATGAGGATTACTACCTAATTCATAACCTTTAATACTTGCCAGTTAATATCCATAGATAGAAATGGACCACCCATTATACTATTTAAGCATTTCAGATTGTGAGATTTCTCCATCATATATGTATTTAGTAGACGTTTACATCACATCTGCATTCTTTTTTCTTTTTTTTTACCCATTTTATAAATAGCTCTTTTTCTCTTTGAATGTATTGACAATGCTGCTTATTTTGAATCCTCTTCATTAAAATCCTACTAACATATTGCTTAATTTAAGCTTGAATTTTATATATGATTCAGTTCACATTCCCTGAAATATGTTTAGCCTACAGGGCAGGTGTCGATTCATTTCCCCTGAAAGAAGGCTATTCCATTGTCAGACCTTTAATTGTTTCCAGAAAGAGCATATCTGCAACCGTTAGTGAGGGGGTGACTGAAAACGTCACGGACCTTTAATACAAACGAGCAATGCCCTTTTCTGGTGAGGTTGGATGACCTCAAATTATTAAAGGATATTACAGAATTACATTCTAATAAGGATAACTGAAAATAGGAGTTTAAAAATTATTTATTTTATAACACTTTTATTCTCCATCACCTGTTCATCAAGATCTACATCAGTGTATTCTGATAAAGGTTTTTCTTATCAACCAGGGGTTGAAAATCTCATTCCCACAGGAATAGGCAGGTAATATACATGCTAAACTGTATAAAGTTTGATCAAATGACCTACCTTTGAAAACACTTTAACAGGTCAAAAGAATTTTAGATAAATAAACAAAACTCCTTGTCAATGATTTTTCAATCTCTGTGATAGTGGATATTCCCCTAAAACAGGATTTTTTTTCTTCCATGTGCAAATTTAAAACAAATATTAATTACAACTTATTCATACAAAACAGACTTGTTCATAATGTTATCACAGATAAGTTTATTATTTTTAAAAGAAAAGAAAACAATGAAGAAGTTATATAGAACAGAATATGACATGGAATAAAAAGTAAGAATTTACAAACAGATGAAACTGGCTCCACCACATGAAGTCAAGGATTATAAATTAACTAATAACAAAAAACACATTTGCCTTCTCTGTGACAATTAGCTAACAATGTCCTTTACTTGTTATTTGATATATATGAACCTAATATAAAAGGATACTCATGGAGGATATATTTTCAAAAAAAATATTTGGTTAATAAACAGGTAAAATATCTTATTATAAAAATTGGTCAGTATTCCAGCAGTCCCTTCCCCTCCCCCAAGGACTTCAAAATCCTAATGAACTTTTAAAATAATTTATCCATATCTCATTTGGATTTGGAGAATTATAGATTTTTGACAGAGTTGAAAAACCCAGCTATTTGGTAGCCAAATGACTAAGAAAACTGAAACCACATACAATGCTGAAATGGTTATTATTCCATCTTGTCAGTCACTCAATTTTCCACTGAAATTGTAAAAATAGTACTCTTTATGCTGTGAGAATTTGGTTAAAAAAAAACAATATAGACATGGGTTTAGGGTACCTGACTTCAAGAAAATTTGGGGCCCACTGCTTCCATCTCTTCAGATACTATTCTGAGTGGCACTCAGTCCCAGTCTGTGTCCAATTTGGTTCTAGTCACATTTTCATTAAATGAAATGTACACAAGGGTTTCAAACTTACATTCCGCTGAGCCCCTGTTATATTCTCTTCTGGGTACACAGACCTTGGACATACCACATCAGAGCAGCTTTGACCAAATCTAGACAGAAGCACGTGCTGGATGAACAGACCTACCATTACTGCTAAAGAGCTAATTTCATTCAGCTCCTTTCAGGTGATCCATGAAAGCAGAATTGGAGGTAGGTGAGCTTAAGACAGCAGGTAAGTATGCCCACTTTTAACTTTTTCCCCAAAGGGATATCTCAGGCTGACATTTAAATTCAAATGGATAGCTTGCTCCATTATTGTGCAGTAATCTGGTAATCATCAGATTGTAAAACATTGTGTAAGAATGCTCAAATAATTATCTATGGTTGCATTTGAAAGAACAAGATGTTTATTTGTAATTGATTTGCTCCTATTAAGCTTTAATGTGAGTTACAGTTCTACACAGGGGAATAGAGTTCCCACACGGCATTCAGGTTCATTTACCTTCTGAACACTGAGGAATGTCACAGACTTCGTAGCGTACCTCTGGATTGCTTGTGAAACACCATGGTCCCCCTTCTTCCCCTCGAGGATTTCGACAGTAGTTTTCCTGTAGGTCTTTACCCCGATAGCTCGAAGGCAAAAAGCTAGTTTTAAAATGATAATCATTACAGTATAAGAGCATGCAACTTTATGTTTGGCCTATTAATTTTATGAATTAATAGTAAGCTTTTTCTGAAAGTAAAGAAACCCTTAAGTCTCTTATGTATACTTTCATATATCTTAAATTCTGTCATTTCCATATATTCATAAAATACTTGAATTTTATTAAAGTTTTCCTTACTGAACTTCCATATTCAACATCAAGAATTATTAGTATCTGGATTTTCTAAGCTGCAAATACTCAAGCATGTAATTGGTGTATCATAAAAATACAATTCCGAAGCTCACTGGAAGACAGCAAGTGCTTGGGCAAGGCCACCAAAGAGAGAACTGAGAAATCACTGCAATCAACTTCGACATCTCACCATTACCCTGCTTATGCAAGGTCCTTAGCTGTCTGATAACTGCTTTTCTTTTGAGGACTAGCGCCCCCTTCTATACAATTGAGAAACAGATTGATGAAATAACATGAACAAAGAATACAAAACTGAATCAAATCTGGGCTCTAATGTCAGCTCTTTCTCTTACTAACTGTGACACCCAGCAAGAAAGGCAACCTCTCCCAGCCTGTTAGTTTTGCTATATACACACTGAGTACAAACATAACCTATAACTTTATGTGGTTGTTTTAAGATGTTCAAAGGATGATGGAGTAATCGATAGTTGAGAAATGCAGCCTATGATTAAGCACATTCAACCTTGTAGTCACTATGATGTCATAATAAAGAACACAATTGCTTATTCTCTTCAAAAATTTTTTAGTATTGATTATAACTTGGACTTGTTGTTCCCAGATATAACTTCTAATAGTAAGCTATTGGGTGCTGTAACTTCAGTACATTACCTTCACCTAAAATTTCTAGTGCCTTTGTGATAGTTTTGTTACCAGCATAAAGTATTCCAACACATCAGAACAGGCCAAAGCCTATATATTCTTGTTGTATTGCTCATGGAATTGGACTCAATGATGATACATTTGTCTGCTAGGCTGCACAGAAAAATCATTAATAAAGGAATATGCATCTGTAGATTATACCAGTAAAAAGGTTTTTTTGAAAATCATGTCTCATTTTCACCTTTCTATTGTGTATTTGATAAAAAAAAAAAATTATTTCTGCTTTGTTGATCTCAGAATCTCAGAATTCTACATGTACTTAAAGTCCAAGGATTTCAATCTCTCAATAAATATGATTCAAATGTGTTCCCTACTCAGTGAAAGTTCTAATTATGAAATGGATATGCTAATTACCTTTGGCTGGTCATTAGCCAATATATACATGCATCATCATGTTTCATCTCATAAACTCACAGACATTATGTGTCAATCAAAAAGAAAAAAATCATTTTTTAATGTTATAACACAGAATGTATGCAGGCCTAGGTCAGGTACCAAGCGATGTTTTGCAATAAAATTCTTTTATTTAGAGATGAATGTACATACACCAGAGTCAAGTCCTCTGAAAATATAAATTAGTGCTCAAAAAGAAATAGCCTATTCTAAGAGACTTATCATTGAGTCAACATTTTCAATGAACCAAATTAAATATTATAAACACTATGCAACTCCAAAGTGTCTTTAGATAGTTTATAGCCTTACTTCACTAACATTAGATGTGTGCAGATATAAAAATAAAACATTAGGTCGTAATTAAAGCTCATCATAATTTCACAGTGGTTTCTAACAGTTATTAATTTTAAAAAAACTTATTTTATTGTCTTAGCTCCATCATTCCAGAATATTTTTTTAGTCTATCTTTTCTTATTTGTGACACCCTGAAATTATTTCCTTTCATTTTTTGGCCTATCCTCAAATAGAAAATTTATATAATACTCATTTTTTTTTTGACAATCAAAACTGACTTTTGCTTTCTTATATTCATGAAGTCAAACTTACGAAAATTCTTCCAAAACTCTATAATATATAAAAAGTAGAGTGGTAAGAATAAGTAGTTATTATCACAAAACCATATTGTTGCCTCATATATTTCACCTGACTAGGGTATGACATGGTCCTTAAACAATTTATCTATTATTTTAATTTCTTCATTTAAAGGATAAATGGGATGAGCAAAATTACTATATGTTGCATTTCTGTCCTTTTTAAATTAAGTTTAGTGGCTTTAGCACACATTCAATACACACATATTCAATATCCAAAGTCTTAAAGAGAATTTTTAAATCCATGTATGGAGAGAGAGAGAGAGAGAGAGAGAGAGAGAGAGAGAGAGAGAGAGAAATACATATACATCTTTCTAGTGGATTTGCAAAGCCAAAGAGAAGTTATTAAGTAGTGAATGTGTCAATCAATAATTTAATGGAGAAAAAAAAAACAAGAAGAAAGGAAGAGAGATAGATAAAGTAGAAATTAAAACAAGATATGGTCAAAATTTGAATAAAGTTTTCCCAAAACACTTCATAAAGTGCAAAGTTGGGCTTCTTGCCACAATTCTGAATCAAACCATATCAGATGCCTCTTTAGAACATTGAGGTTAAAAAACAGTGTGGGGCATCTCTTTTCTTCATTCTTTGGTATATTTGAGCTTTTACCCAAACTGGTTTTCTTTTGTGTCCCAAGATGGTTAGCCTGACTTTCCTCAGCATCCCATAATTGGTCAAGGGATGAAGGCTGGCTCTGCCTTTTCACCTGTGAGTGTTCTTGTGACAAATATTTACAAAAGCCTACTTCACACAAGGTCTGTGCCCGTCTGTAGGCTCTGTAATAAGCTTTTGGTCACACACGTGCTATTTTTAGTACTCTGTCCTTGCTGTTAGCAAGGCTTTAGGAGAGAAGAAATATTTGAAATTGGGTTATATCCAAATATATTTTGAAATATATACTAGGTCTTCTGGGTGCTAGCCTCCCTTTCTTTTCTTCTAATATAAACTGTGCTCAGAGGAAACTTGATCTATTCCATCATCTGCTTCCTTAATGAATGCTGGATGGTTAATGAAGGATATAGATGTAGATATCAGGTCACCTGATTTTCTGGTTAAGCTTCTATACTAATTTCATCATCTATCATCATCTTTTCATTAAGCCACTTGTAAAATATTTCAATTTAGGGAGTCAACAGTAAATCACTCCTTCAGACACAAACATAGTTATTTTTCTATTTCCTGTAAAATTGGTGTTTAGTTAACACTTAAAAGCATTAAGCTATCAAGCAGATATTCCATAAGCTGCTAATTGATTAAAATTAAATGTTGCTCCCATTGGATACAAAAAAATAATTTGATTAATAATACAATATCCCCTCAGCCATAAACTTCTATACCACAAGGAAATGTTCTTTGGTAAATAGCTGATTAGACTTGAAGCCAGTTCCCAGAGAGATATATTTCGCATTTACTCCTCTAGCAAAGAATCACAATCATAGAGAATTTGGATTGAAATAAGACCTCTGCTATGTCAGTTCAATGCACTCTCTTGGACTAAGGTTGGATTGATTTCAAATGCTATTTCTGTGTTTGTGAAACACTTTGATCTACCTATTTAAATAAAATGTCTGCTTCATTATGCAGATCCTTAAGAAAAAATCAATTATACTGCTCATTTTGTAACATAAAGATAGTTTCCAAGATACTTCCATGTAACTGTTACAAACTAACTTGAAAAAATAGTTTTCTATTATTAAAATGGGGCTGGGGATATAGCTCAGTTGGTAGAGTGCTTGCCTTGCATGCCCAAGACCCTGGGTTCAATCACCAGCACCAAAAAATAAAATAAAATAAAATTGTATTTGGATGTTCTATTATTAAAATACTGTTAACCGGTTCAGCTTGGACACTGAACTAGGTGGTGTAAACTAGGCAAGATCAGGGTTTGGTCCTATTGAGAAAGAACTCTTTCTTTATATGTGGGACAAATAACTAATCTCTGTTTACTAAAGCAAAATCAACCATATCACAAACGTATGCTAATAAAAAGCAGAATAAAATCAAAAGTGTATCCATCAAGGCCAAGTCATCATTAGTATTGCAACAATGTGTCACAGACTGTGTCCTACTGATAAGCCAAGTATTTTGTGCCGTAGAGTTGTTACAAGTAGAGGTTACATAGTGATACTGATTGGGCTTATCACTATACTATTTACTATTTACAGAAATACACTAAGGTTCTTTATGCTACAGTGTCACCATGTATATAAAATAGAACTAAAACCCACTACAATGTTTGCATGACTGTGTGAGATACACCAGTAAACTGCTCAGCAAGGCACTTGCCACTGGAAACTGAATCATCCAATGTATTTACTAACCAGAGGAGAGTTGTTTTAAAAACAACTTCATTTCCTGTTAAAATTATTTGTGAAATAAATTTGCAAAACCATGGCTATATTTAGTTCTCTGGTAGGTATTAGATACATATATTTTTCCTCCACAATGATTAAATCTCTTAATTTAATGAGCCTATGAATATTATGTTTACCAGTCTTTAAATAATACTCATCAGTTATAATAAACACAATTCTCTTCAGTGTAGACATTTAATTTCCAATTTTCTTTATCCTTTTTTAGACAATAGTGAAGGGAGTAATTCTGAGGCATGAGCTATTAGCTGTGCTTCTCAGCTTTGGTTGTGCTTTGGAATCATCTGGGGAGCTGCCAAAAACACACTGGTATCCCATTCCCCCCAGGGATTGATTTAACTGCTATGTTTCTCCACATGGTAAGATTCTTCAAGGGCTTGCAATAGGTGATTTTAATGTGCAAAGATGGAATCCACCAATGTTAAAGTACCCTTAGCCCACATAAGGTCAGAGTCTGATACACTTTGATTTATCACTATCAACCCTTTAGCTACATAGTGTTTTCTCAAAGGCAAAAAGAGGAAAAATCTTTTTTCCTCATAATGTATATTTTCACTATTTGTTCACAAACATCAAGATTAATAAGTTTAAGCATTAAAGTAAGAAAATACAGGCCACATTTTAATATAACTTTGTTATTCTTTTGGTAAATATCAGTCATAAGCCTTGATTTCATACAATTCAGCAATGTTGACCAAGTTTTCATAGAACTGTAAAATCATTCACATGGACTAATGTGAGATTGTTAATAGGCAAAAGACAGAGGCCACATCCTCTTTTCTTCATGCTGTTCTTACCTGTGTTCGTGGGGTATCATGGAATTCCAGGGCTGGCACTTGATGCCACTCTTGGTGATAGACACTGTTCCCTTGTAGCTGCCTCCTTTACCAATGATGCAGTTCCTAATGTAGTCTATTGAAAAAGCAAAAGAAAATGTTGTAAAAATGTGTCTTTTTTTAACCTTATTAAAATTGTGTGGGTTTTTGTATGCTGTATTTATTGAAGAAAAAAATAAAATTCCATTTAAATCTGTAAGAAATTAATTCTGGTAAACTATTTCAAATAACATAGATATGTCTTTCCTAAAGCTTCTACTGTTTTCAAAATAACATATTTCAGAATAATCTAAAACAAACAGGAAGACTATTAAGAAGCTTTAATTTTGTGAGTATATTAAATATAGATAACCACAGAGATCAATCTCTATACTTAACACAGAATAGTAGTCTATATTCTCAAGTAGCCAGGCCATTGTGATTTGCTCACATGCATAGTCTTAAGAAAATATTAAAAATAAAAATTGATTCTTAAACTGTTTTGAATTCAGAAGTTTAAGATAACAAAATTAATTTCTTTTTTTAACTAGGTAAAATTGTGTGATATGTATATGTATATATATGATAATTATATTAGTTTGGTTACTATTTTCCATATTTTCTCCAATATTTAAGCTGCTAAATTACAAGAAAGCTGAATTTTAAGAAGCTGTATATTTCTATTAAATAATAGTACTATAGCTGTTAACAAACTAAAAGAAAGAATGAATTCGAATGCTCTTAGGTTAGATTATGAGTTGTTTATGGATTTGCAGAATTATTAGAATATGTAGAAAGATTACCTTATTTTCTACCATCAATTTCCTTTTAATTTTATTTAAACATTAACCCATCAACATGAAAAATCTATGTATAGTATCAAATAACCAAATTTAATAGGACACATCATGTATTTTTGAAAACACTAATTTTAAAATAAAAATTATTTTCATGTGCATAATCCATGATTATTGTTTTCTATGATGGAAGATTTGATTTGTAAATTGATATTTATTTAGTATTTTATGATTTAATTTACATAATTCTGCTTTTGAACAATGTAAATGTATTGTGAGTACAATATCAGACCACCAGAAGAGAGAAATTAAGAAATATTACAGTCTAAATCCCTTTTTAAAAATGTTTTAAACTAGGCTGGGATTGTGGCTCATTGGCAGAGCCCTTGCCTCGGAATTATGAGGCACTGGGTTCAATCCTCAGCACCATATCTAAATAAATAAAATAAAGATATTGTATCCATCTACAACTTAAAAAAATATAAAAATACTTTAAACCATTTTTTATTTGTACATATTAATTATACCTTCTTTTAAAAAATTTTTAAACTATATTATTAGGTATAGATCCAATTTATTTGTCCAGAATCTCCATATTTTATATTTTATAAATCCAATTTATTTGTCCAGAATCTCTATATTTTATATTTTATCAATGATTATCACTATAATAGATTAGATATCCAAAGTTCTTAAAATTAAAAGTCTATAAGCTAAAAATTCAACACAATACAGGGTACTTAATCTAATAAGATAAGGAGATACTTCCTAAAATAGGAGAATAGGAAGAATGCCTGTTTTAAGAGATGCTCCCTTCAAAAACACCAAAGAGGAAGGAGGACATCTAGTTTATAGAAAACTGGGGAAATATTCTAAAACTGGTACTCCTTTCATCAGGCTTAATGGATGAATTAACTGCAATAACATATTATCATATAATGGAAACATCAGTGGGGAAAAGCAGGGAGGCAGGAAGTGACAGATGTGTTATTTCATATTTTATTTCGTTATGAAATATTTAGGAAAATGTCAGTTACCTTTGTTTTCATAGAGGTCAAACTCATGGCCGAATTCTTTTTTTACTCCACTTGACATGCTATTGAAAGGCAACCAGAGGCATCGTTTCCTTGTTTTATCAAAAACAAAAGCCCTGAAAAAAAAATATCTGAATGAAAAGAAGGAATACTACTATTTATATAATTTTGAAAGAACAGCATATGGTTTACCAAGGAGGATAATATATAAAAACAGAGGCATTACTGTATACTCATAATAAAATCATAAGTAATTTTGAACTGACCATTTTGATGCCAGATGAGGAAAAAAAAAAGTTTTGTAGGTGTGGATTTTATATCAAATCAAATGCTATTTCCAATGTTCTCATGTTATTCCAAATTACTTGTAGAAAAATAAGAGCTTCAACCAGCAATGTCAATATGTAACACAACTACCTGGTTATCTGTGAAGACTTTTTATTAAATACCCACCAAGTTAGATTTTATTTGCATTTACATGCAAAATATTATATTTGAGATATCGGAATGAGGTTCCAAAGTTTGTAATTGTACTAAATAGATTTTTAAATGTATTTTCTAAGGTGTATTAGACAAATGACCACTTCTGGAGATTCTCCTAGGAAAGAATGTCTGAAATCAAATGTTTAAAGATTTTCACATATAATATCCCTTCTTGGTGAGTCATGATATACTAGAGATTATTGAAGGCTATAAAAATCTTGCTGTAAGGATAATTTTGTTTGCTCAAATCAATATTTCCTAAATAAGTTTTCTTGCATAGGCATTTTAATAAAAAAATGTAAGTATTAGAGAATATGCTTTTGATGTATCATCATAAGGAAAATTGCTAAAACGTGTCACTCCTACATAACCATACCTAAGAATCATACTAGATTTTGCTGTTCTCGTTCATAAAAGTTTTATCTAAAACAAAATGATAAATACTCCAAATCTGCTAAAAAAGTATTTTTTATTAGAAAAGTGGGTAAATGCTGGGATCCTAATTAGAATAAGTTATACTCTATGTATGTATAATATGTCAAAATACACTCTACAGTCATGTATATTTAAAAGGAACCAAAAAGAAAAAGAAAGAAAGAAAGAAAGAAAGAAAGAAAGAAAGAAAGAAAGAAAGAAAGAAAGGAAGGAAGGAAGGAAGGAAGGAAGGAAGGAAGGAAGGAAGGAAGGAAGGAAGGAAGAATTAATGAATGAAAAGTATTGGTACAGAGTTCAGAGTTTTCAGTTGCTAATCTCATTAAACATTTCTCTCATTCTATTATAACAATATATTCTCTAAGAAAAGCATTTTAAAATGTTATTTTACACATCCATATGGAATGTTTGAGACTGTCAATTACATGGTTGTATTTTCTTTCAAATATGACATTAAGAGTTTTTATCTGAGCTTTATTTAGATTACCATATTGTTTTTAAAAAATGACTTTTTTTCTGTTTTCTAGTCGTTTTATGTCTAGAGCGCAACTTCATTACCAGGCAGTCATGGCTAGAAGAAAAAAGACTCCTATTTTCTTAAGTCAGTTCATGAATTTGGAGAGCCATTTTCTGGAGAGCTTAGAACCAGGCATTCTGTCATCTTTCTACCTAGCAAAGAGGAACGCAGTTCCACTGTTGATTCCTGCTCAAGAGGTAATTTGAGAATGTTCTACACCTCTGCCTCACTTTACACAACTTTCTTGATGTTTTCCAAGGAATGTAGTTTGGTTTTCATCACTTTTTAGTCCTATGACAACTCTGGAAACAGGGTTTTTTTGATGCATTAAGAACCAATGGGCTGGGGTTGTGGCTCAGCAGTAGAGTGCTCGCCTAGCATGTGCGAGGCCCTAGGTTCGATCCTCATAAAGATATTGTGTCCAAATAAAGAATAAATTAAAAAGAAAACCAAATTTCAATATGTCCTTTCAATTCTAAATAACTGCTGTATTTAGTGACATGTGAAAATTTTACAATTAATGGGCAGAAGAACCTTGTCTGTATATACGCAATATTAAATGTGGTTTTCTGCATAGGTCAACATATATTTGAATATAAAATATAACTCAACAAGAATTTGATAAGAAAAGCTCAAACTTTATATAAGTGAGATATTAGAGTATTTATTAATAAGGCCACGTGACATTTTCAAAGCAGCAAAATCATCTTAGCCTCTACTAAATAAAACAAAGTAAGAATGATGAATGTGAATATTCAGTGTTAGCGATACTTTTCTTACTTTTAGACCAAGGAGAATATGTTTTCAAATTTATAGTTAAAAATCAACCATAAAATACAGTTATCCCTTTCGAACCCTGAGGAAGAAAATACAATGCCAACCTATTCAATTGCCAAAAGAACATCTAGATAAATCTACAGAGCTGAGATGTTGACTGAAAGTAATTTTTCCTAATTTATTTCTAACAGTTTCAAGGCTTTATACAAAAGTCAGGGAATGAAACAGAATTAACATAATTGTGTTAATTGTAGCAAAATAATCATACATGCAAAGTCAATTCTCACTGCCCTTGCCAGGAAATATTTCCCTGAAAGTAATAGCTTGGCTATAGAAAAAGAAAAAAGGTAGTCCTTCTTCTGTCTAAATCTGTTGAAGACCTTCTTTGGCCATGTTTTGGTTTAGATATGAGGCCTCCCCCTGAAGATTATGTGTGAGACAATGCAAGAAGGGAGATTAATCCACTGATCTGGATTAACTGGGCTATAACTCTAGGCAAGTAATGTATGGCTGGAAGAGATAGGTCATTTAGATTATGCTCTTGGGGTTTATATTTTGCCCCTGGTAAGCAGAGAGCTCCCTCCCACATCCTCCGCCCCCCCTCCATTTCCTTCCTTGTTGCCATGTCTTGAACTGCTTTCCTCCACCATGCTCTTTCCCCAATATGTTTTGCCTCACATTGGGTCCAGAGTTATGGAGTTGGCCAACCATGGACTGATCAACTCTGAAACCATGAGCCAAAATAAACTTTCCCTCCTCTCTGTTGTTCTTGACACATTTTTTTGGTCACAGTAATGAAAAAGCCGATTGAACCAATGCCCTATGCCTGCAGGTCTATAATGTTCATTCCTCAAAGACTGACAAGATAAAAGTAGTACTTCTTGTCATGACATATTGCTAACCCCTGTGTTCACACATTCGGTGTCACTATTCAAATGTAATAAGCTAGGGTTAAAAATTTCAGAATTTTACACACAATCCTGTTTTTAAAAGGAGATAAAATTGGGAATGAAAGAAGAGAAATAAATGAAAAGAGAGAATTTTTACAAAGAAGAATAAGGAAATACACCTCCTCCTGGCAGTTTGGAAGACTATTGAGATGAAATCATCACCATTCTGGCCCCAAGCTATGTCTTATCCACTGGGATCACTGGAAAGCAGTAAGGAATTCTTCCCTATGAGGTCACATGGAGACTGGTAAAAGATAAGAAACTGTCTAGTTCAGTCCCCTCCAGCCTCCTTGAAATGCTCAATCATTTTTCATGTGAGACTTCGTCATCACTATCCCCTAACTTCTTTTAAACAGGCTCTGCTGCTGACACCAATCCCTCTAGTTTTTTTATCTAATTCACTCAACACCTTTTATTTAAATCCCTGAAGACAACTGTATAAGTTGCAGTAAATTTTGGCTGTTGCCCAATTTTCTTCACTTCTTTTGCAAGGGAAAAGAAATGGTTTATTCTTAATAGAATATTTTAAAAATGTTGGAGAGATAAAAGTCAATTTAATTTGATTTTAGTTCGATTGTGCCTAAGATGAGAAAACAAAAGAAAAAAATAAAAAATCAAGGACACTGGATTTTAGAAGGTGGTTTTTTTACTCTTTCACTCAAGCCATACCTCCCTCAACTGAAAGATACATCTTCTATTGTAATGAGGTAAATCTAGAATTCAATTTAGTTTAATGGGCAAAGTACATATTTTGAATACAAAAATGAGAGAAAAAAAGTAAAACACAGTTACAATGTATACACATTTATGTGTACACAATATTTGGGGAAGTATCTTAAGAAGGAAATTCAAAAACTTACTTGCAAGTGAATGGAAGTCCTTTATTCCTAATACATCGATTGGCACATTGGTCTGGAGTATTCATTTTTTTGGTTTTAATCTTCAGTAATGGGTCTTCTTTGATTAGAGTTGTCTTAGCTGACTTTTTGAATTCATGGAGTGTATTTCTTCTTTTCTTCTGTCCCTCTATTAATGCAAAAAATAAAAAATAAATATAGGAGAAATCCTTGTAAGGCTTATATAGAAAAACAAGTGCTTAAAGATTATCTACAGCAATTTTATTCAGTAACATACTAGGTCTCCAGGACTAGGGGGTGGAGTGAGTTAGGGAATAGTTAAGAGCAAGAGAAGACTACTTGTCATACAGATCTACATTCTTTCTTTCAAGTGAAGGATGCATTTCAAAATAAGAATACAGTTCATGCTAAAAAAAATAAATAAATAACCCTATGGAAACAGTTGTTAAGTAATTAGGAAGGAGTTCACCCTAAAGAAGTTATATTCTCCAACCAGCATGCAAGCAAGCATCTGTGCAAAGACTATACCATGCCATGCTTCATAAATAAATTTTCCATTTTCTTTCTAAAATTGGTTCTTCTGTGAGTTAAGTGTTAATCAGTAAGACAATTCAAAGTGAGAAACTTTTCACTAAAAAACACAGTGGACAAATTCTTCTGATCTGCTTTTGAAATTGTTTCATACTTTTCATATTTTATCCCTCTCTTCTCATTTACAACATAAATGTTTTCTGTGCTTCAGGGCATTATCTCTTACTATCACTGAACTGTTTGTCTTGAGATCAAGCCAAATGCTGTAAATCAAATGTATGTAAAACTTCATCCTTTAATGTAGCAATATCATTTTTCTTCATGAAAATATAAGACCCTAAGATAACATGAACCCTCCTACTAAAAACCTGAAAAACAGAACCAAAACATCCTCTAGTCTTAATCTTATGGATAACTTAATAGTTCAAAAATGTATTGCTTTATTCTTGGTTTTCCCAAGTCTAATAATGATCATCATCTTTATAATATGGATCAAAATATTTTATAGATTACAGCTGTCATATAACAGGTATGAACATGATTGGGCCCCTTTGCCTGTCAATCTCTTGAACACCCTTATAACAAAGGCAGTAATGATGCCTTCATTTTCAAAGCAAAGAAACCAACAACCAGGGAAAAATTAATTGACCCACTTAGAAGATCTCAGATTGAAAAGCCAGCTGCCCACCTTCAGAATTACCACTCTGAACTACTCGCCATGCCATCTTTATCTAAGAATTGTCAAGAATGTCTGCGGAAATATGATTTGTAAACATTGAAGATTCGGTTCACAGCTATCAATTCAGAAGAAACTTGGATGGTAGAACAGGACATGCATTCCTGATCTTTATGTGATACAAATGTGTCAAGAAAAAATGGTGAAATACTCTGTGCAGAAAATTTGGAAATCTGGCTAGCAAAGTGAGGTACCAAGAATGGCATCACATCCTGAGTTTGCCAGAAACAACTGGATCTAGTTGGTTTACTAAACATGCAGATGCTATTTATTAAAGTCTCTCTTAACCTGAAGTCCACAATAAATAGAGAAAGCATAAGGTATTTTAAATTTTTGGTTCTCTGTAAAACTTTAAAACAATCTCCTAAACACTAGTGTAATTCTATAAGGATGCTTTCATTTTTCTTTTTCTTCTTCCTTTTATTTTTATTTTTATTTTTTGCTTTTCTTTGCCCTATAAGATAGAATGGCTATGGGGCTATGGTACAATAGATACAAGTTAAAAGATATTTTAACATAAAAATTCAATCAACCAAATGATCTATCAATGCTATTTAATGAAAATGGGGCCAAATACCTTGTATAACATTGGCAGAGAGATGATAATTCTGGCCAAATGATTTAACTACCTGAACCATTAATGTACCAATTATTTTACAAAATGAAAAATACATTAATAGTGAATGACAATGAATTATTTAAGCTATACTCATTAAATAAGTATTTGGAAATAAATTTATAAATTTGATAAAAACCATGTGCATATGCAAATTTTTAGTTTTGTTTTGAAGTCCCTAGCACCAAAAAAAAAGAAAAAGTAAAGAATTTTTATCCTTTAATTTCTGACATCAGAAAATAAACGACTATTCTGTCAAAGAAGACATAATTCTTTTGCAAAGTTTGGTTTCTGTCACAGACCATGTTAATTGGAGATAAGTTTTTCCATTTAGACTTTTCACTTCCTTTGATCTTACATCACTATTTCTTTGGTGATCTGAAATAGTTCATAGCATAATAATTCGATTTCCTTTGCAAGGTTGAATATTTCCCAGAAATAAATACTAGTTGGTTGATGGAGAAAAATCTATTAAAAACACTGTTCACCAAGATGGAAAATCGATATGTATTTCTCAAATGAATTCCATTGACTAAATTTTTCCTGATGTATAATGTGTTTATAATGTATTAATTAAACATGTCAAAGTGTAAGAGAAGAGCTTAAAAATACATTTAAAAAGTCTAAGACAAAATGAAATTCCTAATACAGTTTAGTAATTATCATTTAAAATAGAACTCCCAATCAAGGGTCTGGTTTGCTTTCTTAATACCATGCAATATGAACATAAGAAATGAGGACTATTTTGAAGAAAGGGGGTCACTGTGAATTTCTTGGTTTTATTCAATTCTACAGATCCTCAGCTGCCCTATTGAAAGGTCTTACTGCTGTATCACATAAAATACTCTATTCTTGCTTACCGGTCAGTTTTCCATGGCTAAAGATCAAAAAGTATTCTGAAAAACAAACCAATCTCTAATTTTCATTTATTAGATCATAAATAGAAGTAAAAAGCTGATCTGGGGCTATAAAGCTCAGCAGGGACAGTCAGAACCAGATACCAAGCCTCCCTCCTCACTACTGACTCCTCCTGGCATATAAACTTTGCCTTATAAGTCACTTACTCTAGGTCAGTAACTAAGTACCAAAAATATAAAGTTCAAGCTAGTTGTATATCAGACACCCACGTATCTATAAAATCAATCTCTCATTCAATAAGAAAAAATTCAAAGCATAAGTCATTGGAAAACAGCATCTGAAAATAAAATTTCTTTGCTGAAAATAGTTGCAACTTTGCCTTCCATATGTATTAACAACTGATGCTTGTTTTACCGAAAACAGTTAAAAGCCAAGCTTCATTTGGGAAGAAACTCAAAAATATCTTTGGATCAGATTTTTTCCTATTATTTTTGTGTGTGACTGTTAGTTGAAGTTTATAAACAAAATACTGAATTGAAATCAAAGGGTAAGAGATCACTGCAAATTTGTCATGCTTTCCTGTATTTTAAATCATAACTCTTTTTTTAAAACTTTTCCCAGTATGGGAAAATATTCCGTAAGCTATATTTCCTGAAGAACCTAAAGTCCCTATTTTAGATCTGAAATCATTAGGATGCTAGTGAAAACCTACAAACAGAAAGCAGGGTCAAAAGTATCAAGGTGCTTGAAGACAGACACATTTCTCCCTCTGGTCCCAGGGTTTCACACTCATTTCTCTCAGTACCTCATATATTTTCCTCTATATGGACTAACCATTGACTTCAAAGGAAAATCGTGCAAGGAAAGGATTTGCAGGGTGTGAAGAGAAGCAGGAATTTGGCTCCACATATTCTGAGAAACCTACCTCCATGATTAGTGATTAACAATTTGAAGTGGCAAGATGTTAAGATGAAAGTATAATGAGAATTAATGGAAAGAAAGGATTGTGGCTGGAGATGAGAATCACAAATAAAAGTTCCCATCTCCACTGTTAGAATCAGAGCTCAGAAGTCACCAATCAACAATCATCTCCCCTTCTTTAGAAAAAGTAACCGAATCACAAATAAGGATGACAAAAGGAGATTGGTCAGATTTAAACCAAATGTAGCTTTTTGAGAAGCAATATTATAATCTCTTCCACGGAGATTTATAAAGTGAAGTGATCAGTGGGGCTTGACACGCCTCCTTGATATTTCTCTCCATCTCCTTCCTTGTTCAGGGTTTCATTGTTATAGAAACCCCATCCTAGTCTCTGATGTCACTGTCCACTTCTGCCTACAACTCTGTCCACATAGCAACTGAAGTAACCACACTGAAGTAGGACTTCAGTCAAGCATCTTGTCAATGCAAAACTTTCACCTGCTGCCCACAATATTCACTATAGAGAACACATGTTGTAGCCTGCAGGCTTTTCATTCTATCTCATCTCACTGTTCCAGTCACAGGCCAGATTCCCCTTCAGATTCCCAAATGCCTACTGTGACTTCCCATGTGGTGGTCTTTCTGGGGCAAAGGTGATACTTTCTCACCTCTACACTTTTAGCCACTTTTGTCCTCCTAGCAAAGGTACTAACCAGAGTACCACTCATTTTTCATACTTTTGGATACCATATACCTCATAACCCTGCTTTGATTCACTAAGCTAGGAATGAACTCTTAATGATAGTATAATAGCATTTCTAAACAGAGGGTTGTTTTTTTTTTTTAACCTATCTTAGCCAAACGATATTTCAGAAGTACATTTCATTTGATTTTACTGCTTCTGGCTTCAATATAAGTAAAAGAAAAATGATTACACATTTCATTCACATAGACTTGGTAGAATCTGATCTCTGTCTCTTAGCAAAGATATTAAGACAATTAAGGTCTTTAAACTTCAATTTTTCCATGTAAAATAAATCCAATAATTCCAATCTTATTAGAACTAAATAAAATATACTTTAGAAATTGTTCCATAACAGTTGCTTAAAAAATATAGGTCCCTTCCCCATTTGTTTATATTACCCAAAGACTCTTGGACATTAGGTACACATTTAATGCTTCTTTTGTTAAAGAAGATTGGATGTTTGTTTCCAGTGTAAGTAGAAATGAAGAGAAGGTCATTCAATCTCCAATGACTCCAATAAGGATCACTTGGATCAACCATATTGAATATTTCCTAAGAAACTTTTCAAGAACGCATCTCCACGATGCATTCTGTTCATCATTGCTGTGAACTTACAGTACCCACTTCTTTTCTAACAGTGTGCTAATTTGATATAATACATGGAAAAGTACAATGAAAACAAAAATAAGTAACAACAACTTTACATGTTCAATTTTAAAATACTTAAAAAGAACAAACTTTATACGCTGTAAGAAGGCTACCCAGTTTTCATTGTGGAAGTCATTTTTTTTTTTAACTATCAAATTTGTCACCCAAAAATGGCGGGCCCTCTTTTGAGTATAATTTTAGCATTATCCACTTCAGGAATTATTCATAACATATATGTGTAATTCTCAACTGGCCTCTCCTTGCCTGCCAGCATACACTTGGGCTGCTTTCTCCCTATAGTCAGGAAACGCAGTCATTTCAACATTAGCCAAAGTGAAATATAATTACAAATGTATATCTCCTGCCAAAACTTCGTAATGCATGCCAAAAACAAATAGACATTGTCTATGGTTAATCTACTGTTTGGGTTTTCCACACTGTGCTCTCTTTGCATTAACACAGAGGATTTCAGGTAACTTTTATTCTACTTCAGCACAACAAATTATAATCTTTTAAAGGGAAAGCCATCAAAAACACTAGCCATGATTTCAACTTTTGCTCAACATCCCCTAAACTAGCAATGACTTATATGAATGCATTTTAACATGACACATCTCAAGAATGATAAACTGCTTGATGTGCATGAATTTCTTTCTCACCTCCTCACAGATCTTACCTACATGACTATAAATTGACCTGCTCCAAACAGTTTCATTTTCCAAAAGGGCCACTTCTCCAAATAGAAGAAAGCCAGGTAAGCTAAATAATTTTTCTTATCACTTAGCAAATTCTTGAAGTTTTCAACCATTGTATTATCTCAGAAACTAGATCAGAAGTCTGATAAATTCCATACTTATCTCAAGAGATTCAGCCAGTTCTGTTTTGCATTGTACAAACCCATGTCTGCCATCTGGGCATGCGTTCCAGTCTTTTATTCCCCTGTGCCTACCCTGGATGTTCACTGCCTTCTACTGTTGGCACCCCAGTCACCACAATGATAATACAACCAAATACAGATGTTTCCTCTTGTCCTGATAACAAGAGAAAACTTCCCACACCATAAAATGAGATCTCTAAACTTCCAGGCACTCTGAATGCCCAAGCAACTCCTGAGCAACCTGCAAATCCAAGGAAGAAAGTAGGAGCCTGAAAGGAACAATACTGCATCTTTGATCTAAGTCACACACAGTTTTTGCCTCCCAGGCACTGCAGTTTCAGGGGGCAGGCATTCCATGCCCTGAAAGAATGACAACTTAGATTCTGAGAGGCTTTCTCTTTCATTTTTATAACATGCATATAATCTGAGTTTAATTTGTCTGCTCTAAAGGAAAACCTGTATAACGTCATAATTTGGCTCTGCATCTTGACTAGATGATGTGGGATAGTGAATTGTCTTGGAAAATTGTCCTCTGGAAAAAGCTGAGTCTCTGTTGGACTGACCATTCCTCTCCCCTCTTAGGACCAGACTCTTCAGCTTTTTTAATTTGTCCAAACCAACAAAGTTCCAGCCAGTCTCTGTACTTCGTTCTTATCCCATAATTCACAACTGTTAGGCTAAATGAGATGAAGCTGGGTTGGTGGGGATAGGGGGAAGAAGGGGTCCTCTGGGGATGTTAATTATCATTTTAAATGCTTTTCAAACAGAAAAAGAATGTCAAAAGAAAGCATAATGAAAGGTTTGGAAAACCCATACCACACACTGAGTTAAGCCAGGATGCTGGGAATAGAGAGAGAGTGTGTCAGAAGGAAAGGGGAAGGCTAGCAAGACAGAGTTAAAATAATAATTATAATAAGAAAAAAAAAAAAAAAACTAACCTGCATAGGGGATGGCGATGGGAAGCAGAAGGAGATGTAGGAGGACGTGCTGCAGCAGCAGGACTGGCAGAAGTTTGGTCACCCACATGGTGCTGCGGGACGCGCTGGTGGGTCCCACTGGAGGAGATGCCCCGGTGAAAGAATCCTGTTCGCAGTCAGTGCCTAAAAGAGCCAGTCGGCTCTGAGCTGCTTTTTATTGCGATGAGCTAAGTTTGTTGTGTGATTAACTGGAAAGATCTAGGTCTGAACTCCCTCTTACGGTAAGAAACTGTTTAACAACAGCCCTTTACTCTCTTCCAGCCCCTCCCTTCCTCACTCCCCCCACCACAACACCCAACAGATCCCACCCCCCACCACTCCCCCCGTTAAGAAAGAAACTTACAAAGAAAAGGTCACCTGGCCTGAGGCCAGCTCCAATTTGGAAGCTCAGGCTCCAGATCCTAGTGGCTCCTATCCGAGTAGGGAAGGGAGGAGCAAGACTCAGCCCAATAGTTAAATCAAGGCACAGGCAGAGGACCAATTCGCTCAATTTAAACAGGAAAATACATGTGTTTACATATCTATTTGGGAAAAGAGGAAGGGGAAGCAGCATAAGAAGAAAGCAAAGAGCTGCTTTTCTGCGAAATGTGCCCCAGCTCCTAATCTGTCTAGTTTCACTGCTGGAGCAATCTAGGGATTCAAATCACAGACTGGTTCAAATCACACCGGTTCCCTGGGGTTTTAAAGACAAGGAGAGAGGTGGGAGGGAGGGGAAGGAGCAGATCCCTGGCACTTTCAGCCTAGGTAGAGAGGGGTTAGGTAAGAAAAGGGTGTGGTTTTGTGAGACAAAAATAAATAAAAAAGAACAACTGAAGCTCTCAGATTGTCTAGTGTGAGGATCACCTTGTCTGATGGGCTCAGGGCAGGCAATCTTTTTCAGACATTGTGCCAAACTCCCAAATCACCACAAATATACCCAAAATAACTTGGCTGATTTACTTGTGATGGTTCCTATTAAAATGTCTAAGAGACAGTCATTGTCAATTGCTTATCTCTGACAGGTAAATAAATATTCCATTGACAATATGTCCTTGTATATATGTACATCCATATAATTTATATATATATATACACACACACACACACATATCAACATGCATGCACTTTCTAAAAATAACTTTAACTGGAAATTTCTCAATCTATTTTAATTCCTGAATAATAAATGTATTTTATATTTCTTTTCTCTAGCTCTGTTCTGCACACACCCACCAGCTTCCTAAAGTTGAGGTACAAGCTTGCATGGGGGTGGAGGGGATTCATAAGTATCACATTTTGATGAGATCATTGTCTGGACTTCTCATTTTATTCAGAAGATTATTTTTTCTTTACAATTTGAGGGGGGATACTCTGATTACATTAGGCAACAACTTCTCTATCTCTAATGGATTTTGAGGCGTCCTTGCCTCTGTGTATCTCCGAGATGGATACCCATAAGAACCAGCACCACTGTAACAGGAAGGGAAAGTGAAGAAAAACGTGGGAATGACTCCAGAGCCCAGCGCAGCTGTACAGAAGTCATAGTAGGCAAAATCAATGTCAGTCACAGAACAGCCTTTTCTCCCCTCCACATGCAGCTTCCCCACCCCCACTTCCAGAGAAAGCAAAAGAGTGAGTAGCAGGAAGGAAGGAAGAGAAGGAAGAAGAAAGAGAGGAAAGAAAGAGAGTAAAAAGCAGAGTAAAATAAAGAATGAAAAAATGAAAGAGAAAGAAAGAAAGGGAAAGAAAAAGAAAAAGACCCGCCTGATACTTGCACACATTTCTGCGATGGGATATTTAGGGAAGGGAAGGAATAAGAGAATTCCTTTTGAGGGGTCCATTTTATATTACCTTTTCCTAGTGCTCACCTATTTCTTTGATCATTTTTGCCTTAATCCTAATCCATGTATGTGCCATTTTGTCAAAAATGAACCCAACTACTATGTATGACTATAATACTCTAATAAAATGGTTTTTAAAAAGACTGTCAAATTGTTTCATGGCTGGATGCCTGCCAGGCTAAGCCAGGGTAACCACCATAGCCCTTGAGTAATGGTACTTGTGACTCTACTGAAAAGACTTCAAGCAAAACACAGAGTTGTAAGCAAAAGTTTAATAGAGTGAGAAGTGAAGGTAACATACAGCATGGGGTCTACATAGACCACCTCCAAGAAAGGACGGTATGCACACAGGGTTGGAGTTTTTAAGGAACCTGAGTCCCTTGTTCTTACCTCAATTTCCCTGTTCCCCTTAATGGCTTTAGTACCCTTTGGATGGCCCTCAGCAAACTTGCCTTTTGAGAGTCTCAATATGCTGATTGTTGGGGTGATTGGGTAGTTGTGACATAGTTTTACCATAAGGGAAGTTTGTAGGTACTTGGTCACAAGAGAGAATGGGAACATTATTCTGGAAACAGGTTGTGAGGGAGATCTTGATATACCAGACCCCACTTCTCTGATGCTTATGTGTTTCAGTTAGAGTCCCTGGGATTTAAGTAATACTTTCTTCAAGGGGCTTTAATTATCCACAAATTGGGGAAGGTTGGGCATTCAGCTCTCATTCCCAAATGTTTTCTTGTTTAGATAATGCTCCCTGCTGTTTCAGTTTTATGGATCTTGGATTTTTCTTGATACGTAGGCTTAGTATCTCCCTCTTCTTAACTGTTCATGGCTAACTAATCTACCTAACATTTCCCTCTCGAGGACAAGAACCCCTAAACTCTTTAAGATTAATTGACTGTGACTAATTCTGGCTTATTCCTGATGAAAGGTGCAGCATTTAGGGGAAGGAAACCCCAAATCCTTGTTTTCTGCCAGGTGAGTGAGGATGTTCCAAGGGTCCATAGTAGAAGGAGGAGTCATCTATTGATCAGTGTGCTATATTCCTTATAGGAGCTGGGGAATAACAATTGTCAAGTAGTACTGGGGGACAATGGGCAAGGCAACATATGAAATACTAGCTAGGATGACTTAAAAACAAGTCATGAGAAGGTCCTTCCACCAATAAGAGATGCCAAACAAATTATTCCAATAGTCTAGAAAAGACAAGGTTGAGTCCTCCATCTGTGATAATTAAGTTTTACTAACCTGGACAATACCAGAAATATTGCCAGGATTGCCAGAAATGTATACACAACACGATAGCACGTTCCTCCTTGAGCTGCAATTAAAACATCAAGAGTCATCTGATTTTGGAGTACAGCCTATCTCATTTTGTGATTTCTGAGTTTAACAATTCTTTTCCTTGAGCTGTGTCATTGAGAGTCCTTGTGTGTACTTAGGATTCTACAGGCCAAATTACCTCTTCAACTCTTAATGAAAGAATAAATATAGAGGCCAGGTAATCATACCAATGGAAGACTCGTCTTGTCCATTGGTGTTTTAAATTTGCAGTGTTAGCAGGATTGGTTAGAGAGGCTGCCCAATGCCCCTGCAGCTCCCAGAAGTATTTCATTTGTCTGTTCAAAAGTAGCTCTCTCAGTGAAGCATCAGCCATAGCCTGGAGGGGAAACATCCTCAATGTCATTGAGATATATTCCACCAAGTCCTGAATTTATAGCATCCATCTGTAGCCCAATATTCCTCTAAAATACATCTTTGTAGGGCTAGCCACTCTTGTCCTTACAAAGAGGAAACCCACCAGGACAGCCCTGAGGTGCTACAAGGAGGCATTAATTCACAGATCTGGCAATTAGTCTAATTAACTTCTTGGGCATGGTGTTGGGCTCAACTTATAAAAGAGTTAGAACCTTTAGTTTAACTAAAGTTTGACAGGAGGAGGAAAAAGTTCAGACTATTCATTTTATAGTCAATGATATACAGTATAATACCTACTGTAAATCCTAATACATTCAAAATTCTAAGAATAGGAGGCCACTGATGTTGAGGAAGAGGGTAAAAGGAAATTTGTGGGTCCCAAATAGAACTCATATATTTTGGTTAAGTTTTAGTAAAAAGGAGTCATAGATCTTTTATCAGGGTGAAGGTTAGTTGGTGTGTGTGTGGGGGGGGGGGTCTCTAGGTACCTGTTGGGATCATCTTTTTTTAGTCCACAGCTTACTCAGTAGTGATGGATCCACTTGGAGATTCCTGGAACCTTGATAGCTATTGGAGTAGATAATACTATAGGGAAAGGCCCCCTCCAGATAGAGTTTAACTGGGGCTTGGATTGATGATCTTTAGGACACTTAATTAGAACCTGGATCCCAGGAGGGAATGAAGGTTGAGAAGCTGCATTAGAGGAAAGAGGAAGTTGTTTCCTAAATTCCTTTAGTGTCTGCTGAAATTGTCCTAACTCTTGTCACAAATTTTATTGATTGAGTTTGTTCTTCCTCTATGGCAATGTCATTTATTATTCATGGTAGATGTTACTGGATGGGCTGATTACTTCAGTGACCCTCTCAGTTCTTTTTAGGAGAAAACTTGAACCCATCCAGTGAAGTTGTCTATCATGACTAACACATACTTAAATCCCTGACAGGGAGGCATTTGGAAAGAATCTAATTGCCAATCTTCTCCTGGTAATGATTATTTCTTTGAGCTGGTGAGACTAAAGCAGGAGTACTCATGCTTGTGGATTATTGAGGGCACATATCTCACATGCCTGAATTACTTATTCTGTGGTCTTAGTCTATGCTCACTAAATAATTATTTGCACAAAGTTATCATCTTGGCTTTGCCAGAATGTCAGGAATCATATAACTAACTCTCTAAGGACCTTCCACTGAATATGGGAAAGGTGTATATTTTACCTAGATATAGCCATCTTTCTGTGTCTTGAGTGTTGCTATAACTTATGGCCCATTCTTTTCCTCTAATATATAAATGGGAGTATAAGATTCTATTGCTGAGGTGGGAATTAGTGCAGCTACTGTCTCTGTGTTGAAAGCAGCTGCTTTAGCTGCTTTATCAGCTAAGTTACTGCCTTGGGCATCCTCCCTATCTCCTTTCTGGGGTCCCTCACAATGAATGACAGCTACCTTTTTGGAAAAGTAGAAAACTTCTAATGATTCTAAAATCTGTAGTCCCTATTTTATAATACTATTTTTACAATTTAGAATATGCATGTAGAACTAAGAATGCATATTTGGAGTCAGTTATATTGTAGCATATTTATCTTTACTAAGAATTAGTGCTCATGTTAAAGCTATTAACTCAGCCAATTGAGCCAAGGTTTCTGCTGGCAAAGATTTTGCCTCTATAAACTCTGTTAAGGATACGATGGAGTAACCTGCTTTTCAGATTCACTACTGAACAAGGGAACTTCCACCTGCAAACTAGATATCATCTGCTGTTATGGTTTAGACATTCTATGTCTCCCAAAGACTCATGTGTGAGAAAATGCAAGAAAGTCCAAAGGTGAAATGATTGAGTATTGGGAGCCTTAACCTAATTAGGAAATTAATTTTCAGTTAGGGACTAACTGGGCAGAAGGTAGGTAGAGTGTGGCTGGAGGATATAGGTTACTGTGGGTGTGCCTTTGGGGCCTGTGTTTTGTCTCCGGTGAGTAAGAGCCCTTTCTGCTTCCTGATTGTCATGTCCTTAGTTGCTTTCTTCCACCACACCCTCCCACAATGGTGTTCTACATCACATGGGGCCCAGAGCAATGAAGTTGATGATCTATGAACTGAGAACTCTGAACCTGTGAGCCCAGAAAAACTTTTATTCCTCTAAAATTGTTCTTGTCAGGCCTTTTTGTCACAACAGTGAAACAACTAACACATCTGCATTGAGTTGGCAGTGTGGAGATTACTTTCTGAATCTATTCTACTAGCATAACAGAGATTTATAACATGCATCTGAAGATTTCTTAGGTGTAGGGAGAAGAGTAGATAAGTTAACAACATTACATCTGTGTAAGGAGATTCCTGGATTTTCAAAAAGCAGTACTTGATATTTGAGCAATCAGTTATTGATGAGCCAAAAAGCTCCTTCGATCTCCAGTAAAGAACTATTTGGTGATGGGTATAGACTGTGAAAAGGGCCCCTAAAGTTATTTTGAAGTTCTCTACCACTATGGTATTTGCTGCAATTGCCTATAAGCAACTTGGCCCTCCTGAGCAACACGTTTTAGATTCTTTTTTTAAATTTATTTTTTAAATTTTGTTCTTTTTAGATATACATTTCAGTATATTTTGACATATTTATATAAAGATGGTTTATCTTATTCTAATTAGTATCCCAGTCTTGTGGTTGTACATTATGTGGCGATTCATTGTGTACATGAGATTCATATATGTACATGGAAAAGCTGTGTCAGATTCATTCCACTGTCTTTCTTATCCCCATCCCCCCTTCCTTCTCTTCTTTTCCCTTTGTTAATCTATTGCACTTCTATTCTTCCCTCTCCTCTTGTTGTGTGTTAACATCGCATATCAGAGAGAATATTTGACCTTTGTTTTTTTGGGGACTGGCTTATTTCACATAGCATGACAGTATCCAGATCCATCCATTTACTGGCAAATGCCATAATTCCATTCTTGTTTATGGCCAAGAAATAGTCCATTGTGTATATATACCACATTTTCTTTACCCACTTATCTGTTGAAGGGCACCTAGGTTGGTTCCATAGCTTTCGGTGAATTGAACTGCTACAAATACTAATGTGGCTGCGTCACTGTAGTATGATGATTTTAAGTCCTTTGGATATAAACCAAGGAGTGAGATAACTAGGTCAAATGGTGGTTCTATTCCTAATTTTCTGAGGAATCTCCATACTGCTTTCCAGAGCAGTTGCACCAATTTGCAGTCCCACCAGCAATGTATGAGTGTACCCTTTTCCCCATATCTTCCCGAACATTTATTATTACTTGTATTCTTGATTGTTGCCATGCTGACAACAAGTGCCTGTTCAGTTGCTTTGCCTATTTATTGATTGGGTTATTTGGTTTTTCGGTGTTTTGTTCTTTATGTATCCTGGAGATTAATGCTCTAACTGAGTGCAGATTGCAAAGATTTTCTCCCATTCTATAGGCTGTCTCTTCACTTTTTTTTTTTTTTTTTGTCTCTTCACATTTTGATTGTTTCCTTTGCTGTCAAGAAGAATTTTAGTTTGATGCCCTCACATTTAACGGTTTATTGATTTTACTTCTGGAGTTTTAGGAGTCTTGTTGAGGAGTTCGGTTCCTAAGCTGACATCATGGAGTACTGGGTCTACGTTTTCTTCCAGTAGGTGCAGGGTTTCTGATCTAATGCTTAGGTTTTTGATCCACTTTGAGTAGAGTTTTGTGCAAGGTGAGAGATAGGGGTTAAATTTCATTCTTCTAACAGATATCCCACAGGCCTAGAAACCAGTCCTATCTTTTGAGTAAGAATGCCTAAGGTTGTTGCCTTTGTTTTAACTACAGAGTTGAAAAGGCTTGTCTGCCTTGGACAGTTCTAGAACAGGGGCAGACAAGACAGCCTTTTGAAGTGTTTAAAGGCAGTTGTCTTGAGTTTCTGTTGCTATCATTTTGTTCGTTGCTCCCCCTTTTAATGACTTGCAAAGGGGTTGTACTATATCTCCACAACCTAAAATCCATATTCCACAATATCTAGTGAAGCCTAGAAAAGTGTACCATTTTCTTCAGAGTGTGGGGATAAGTAGCTGTTAAATAACCTGAATTCGTTCTGGAGAAAGAATCGTTCCCCTTAACAAAATAACTTCTAAATATGTTACTTCTCATTTGATTAACTGGGCCTTTTTTTGATACCCAGTGTCCTCGATCTACCAAAAATTTTAGCTTCTTGTGTGTGACTTTTTGCAGCCTCATGGACTAGGGAACAATATAGAAGATTATCTATATTTTGTAAAACTGTCCTACTAAATTAATGTCTCTTAAATTCTTAGCTGATGCTTTCCCAAATAGAAAGGGACTGTCCCTGATTCCCCGAGTCAGTAGTGTCCAAGTTATTTGTTGGGCTTCTCTGTCAGGTTCTAGTCAATCAACTGCAAACAGATATTGAGAGTCTGGATGTGTGGGGATACAGAAAAGGTATCTTTTATATGTAATACTGAGAACTAAACTGTATCCGGAGGTATCCTACTTTAGTATATACAGGGGTTAGGCACTGTAGGGTGAATGGGAATGACTGCTTCATTAACCATTCTTAAGTCCTAAACCAGAAGATAGCCCCTTTTACTCTCTTTAACAGATAGAATTGGGGTGTTACAAGGAGAGTTACATGCACTAGGAGTCCATGTTTTAAGAACTTAGTAATTTATGGCTGAATGCTGCCAAAAGCCTCAGGTTTTAGAGGATACTATCTACTTTTAGGTAAATTGGTAGGGTTTTTAAATTTTAATCTTCACTATTAAGGCTCTTGGTGTTCTCCCTGGGATCCCAGAGCCCCATACTTCAGGATTTACATTTAAATATACAGGCATTGTGGGAACACCATCTAGGGTTTATGCTAAAGCATGGAATTCCATAGGTGGTTCCTGAGGATTTTCAAAAACAATTTGGGCTGTCCTCTTTTGTAATATATCTTGTCCTAACAGAGAGGTTGGATAGTCAGGCATTACTAGGAAAGAATGAGTAAACGTCCACTTGCCCCATATGCAAAATACCAGTTTGGTGAAGCATTGGGTCTGAGCCTTTCCAGCAATTTCTGTTACCAAGCAAGAGTCAGTAATGAGAGCAAAGAGCACCTGTATCGAGTAGAAAATTTTACGTGCAATACCCAGCAATATCCTCAGCTCCGCCCTATAAATGGCGACAGAATTGCCATAGGCCAATCCTCACTGTGTAGGCACTAGGACATCAGCAATGTTGGTTGTCCAGAAGTCCCTTCATTCCGCAGGGCATTCAGGATTCCAGTGTCCCCTTTGTCCATCATGGACGTGACTTGGAAGGAATACCCTTGTTGGGGAAGTTATAACTCAGTGGCCATGTTCTTGGCAAAAATGGCACACCCCAGGCTGAGAGGTCTTTTGAGGCAACTGAAAAATGGATTTGTCTTGCACTGGGATCAAGAAACCAGCTTCCTGTTTAACTGCCTTAGGATTTCTTCAGGATACTATTTCCCCCTGTTCCTGGTTATAACATGGAGAGGTGGTGATATTTACAGGTTTTCACTGGGAGTCCCAGGACCCAAGGCTAATGTCAACTGAATGATAAACTTATCTTTTTAAAATCAACAGTTGTTCTAGAGAGTCTGGATTTAGAGGAGTATATTTAATAAGTGTTGACTTAAGTCATTCTATAAATACAGCAGAACTTTATTTTCCTGCTCTATTGTTAGCAATTTTGCATAGTTTTAGCTCAATCTGCACTTCATTTAAGTAGACAAGGTAATATTTGGGCTACCTCTGTCACTGTCTTTTTGTAATGGTTAAAGTCTGCCCAAATATTACATTTGTATCCTACCAAGGTAAGTAAAAAATGAATTAAGTATTGAAAGTTCTCAATGTATTGGTCTGGGTCTTCCACAAATTTGCTTAAATCTTTCTTAATCTGTTTTAGATTCTTAACTGAAAATGGGACATGTACCCACATAATGCCATATTCTCCAACTGCCTCTTGTAACAAAAGGGCATCATTTTTAATTAGCAGTTGGACCAAGTATGCTTTGCTAGACTCTACAGTAAGAAGGTCTGGGCATAGAGAAACTTTGAGTTTTTATCATTATGATCCTCCTTAGATTTAGGAGGAGGGAGTCCTCTTCTAACTCTTTTAATTTTGGGGTGAGGGATTTTTTAAGGATTGAGTACTCTGGAAGGATTCCTTTCAACATTGAAGTCCTGGATGATCCCTAAGAAAAAAGACAGCTTACATATACACAAATTTTCCCTGCTTCCTGCAGAATGAATCTAACTGAAAAAGAGCATTATAGTTTAGAATGCCATTTTGTGGCCAAATTTCTCCATCACTTAGTGTGTATTTAGGCCATGCAGTAAGTATTTCATAAAACATTCTACATTTTAGAAGCCTGCAATTGAATTTGTTCCAGTTATTCAAAAGCATCTAATCGACATCCAATTTCCCATCTGTATAGAGAAGAAAATTCTGTAGGAAGTGGGTATTCCCTGTCATTCCTAGGTCCTAAGTCTCCTTTCTTATGGAGCTGACTATCTGCATTTGGGGATAATGTGTGCCCTGTGTTGTCCCCAAGACAGAATAGAGACTTTTTAAATCACCCATTTAAAAAATTTAGAAACATAGCATAGTAGACCTTTCCTGATCACTTCCCTCTGTTTCTCCTCCTTTCTCTGCAGCATAGTGTCTTGAACAATTTAGGAACCATGGAAAGAATGTGGAGAGAGAGAGAGAGAGAGAGAGAGAGAAAGAGAGAGAGAGAGAGAGAGAGAGAGAGAGAGAGAGAGAGAGAGAGAGCACAAGAACCTATCTATGCAATGGTAGGGAATAGTAGAGAAGCAAGGAAAGCGGCCAGGTGAACACCTGTGCCAAAACTTAAATGCATCTAAACCCAAAGAGACGGGGAGTACTTTTTTATCTTAGATGTGAGTTCCCACCAATTTGGAGCCTTGAATGTAGTTCCACTATGAGGTTCTGCTGATCCTTAGAAAAGACGAAAGAGCAAGAGAAAGAGGTCTCTTTACAGGTGCTGTGTTCCAAACATCCCATGTTCTCTGGCCTACGTTTTCTAGAAGGGAGTTGCCCTTGCTGAGAGCCTTTCAAAAGTTGCCAGTGGGCAAGCTTTGTCTCCACAAAACACTGGGGTTGAAAGCCTCAACTCTTACCCTTAACGGCTGCGTTGTCCAAGTTCCAATCAAGAGATCTTCAGGTTTTTACTAGTGTGTGATCTAGCCAAAAAAGAACAAACAAAACAAAACAAAACCCTGTCAATTATCTCAAGATTTTTTTTCTCCAGCCATCAAGAATCTGAGGTACAGAAAAGGGAGAATTCAGAACAAGCAAGTAGAAACAGGCAGAAACACCAAATATTACATGGCTGGGGGCCTGCTAGGCTGAACCAGGGTCATCACCATAGTCCTTGAGTAATGGTTCTTGTGACTCTACTGAAAAGAATTCAAGCAAAACACAGAGTTGTAAGCAAAAGTTTAATAGAAGGAGAAGTGAAGGTAACATACAGCATGGGGTCTGCACAGACCACCTCCAAGAAAGGTCGGTGTGCACACAGGGTTGGAGTTTTTAAAGAACCTGAGTCCCTTGTTCTTGCCTCAGCTTCCCTGTTCCCCTTAATGGGTTTATTACCCTTTGGATGGCCCTCAGCAAACTTGCTTCATGAGGGTATCCATATGTTGATTGTTGGGGTGATTGGGTAGTTGTGACATAGTTTTATCATAAGGGAGGTTTCCAGGAACTTGGTTGCAAGAGAGGATGGTGACATTTTTCTGGAAACAGGTTGTGAGGGAGATCTTGATATACCAGACCCCACTTCTCTGATGATTATATGTTTCAGTTAGCATCCCCAGAATTTCAAGTAATACTTTCTTCAAGAGGTTATAATTCTCCACAAATTGGGGAAGGTTGGGCATTCAGCTCTCATTCCCAAATGCTTTCCTGTTTAGATAATGTTCCTTGCTGTTTCAGTTTTATGGCTTTTGGATTTTTCTTGATGAATAGGCTTAATATCTGTCCTATACTGTCTTTTCCCTCTACTCACCTGTTCATGTCTAATTAACCTACCTTAAAATCATAGCTTTAATCATCATGTTATCTAAAATAAGATAGACCAATAAAATTGCATATTATATGATTATTTAAAATTATCTCAGATTAAATAATTCAAAAAACCAAAAGAAAACTTAAAATTCATTTGTCAGCCTCTTTCCAGTATTCTAATTGTCCACTTCACTTTCTTTTTACTCTGTTACATATTAAAGAAAATCTCAATTGCAGTGTATTACTGACCATGACCCTGAATTATACCACAGCATCTCTTGTGCACTGTTAGATATTAAAGGAGCTTCTTAAAAAGCTAGATTTTTCTGTACATAAACTCTTTTTGGTAAAGAATGAAGGAAACCAGATTTTGTGTTTACTTTTTTGCCTGAGAAAAAAGTAGTCAGTGTTGAAAGCATAGTAGCAATTATTATTATAAGTTTAGGGCAAAATGAATCTGGGTAGAGGATACAGAGAAACATAAAAGAATATTGTATCAATTTATGTATTCATTCACATATTTTCAAAGTTTTAATGACATTAAACATAGTAAACACAAATTAAACCTATTTCAAATTAAATGTTCACATTTCTTTCTGACAGAATATATTTGGCTTCTCTTCAGTTAAATCATAGCTAGTATGTACCGAGCTTTTAAACTAAGTGCTCTCAGAATTGTCTTTAATTTTTATAATAAACTTAAGAAAGAGTTACTATAATTCTCATTTTATAGTTAGGAAACTTAAGTAAATTATTTTATTTCTTAAAAAAAATTGCCTAATATCCCAAAAGATAAATATTCAGGTGTGACTTTCAAATAGATTGGTCATACCCCATAGGATGGGATAAATTTCTTTAAGCCCCAGGAAGAGAAAGACTAATGTGTTTAAGATTCTAAATGCCACAATTAGTCTAAGATTGAACATATAAGATACTCAATAATATTTTTTCAAAATAAAAAGGATATGTTGGCATGTTCTTGTAACTCCATGCTTAGGAGGTTGAGGCAGGAAGATTGTGAATTTAAGGCCAGCCTGGGCAAGGTAGCATGACCTCATCAGAAAAAAAATACAAATAAACCAATATATAAATAATTTCAAATCTTGCAAAACTATAATGGAATATATAAGAACAAAAATAAAATAAAATATTTATTATGATCTTTCTTAGGTTACTATTTTACTGTGTTGATAACACATTCTCTTTGCTCTTTCTAAATTATAACAGTGGCATCTTCATCCCCTTATAATTATACTCCTTAACTGTTAAAATCTTTATATGAATCTCCGAAGTACATGTCTGCAAAGGTTTTGACAAAATGAAAAATTTGTAAAGAGAATATTTAAGATGCCACAATTTGTGTTATTCCTTACACACAAGATAGACTCTCTTTGCCATATAATATCATTTGAAAATTGTCCTTAGATCTAGATCTGTCATATTTTTAAAGACTGTAGTTGGTTAAATACACATACACACACACACACACACACACACACACACACAATCTTGAAAAGTCCTTTTTTTTTTTTCTCATCCACAGTGATTTTTTTTTAAGAGGTACACTACAAAAAAAGCTGATCTAATGCCATGGTCTGCAGACCACTGATAAGTTCTGTGCTCTTGTACTAATCATTTAATTTCTTAAGTGCCTGGCACATGCCAGATTCTATTCTGTTTGCTGTTACTTCTCCCTGAGATTCAGTTGAATCATGTCTGCTTTCAAATCCCATGTGAATCATTATCAGGTAAAGATAATTTGTCTCATACTTCAGTTTGCCTACCACCCAAATGAGACACTGTGATCCAGGTAGTATACTGGACACTTCCTAAGTATTATTTCTCTTATCCATCCCTTATCCCATGGGGGAATTAAAAAAAATAAAAAAGAATGTATACATATCTAAAAGGCATAAATTATTATTGTCATTGACTTTTAGATAAAGAATTAGAGATTTAGTTATGGCAACGAATTTCATTTAGGTTAAACTATTAATAAACTGATTGTAAGCAACCAGACTATCCAGGATCAAGTTTTATTCTACAGTGCAAGGAGATCCCGATTAAGAGATTTCAACCATTGCTCCCAGCTTTACAATTTGATTATTCTACTTATCTGAATTCTTATGTGATTACCCTACATCTATATACTTTTTACTTTCTACATCAAAGAAAGAACATCAGTGTAATCTTTGGTGTTGCTTATTTTTCCCAGGTAACCCTAGATTTTCATTCTTTCCCCCTGTTTGATTTTGCCCTCTAAGTTGTCTTTTTACTTCTATGTCTCCCCACTAAATAATTTATGTCAACTACACTTAATGTGGAAAATAATTGCAAAATTCATTACAATTTGGAATCAGGAAGAAAATATTTTTAAACCAGTGACACAGGAGCAAAGAATAATAAATATAAAAAGTCATGATGACATATTTATTTTCAAAATTATTGAAGAGTGAACACCAATCTCTATGGTATCCACAAGCCATTTGTGGCTACATAAATTCAAAGTTAGGTAACTAAAATTAAGTAAAACTAAACTTTCTCTATTGTGTCAGTGGTCACATGTGTTGTTGATAGCTCTCTACAATGGACAATGTTAGGTATATAATACTTCTATCACCATAGAAAGTTCTATTAGAGGATGCAAATCTACTCTAAGATGATGGGTTTCGTTGTCATATAAATGTGAATATGGACCCAACCAAAAAGGCAAAGCAGGACAATGACAATTAATGATATAAAAAGATACAGATACTAAAAGTTATTTGTATGTTGGTATCATTTTAATTTGAAACCTTCTTTTTATGCAGAATATTAAGGACAACTTTGTGTCTTACTGATCATGTGATAACAATAACAGAAGACAGCTCATTTTTTGGAGGGTATGTTGAGTTCACAATTCAGGTCCAAGCAAAATGACAAAGGGAAAATGGTCATGAGAAAACAGTTTTTTTGTTTGTTTGTTTTTGCCTTTAAATAGTTTTTCTCTTTGAACAGAACACTTATTTACTATGGAATGTGATGTGATCTCTTCTGTCAAATCTCTGAGTATGTGACAAGTCTTTGTCTTTTACCTAGAAAACATGTCCTAACTGAAAGCAAGTAGAAAGACTTTAGGACACATTACAGACAAAGCAAAGTTGTTTTTCTAATTAATTCATTATTGATTAATCACTGAAAGGACCCCAGTGGTTACTTCATCAAATCATAGGCAAGGCCACTCACTCATGACTTTTGCCACACTCCCAGGAAATCTGTTGCAGAACTTGTGGTGAGACCACAAGGCAACATCCAGGAACATGACAGTAAGAGTTAAAGTATATCATCACAGAGTCAGAATTGGCATGTACATAAAAATAGCAGGGTTATTTTTTTTTCTCTATAAGTATGCCAGATTTACTTAGGCAGAAATAGCTTTTTCACTAATGTCTATAAAACAACAATACCATAGTATATACTAGAAGAAATTCTTCTCACACTAAAAGGACCATCATGACTGGAGCTGAGCTTTGCCTTTGGGAATTAAAAGAAGATAGGCGTTGAGATCACCAGGAAATCTGAGCTAAAACTAAACTCTGATGCTGCATTTTCAGTTTTATTTTCTGAGCCCAGAGGGACCACTCTTTGAATCCAGGGGGCCTAGTCAGCTGACACTCATCACCTTGTGCTTAGAGGACAGCTTTTATGTGTTTCCAGGTGTTGGCTGCTTTGTTAAATCTGGGGTGCCCTGCGCTTATAAAGCTTGAGCATTCCACACCTGGCATGTGGGACACCAGCACATTCGTGAAATGCATGAAATTGGGGATTCTACTCCTTTTCTCTGAGTTTAGAACCCAATGATGATAAAATCATTAGTGTAAGAAAACTGAAATCTTCACCATGAGGTACTTACCGAAGCAACTGTTGAATCCATTCATTTTGGATCTTAAAAGCCACATAATAAAATAGAAGTTTCCTTTTTACTATATGTACATGTTGCATATTTATTGTGGTCTTGGGGAATCTGAGGGCAACTCCATTTACCAGATGGCACTCAGCTCCAGGAATTACATTTCAAACTAGGGAGAAAAAAGGCTCTGCCTGGTAGAGCACTGCTGAGGGTGGCGCCAGGGGTTGTTTTTTCTTTGTAACTCAGGTCATCCAGTGTATTAGCCCTGATCATGAGTTACTTATAAACCTATTTAACTAATGCTAAGTGGTCCCATATAACACATAATCCTGATAAATTTTCAAATGACCTTATTTGTATCCAGTTTATGATTAATAAAGCAGTACTGTTGAGGTATTTTAAGAAGATTATACTTAGGCTCATTATCTATGAACCTAGGAATCCTCTTTCTAAGTAGCAGGTCCTGGGCAGACTTCTTACCTCTCAAGTTTAGGGGTGTTTGCACTCACTGGACTCCTAGGGACCTCATCGTAGAACCAAAGAACTACCAAATGCATTGCTTTCCTCTAGCCATGGAGTTGTGTATGTGAAGAGGAAAATTCTCTTTCTTTTTTTTGATGGCACTGGGGATTGAACCCAGGGCCTTGTGCATGCGAGGCAAGCTCTCTACTAAAAGGAAATCAAGGAACTAGGAGATGGGCAAGTGAGAAAGGAAAGATAAAGACCAGGCAGAAACACAAATAAGAGTTTATTTGTCATCGCTGACAAATAAAGGCACATATCTCCATAGACAGAGAGAGGCAAAACAGGCTTGGGGTTTAGGACTTTTATAGGATAGGCTCAGGGATTAGAGCTGGGGGGGTCCAAATACAGGTGGTTAAGAGTGGGGTTGGTATGAAGGAGTGGTGATATGACCTTGGGCGGGAAAGAATGAGGTAATGAAGAGTTGGGTTGGTATGAGGGAGTGGTGAGCCTTTCTCAGAAACGTCCTTGGGCGGGAAAGTGAAATTTTTCTTAAAATGGGGGCTGTCACTTAGGATGGCCATCCAGATACTAAGCAAGGACCTTACAACTACCAACTGAGATGTATCTCCAATCCTGAAGAGAAAAATTCTGATTCCTGAAACTATCCACAGTCTTTGATTACTTAATTTTGCCATATTCATATGGTTTTACAATTCATAATGATGTTAGCGGAAATGCAACAAATTACAGAAAATGCCAAGTATAAAGGATAAATGAAGTATGTTGCTCAATGCTTTAATCTAATCCAGAAAGAAGGGAGAAAAAATAACTCTAGAATGAGCCAAATGTTCTCAAGCTGCAACTCTAAAACTGAATTATGCCTCGTATATTAAATAGGTGATGACACTAAGCAGAACACCCACTATGGAGAACAACAGATTATAGTTTCTTTTTTACAAAAATTTTTTGGGGCATGCAATTCAGTGATAGAGTGCCTGCCTGCCATGTGATCCCCAGCACCACAAAAAAAATAAACTAAAATAATTTTTCTTTTTAAAAAAGCGTTTTTATGCTTTGCCTGGATTAAAAAAAATGTTTTATAGTGTGCTAAATCTCTTTTGCATGGTTGATTAATTATTTTGTTATTTTTTTTATATAACTAAGAGTGGTTACAGTCTTCTCTTTTAAGAGTAAAGTAAGTAAAATATCTTTTTCAATTATCTCTGTCAAGCTCCCAAACCATTTATTTATCCTAGAATTTCTTACATTTAAAGATGTACTAATATTTTTTCCATGGGTCCTTCCTTCCCCAACTTTCTTCTTGGAGACATCTTAACTCTTCAAATTACTGTTGTATTTTACAATACAGCATTTTCCAAAGTGTTACTTACTGGAATAAAACTTTGTATTTTGCTTAAGTTTTAATTCAGGATACCTATATAATATGTAGATTTAATACCTGATTATTATTTATTTTTTCCTAATGTACAAACTAAGACAGTGAAAAGTCAAAACCAGCTTGTTCAAGTCTTAATTATTCCTCTTAGTACTTGGGAAAGCCTGTACAAATGTAGTCACTGTATTCATCTGAAAAACGATTATGATAAGGATTGTGACATTGTACTTATTATACAATCTTTAATTATAGTAATGATTGGAGAAATAGGCATATAAAATACAAGTGGCATATGGATAAATGATGCAATTTTAGTTATTATTCTTCATAGTGAAACACTGAAGATATTCTTTTGGTCATTTGACATCTCAAACAGAAAATACAAATTAAAATATGGAGTGAAGACATGATCTGGGCATAGTGAGTTTAGGAAACCACTTAGTATTTAACAGTTATTTAATCCAAACTTTCTGTCTATATCTTATAGTGAACTTTAAGTGAAACCAAATATGAATTTCACTTTTCCACATGTATCTGTGTATTAACTAATGCAGAGAAGCAGAAAAAGCACAGAAGAATCTCATTTTACAAAATATTGCTAGTGAAAAAAAATTGCTTATGACTAGAATAATTAAAAAATATAAAACTTGAGAGCATGTTCAACTTTGCATTGGCATCTTTCCTGAATAAATGTGATCGATGGTCTTGAAGTTACTTAAGAAAAATATAGCATTCAAAACCTAATAGCATTTATTCTGTTCCATTCAATAAGCAAAAAAATAGAATAGATACCAATGTGATTTGTCCAAAACATTCCTACTGACTCAATTTATCAATGTTAAAAATTTTAACTCTATTTTTCTATCAAGTCAGCCACTCATTGCAGTCAAGTCTATAGAGTATAGATTCTGAATAGATATTGGTAACCTAATAAGTTGGAGTATATAGTTGGCATAACTTAATAACTACCAATAGCTATTTAGATGCAGAGTAGATTTTCTTCATTTTCACCTAATATGTTAAAAACATTTGATATTTGTCTTCAAGCAATATTATTCACCATTTAGTTTTAGTCACACAGATACATATATAGTTGCATATGTATATACATGCATACAAATGCACACACTTACCTATGTAAAACCTATTCATCAAAACGACCATAAACTACTTGAAGGAAAGCCAGCTTAACATATAGAAGTCTTGGGCTGGGGATGTGGCTCAAGTGGTAGCGCACTAATCTAGCATGCATGCAGCCCAGGTTCAATCCTCAGCACCACATACAAACAAAGATGTTGTGTCCGCCAAAAACTAAACAATAAATATTTAAAAATTCTCTCTCTCTCTCTTAAAAAAAAAAACATATAGAAGTCTTCTTACTTTTTAAGTAATCCAAGACCTGTCAATTTATAAAAGAAGAAATTGAAACTGAGCAGGGTTCTGCTTTTCCAAAACTCTTGGGCATCCTCATTCTCTGATACACAAATCTTTACTTATCAATTTAAGACAAACCCAAGATCCATATCCACTGATGCTATATTGAGATTGAGTTTGTCTCTAATAAATACCATTCTAAACACTGTATGACTTATAATAGCAAAATGTAAGAGTCATTAACATACATTAAAGTTAGAATTCATTTTTCTAATTTTAACATTTAATAATATATTTATAAGCATATACTTTTAAATTCCAATTGAAATCTTTGATTTTTTTTCTTGTACTGGGATTGAACCCAGGAGTATTTAATCCCTGAACTACACTCCAAGCCCCCCCCTTTTTTTTATTTTGAGACAAGGCCTCATTAAGTAGCTAGGGTTTCAATAAGTTGCTGAGGCTAGTCTTGAACTTGAAAACTTCCTGCCTCAGCCTCCTGAGTTGCTGGGATTACAAGTGTTGCGCCACCACTCCTGGATGTATCTTTTGATGTGAATTTATATTATAAATAGCCATAGCCAAAACATATAGGTTTGTGTATAGGTGATATATATTTTCATAAACCTAAATATACTTTCCCTGTAACTTCATTGTTTTTATATCTTTTTATTCCTTCAGTGACTAAAAATATTTATGGAGCACTCAGATAAGTACTCCAGATACCTCAGTCATTTTATATGCTTTGGGAGGTAGACAATGGATCCAAAAACTATATATTTCCTAATTTCTGGAATTAGTGATTATGATACCCTAAATATATATATATATGATTTGGATATATGTGATTAGGATAGGTTTTGTATGGAATATCATCCTGATGTATTAGTATTACAATCAGTTTTCTAATCCTATAACAAAAACACCTGAGATGATCAAATTAGAAAAAGAAAATGTTTATTTTCACTAATAGTTTTGGAGGTTCCAGTTCATAAATGGGTTTGGCCCCATTTCTTTGGGCCTGTGGTAAGGTAGTACATCATTGTGGGAGCAAAAAGCTAACCTCACAGCCAGGAAGCTAAAGAGAGTGAAGAAGCATTCAGGGACCCACAATCCCCTTCAAGGGCACACTCCTAATGACCAAAAGAATTCCCACTAGGCCCCACCTCTTGAAGATTCCACCATCTATCCATCATGCCACTCTGGGCACCATGCCTTTAACCCATGGGTCATTGGGGGAACATTCACAATCCATACCAAAGCTTCTTAGTTACCCAGGTAGGCCCATCCCATGAGTCCTCCAAATCAGAGAAATTTGTAGTTACTAAAGAAGCCTTAGAGGAATACAAAGTTTGCTAGTTTTGAAGATAGAGGAAGGAGGGCACAAGCTAAGAAACATGGGTCTTAGGATGCTGAAAAGGGAAGGAAACAGTCTCCTTTAGAGCATCAGAAATGAACACTGCCATTCTGATTTTATCCCAGTTAGACCAATGTCAGATTTCAGACCTATAACAAAGATAATACAGTTATGTTGTGTTAAGTCTCCAAGTTTATGGTAATTTGTTATAACATCAATGAAAGCCTGATACATATTTTGTAAACTCTTTACAAGCAGGAATTAAGTCATGTATTTCATGGTAACTTTCCAAATTATGCATTTCTATCCTTCACACTTAGTATTAAAGGAGGTCATGACTGAATGATTGATACCTAAGAAAGCTTTCTTGTTTTTGTTTTTGTTTTTAAAGAAACTTTGTGCTGATTGTGTTATGTTGATGACTTTAAACTCATAGTAGTTTCTCCTTTGCCCTGTGCAATGATGTGTTAACTGCTCTCCTAGAGAAACATTTTGAAATGTGCTGTTTATTCAAGTAATCAGGAGAAAGCTCAAAAATTACAATTGATATTGCAGGAAGATTAACAAACAATAGTGCTATTTTGAAAGACAGAGATCTGTATCTTTGAAAAGGGAAGTTGCAAAACTGACTTTTCCTTTATCTATTCATATTCCTTAGAAAGGAGGATCTTAAAACTAGTATTATCCTTGCTGGAGATGCTTTTATATGCTTGGCACTGCTCCAGTCCAAGCTGATCTGATACCCTAAGGCTTCCCAGAGCCTCCTCTGGGATGTAGATCCAAAGTTCCTGTGCAAAATGTAACTGAAAAATTGATGTAGCAGAGGGGGAAAAGGTAAATAATTTATTTTAAAGGAGCAGAAAAATGGACAAAGTCTGTCAAACACAAATGGGTCTTGCTAAAAATCCTTGCCACATCCTCTAGACCTGTGGGTGTAAAGTGGGTAATTGAAAGTATTTTTATTCTCCTCTGTACCTTATTGGCCCATTTACTCTGGCTTGGATGACTGTTGTATTTACACATCTTATTGCAAACATAAATCATAGTTAGAACCTACTCCAAATTTTGCACCTGCCAGGAAATGACATTAATAATCATTGAGTACCCGATGTACTAATAGATATGAGGTCATTCAAAGAAATAGGAGACATATTCCCTATTGAAAGAAGGAATTATCTTCTACTATAAGCCCAATAACAGGAATAGAATCACTAGAGATTACATTATCACATAAAATATATATATATTTAAAGTTTAAAGTATTTTTATGTTTAATTTTGTGATTAAAAAACTGTTGAGTAAGTAGAGCTCAGTTTATTTCTTTTCTTTTCTCTCTCAATTACCCTGCTATTTATGTATTACCATGGCTAGTCACTATACCATTTTTTTCTTCCTCCTCCTCCTCCTCCTCCTCCTCCTCCTCCTCCTCCTCCTCCTCCTCCTCCTCCTCTTCCCACCCCACCTCCTCCTCCTTCTCCTTCTTCTTTTTCAGTTGAGAGGATTGAATACAGGGACACTCTATCATCCACCTATATCCTCAGCCTTTTTTGTTTCTTTTTAAAATTTTGAAACAAGGTTTCACTAGGTTGCTCATGCTGGTCTCAAACTTGTAATCCTCCTGCCTCAGCCTCCTGGAAGACTTAGATTACAAGCACATGCCAACACACTCAGAAATACTGTTTTTATTAATTTAAGAAATGTGCAAGGGAATTCCTTAGGTGAGCTCCCATATTGATTTTCTGCAAACAATTTAATGAATTAGTCTAGACCAAAAATAATGATAGATATTTATTGAAATTACTATTCAAGAACATTTTATATCTTGCACTTTTAAAGTGTTTTTAATTTTTTTCATGACAAACAAATGAATAGGTGCTATTTTTATCTCCATTTAACAGTCAAGGTGCTAAGCTTAATACAAACAGACAGTATATTTGCTATATAGCAAATCTAAGATTGGGACCCAAGCCTTCTGCTTCTGAAGTCTATGGTATTAATCTTTAGAAGAAAGGGAATAAACATTTGCATAACAATGTAGGAATGGAAGATTAAAGTTTTCTTCTAATTTGAATTGGAGTAACTGTGGAAAATGGGTCAGAATCCCTCCATTAATAATGAAATGGATTTTTCTCTATCTGGTAGGTGGCAGCCAGATAGTCAATTGGTAGGTAAGTCAACTGTCTCAATCTCTACTCAAGCCTGTTCTATCCCCAAATACTTGTAGACTTCTTTCCATTTTTTTCCTGAATCCTATCAGTAGCTAAAAATTTCTTTGATATTAAAATAAATCATTGATTCTAGAATCCTAGTTTACCCATTGCTGCGAACATGTTGCTAGCAACATGTTCACCCTATAGTCTTTCACTTTATGTATTTTTCAAAGACAGGAATTCTACCATCACTTTAAGAAGTTCTTTCTGTTGTTGAGCAGTCATACATTAGAAAATTTTTCTTCATATTGATCTGCAGTCCATTGCCCTATAACTCTAATGCTTTTGGTTGTGATTCTGCTTCCCAGAGCCAAAAAAATAAAAAAATAAATAAAAATAAACCTACTACCTTCTAGATGCATCATGATGTGTACTGCTTCATATGATGCACCCCACTCCAGTCCATTCAACTAAAGTTTCTCAACTTTTGCTAAGGTTCAAATGCCCTCTTAAACCACCAAATCCAGAGGATAGCAGCATACCATAAACATGAGCCAATTCAACAAGAATGAAACTCTGACTATATTTGTGAACTGAAAAATGAAGAGATGTCAAAGAGATTCTATGCTTATCATGCAGAACCTGCCATCTATTGACAGGTTATTAAATATCCAGGACTGGGAAAGAACTTTATATAACACCATATCATTTAATCCTATAACAAGCCCCTGAGGTGGGTATTGTGGAGAGCAAAGCATACTATTTCTATCCAGATGCAAATTTTCTTTCTCCACATTCTGTTCACTGTGGTCTCTCAGTGCCCACTCAGTATCACTTCTTCAGGCAGTCCTGTGAATTTTTTTTTACATACTTTGTGGTTATTTAAGAGCAATAAAATATAAAATGTACATAAATATATTTTATAGCAGTATTAAAATGATGTAGTAAAACCATTCCCACATAATAAATCCTCATAAATGCAATAATTTTAAAGTGTTGTTTTCCCATGTAATCTTTTCTTTAACTCATGCTTATAAGGTGATGTCAGCTCATATATTTACATATAATTTTATTATTTAATATTAACAGATAAACATTTAGTGATAGAACTTTTAGCTGTTTTTCCAAACTTAAATCTATAATAATTCAGAAAAAAATATCATTAAGAGCAAGTTGTTTGAAACATAAAAGACACAAAGTTGTTAAGAAAATAAAGACAACTACATAAAAGTACCCACAAATCACAAAGGAAAAGCTTTGAAGCATTTACCTAAATTTAAAACCAGAGATTCATGTTTTTCAACTGGAATAAAATTTAATTATAATACCATTAAGGTCAAGAATAACTGTCCAATAATGTGTTTTAAATTAGCAAAATTACACCTTACACTCTTTTCATATCTACTCCAGGAACTCTGATCTTTACAGTTCACAAAAATATAAATAGACTTGTCAGCCCTTACTAAACTTATTAAGATTTGGCAAAATGCCTGTGCAAAAATTTTATACATATATATAAATATATATATAAAATATTGTATATATAATAATATATAAATTATTTATATATAAATTATATCTATATAAAGATTTTCTGTAGTTTTTTTATTTTTGAATAAGAATAAAAGACTAAAAATATATATTTTAGAAATATATATATTAGAAGGAAGTTTAAAATGAGTATGAAAAATAACCTCTTGAAGTCAACCAGCAGAGCAAGCCAGTTTGTAGTCACCAGTGAAATAGTAAGTTTCTTTATTATCTATTTGTTATATACTTAATCTTTCCCTTCTTTAAAAAGCAAAGTTCTAAAATGGATTTGCTGCAACATGAGTTCTATTCATTGGGGCAGATAAAATCAAAACCTCACTGGGGATAAATCTCTGCCATTAAAATGACAGAGAAAGATGAAAGGCATATTATAAGAGAATACTGCCACCTACACAGATGCCCTAAGTTTGTTTTCACCTGCACCTTGAATGTACATAGTACTTAGGAAATCCTCCTTGTTTTAACTTGGTTAAGCTAACTTTAGATATAAAATATTGCACCAATGCTACTTCAAAAAAAATAACAAAATGATAGTTAAAAATTATTTCATAATATTTATAGAGATAAATTATCTTAAATTACCATTCTTAAATTTCCAAATTTTGGGTCGAGTGATTTGCATTTTGTTTACCCATAGGAAATTTAAAAAAATTGATGAAAAATTAATACATATATATATATATATACATATATATATATACACATACATGTACTTTCATGTATTTGAGATGAGTGGAAAACAATTACGCATAAAAATTGACAAACATTCTTTAAATAATTGACAATTTAGTGTTTTTAGTCTTAAGGGTTCATCTCCCCTGTGTTTGCTTTTATTTACAGAGATTTTTGTCAGGGTAATATTTTTCAAAGACAAATTCCTTAAAACTTAATGATACACTATATTTAAGGATGGAAAAAATATTATTTTTCAATAAAACGCAAATTACTCCAAAGTTCTATTAATATGGCTCATCAGCTATGTTTATGATTAACCTGATCTTCTGTGTTTAAAATCTGTAGCATCTAGCCCTGAAAATAGAGGATATGAATTTTCTAGATTTGTATATTGTTTAAATAGACTGTTGCTAGTGACAGAAGTGAAAATTACTTCTGAAATCAACAGTGACCCTTTATAAATTTCTAATTTTATTATAATTCTTGTAACCAAAATAAAAAGAAGCCACTTTGCCTTCCAACAAATGGATCATAATATTCTTGATACAAGTCAAAATGCAAAGTAATTTAGACTAAGCTATTAAATACATAATTACACATTGTTCTACTAAATTCAAATTGAAGTGGTAATAATTAAAATGTAATTTTTTTTCCTGCCAAGAGAAATATTTTCATTCTTGCTAATCTTTTCTAAGGTTGAACAACTATTAATGTTACCTTAATTTCTAAACAGGGTCAGTGAATCCAGAGAAAAATTAATATACATAGTGGTACAAATATTGTGCTCTAAGGTAGGAAAGAAAAAGCCTACTTACTTGTTCATATGTAGCTCATATTATGATACTTTTCCCTGTCATTCTGTATTTATTATGCTACATAAATATGCATTTGAAACTCTCACAATGGAAACATTTCAAGGATAGAACCAAAACCAAGAAAGCTTTACTGTAGTTTTTTAACTTGTAATTTATTTTTGAATAAGAATAAAAGACTAAAAACAGATTTAATAAGTTATCATCTAAGTAGAACCCACATATTTTTATTTTGTCTGAACTTAATCAATAAATGGTATTTTTAAATTCTACACCACTAATATTCAGCATGGTTCAGTTGATTCCCATAATATTATACCATCATATTTTCACCATGTGCTTTTATTTTTAGTATTCTTTGAATCAGTTTCATTCCATTCACCCTATCTTGGATCATTCTCTAGAAATTAGTCTTTTATTTTATTCTTATGCCTAAACACATTTCCTCAGAAGACTGTTTCATTGTCAAGGCATAGCTTCTGAATGACTAGTCACATATTTCATTAAATTGTGAATAATCCTCCACATTTAATTAGAGGTCCATATGTATTTCAGCTGTGTTATATACATTCATTCCTCCTTCCTTTTCCTTTTTTTCTTCAAGAATCGAATGAATGCATATCATAGTATAAGGCTCTGAAGATACACTGGTGAACAGACAGAAAAAGGCCCCTTGTTACCTGAAAATGCTATTTTAGTGTGATGAGACAGCAAAGAAGTAAATAAATAATAACTAAGATTATTTCAGATAATAATAAGTGCTATAACAAATATAAAATACAGTTATATGTCAGAGCAGCAGAGTCCAACACATTACATGCTAATGTGCTAACGCTGATAGGATGGAAAATTTAGATTGAACTAGGGAAGATTAAGAGAGAAAGGTAACAGAAAGTTATGACCAGAATGTCAAAAAGAAATGATTTTGGAAAATCTGAAATCAGGAATTCCAGGCAAAGGGACCAGCAAGTACATCTGAAAGCTATACTTCCAGAATGAGCCTGTTACCTGACCTGCCCTCTCAATTATCTTCAGTCTCTTCTGATCATTTCAATAAATAGTTGATGTTCATACTGAGTCAGTTCAACAGGTACTAATTTCCTTTTAACTTTCTAACCTTTTCAACTTCGTAACATTTTTGGTGACATTATCATAATGTCAAATAAGCCGGTGCAGAATCTTGAATTAACTAAGATCCACATCTTTCTTGTGTGTGCCACATGCATGCGCATGTGCGCGCGCGCGCGCACACACACACACACACACACACACACACACACACACACAAACACACAATTAGTGAATATTCTTTTGAGATGCTATCCTATCTTATTCTTTTTTCTATATATATCAACCTAGGCCAATTACAAGACTTCCTTAATAGTACGCCATCTGAAAAACACAAGCAATTCTCCTGAAAACATACTTCTAGAGGAAATAATATGGGTTTTGGAAACAGGCAAACAGATTTAAAATCAGCCTAACCTCTTATTTGCTAAGGCCTTGGGAATGTGGCAAGTTATTTCAATCATACTTTCTTTGACTTGTAAGAAGGGAATCCATAATATAAAAATGATGTACTTGTTTCATAAGACTTTGGGAAAATAAGGAAGATATCATACAAAAATAATCTAACGTTAAGTATTTAATGACTGTAATAACTCCCCTGTCCGTTTTGATTAGAGAACTAAAGGACTTAATACAAAGAACGACACTTTACAGATGATATAAAATATTTTTTTCCAGCATTTTTTTCTATTTTTCTTCTCCTATGTTCTTAATATCACCAACTAATTCAAATCCTCATCTCTTCCTGGTTGAATTTCTCTATGGTTCCTGAAGGAAGCCATATGGTCTGATTTTGTGTTCTCAAAATTTGCATGTCAAAACTGTAAACCCAAATCAATTCTATGAGGAGGAAATGCTTTGCGAAGTTGATTAAATCATGAGGGTGACACCTGCCTGAGTAGGTAGTCACCCTCTGTAAAATAGACCCCAGAAAGATTCCTCTCCCTTTCACCTGTGGGCACATAGCAGGAAGACATCCTCCCTCTGTGAACCAGGAAGCTAGCTAGTTTCAATGGACACCAAAGGCCCAATTTTGCTCTTGGAGTTGCCAGTGTCCTGAGCTGTGAGAACTAAATTTCTGTTGTTTGTAAGCCACTCTATTAAAGGTGTTTTTACGATAGCAGTACAAATGGACAAAGATCCTAAATGTAGACTTCAGAGTCCTCTGGCCTTTAGTTCTCTCATACTAAGCACACTGGAACTAAAAACTCAGAAATGGAGCCTGGAGTTTTTGCCTAGGATAAGTTTAAAAAGACAAATCTGTCATTGAGAATACTATTTTGAGTGTTCAAATCTTGATTCTTACCCTATCATAAATAATTCCTTGGGAATGGATGCCTAAATCCAGTGTTAGATAGAAGGAGTATTGCAGTCACCCTACATTAGATGGAGAACCTTCTCCACTAAACTGAGATCTCCTGGAAGTGAAAGCCAGGTCTCATTCAACTCAGTATCAGCAGTGTCTAGCACAGTTCCTGGAACATGGTAGGTGCTTAATGAATGAATGTGCTCATTTCCACCTGATACTGATATAGTCTTGAGTAAATTCCCAAATTAAAGAGGACTATCACTGGATTTGAAACCATTAAAACCTCATTACATTGCCCATGATAGAGTTTCTAGGAGCTCACAAGTCCACACAGAACAATCTGTGACCCTTGGCATCGTGTTGCTTCAAGGACTGGCTATTCTGAAAGAACTGCCATGGCTGAGCCAATTGGGAGAAGAATCCTCAGTCCTGTAAACCCCACACCACCCATGATTGTGAACCTGGCAGCTTCTCTTGCAGACTTTGCCAACTGAGTGCCCAAAATATCATAGAGAGGTCAGAGTTCTCAGAGACCAAGAGATGATCTTTTTTTGAAGTTATTATTCCCTGCGCTGGAAACTCCATCAAAGAGGGGATTTTGATGTGGTTGCTTTATTTGCTTTGGGGCATTTTCTCATTTTTGTTTTGTTTTGTCTTGTTTTTGCTTTTTGTGTTGTTTTGTTTTTAACTAAGTTCAAGGCCAAAGAAGTGTATCACCCATAAAGTAACCCCAGGACTTCATGCCAGAGGAATTTCTGACAAAATGAATGGTTTCAAATGCAGCAGCTTGCTGACAAAGTTCCCAGCTTGCAATCTCCCTGGAATCCACAGTCATGGATTAAACCTTTACATAAAAAGCTTCTTATTCTGATGCCTCTGTCTTCTCTATTGTCTACTCCAACCCTAAGAACCCTCTAGGCAGGGTAAGCTAATTTGGACAATTGGATGTGGGGTCACACTTAAAAAACTATTCTGTTTTATTCCTTCCAAATACATACTTAAAGAATTTAAGGAGAAAGTAGCAAAGTCTTTCTGAAAACTCAAATCCAAAACACGGCGGAAGGAACACAGGAAGTTTTACTGAGTAATTGAAGTGATTACATGCACAGCGCTTTCCCATAATCAGTGATTTTCAAAGGAGGGTAAAGGGTGATTGACAGTGTTGGCCACCCTTGAAACTACCTCCTGATTGGAGGGAATAATTACAAGCAGGGAGAAAGAGACCCAGTGCTCTACATCCCTTTTATTTTCAGATTTAATCTGGGAGAAGAAAGATCATAGTAGAAAATAAAGTTTGGAAGGCTTGGAAATCTCCTTGGGGAATGAGAGGACAGCAGTCCTTGCTGTACTGACCACCCCAGGTTTTCCTCTGTTTTTTTTTTTTTTCTATTATTAATTTACTGAGCACCTTGTTTTTGCTCCAGATCATGGGAAGAATCAAAGGATGTGATGTTATGAAAACCCAATTATGTGAACCATAAATCTACACACAGATATAAGCTGTATTTAGTAATAGCGTGGATACTAACTTTTCCAGAAAAGTAATTAAGGCAAAATGTCAAGCTATGACTTCAGATCCAGCTTGCTGTCTGTTGACTGAAATGCACATCTATTTCCACATATATATGAGATGGAACACCACTGAGGTCAGATGATTTTGAGAACACCAAACTCCAGGAAATCACTGGAAAGCTGCTGGCCTGGGAGAAAATGTCCATGCATCTCTGTCAGTTGTTGGTGCTATGGCCCTTCAGAAGAAGAAGCTGGGCTATTTTCTCATTGTCCTTGCGATGCTTATTCTTTTATCCTCTGTCCTGATCATTTACTGTAGTGCTCCTACCTCTTGATATTTTTCTCTATTTCTCCCCACAACAAAACAAAAAAAAGACCCCAAACCTGCCAACTTTCCCCAAGATTTCCAGATTCACATATTTTTTAAATCTCCCCCAGTTGCCTGTAACAACTATCGAAAATTACTATTTAAGTTGCATAATATTTTGTTATCACTAGCTCCATGTGTGAATTTCTTGTATTTCCCAAGAAGCTCATTAGGTAAGTACGGATGTTTTTTGGAGTGCTGATTATAAGAGCCCAGCCTCTGGAATCATCTTCAGGAGACTTGAATTCTGACTCTTCTGCTTAATTGCCGTGATTTGTAAGGAAGGTACTTACCATCTCTACCCTTTATTCTCTTCATCCAGTAAAGTGGCAATACTACTAGTTGGGATGCTACTATAACAATAATAATATAATTATATATAGTTATTAAAGTATTGAATAAAATAGCAAATGCTCAGTGTTTAGCACAGAGCCCTGCTCGGTATTGAATACTCAGTAACTCTCAGCTACTGTTACTACACCAGTGTTAAAACTATGTTCTCAGGAAAGTCTTACAAAATGGAATTCTGGTGAATAAAAATTAGAATAGGTCTGTGTTCCACATTCTTTCCCAATAAGAAAAATAGAAACTTTTCAGAATGTCACCCATTCACAAAAATGCATTGCCAAAGCCAAATGTGAGGGAAGGAGAAAATTTTGAATGGAACTGGCTAAGCAGAAAGTATATTAGACTAAACAACTAGCTGGGTGATGCAGGCAAATAAGGCATTAAGATGAAAGCATTGGCTTTGGAATTCCTGGTCACCCATGGTCAAGTTGGATGAACAGAAAGTGATGGAGCCCAGCTGCCTCTCACCCTCTCTTCCATGTTGCAAGCATTTTTTTTTTTTTCCGATAGGCTTCATATCAACAGCATTTAGTCTGACCTTTACGGACAGTAGTGGGCTACATAAGTTAATTACAGGTGGCAGAATTTAATTGGTCTAGAAATAAGTGCAGAATTTCAATGTTTTTATAGACACAGATGCCCGTTTACTCTCAGTGTAGGGACTGGCCCTTAGCTACGCTGTGTGCATTATTATGGTAACAAAGTGATGAACTGTGACACACTCAGCAAAATTTTTGGTTGCTACCAAACAAAAAATATCATATCATTTACAAAATGAAGGAATTTCACAGAGAGTATGTACCATGAAGCACCTTAATACGATTCCCCCTTTTGATTATATTAAAGCTTTTTAATCTTGATTATATTAATATCATATCACATTTATTGTGATCATATTAAGGTTTTTTAATCTTGAACATTTTTCTGATTCAGTTGACTTCATAATGTAAAAAATTATTGGCCATTGGCCTGACACCATCTTATGTGTAAAAATTGCTACTTTAAAAATAATTGTTTTATCTTATATGTGATATATAAGAGCAAAAATACAGAATCCCACTTAAAAAATAAGAAGTTATGTAAACTGTATGTATAGCGAAGACTTAGTGATCAAAAGGAAGCACATTTTCCTGAGTTCAGTATATACTGGATATTAATGGGCATACAACAGAGAACTCAAAGAGAGAAAATTGTTCTCCAGTTATTCTTAGTATTTTTAGAAGCCAAAGAATTGAAGGATAGGATTAACATCATAAATTTGTTGAACTTCTTCTATGGCCCGGAACAGTTATAATCCTCTGGTATGTTAAAAATACACATATTGGCCAACAGCTAATGAGCTGCTTTTTGTGCTAGAAATTATTCAAAGAACTTCACACATTTAACAATTCAAATAATATAATTAATTGTATATTATATCCCATGATACATATGAGTAAAATAAGGCACAGCTATTCTAAACTCAAACAGCTATTAAGTGGCTATAATCCTAGATAATCTCTATCAGCAGCTCCATTTTTTACCACAAAAAGAGAAATAGAACAGTACATTTATTTTTGTTAAGGTCTTGGCTGTTTGCTTACAAAAAAGAAAATTGCTTTCTTCTGAAACAATTCCTGTTTATGTTTAAAAGGAAAAATTTAATCATTACTGATAAAGCTGATTTTTCTCCGGCTCTTAAATCACTCTTGCATTAGTAGTATATCAGGAAGTCTTGAACTCAACACTTGGCCTTTATATGTGGTCTATTAAAAATTATTTTTTTTAACTCAATACTCTAGGGAAGAAAATTTTGAAAAAAGATTCTTCAAATTTTTTCTCAAGTTTTTTCACTACACCAGATGATTTCCCAGACAAATGTTTTTTTGTCCGCTGAACCAATTGAAAACTGTAGCATGAAAAGGTTAAGAAACATGCCATGTTCTATTTCACTGGACCTAGAAAAGGTTTAAAAGTCAGGTCTCTTTATTCCTACCCCCCAAATTTTACCTACTACCTTTGCTCATTAAATAGTACCATTTGTTTTGTTTTGTTTTTTAATCACAATATAACTTCTGGGGTTTGGCAGTAGTGGGTAACATTTGTGTTCTGTCCCATCCAGTCTCCATCGCCCCCTCCCCCGGTCCATGTGATTTCACTTTCAGGTCCAAGATCTGTGAATCTTCTCCTGAGGGTGAGTTGGAGGGTCTGGGAAATTTTGTCCCTCTGGGATGACCCTGAGGCACTATAACAAGACTGCTTCTCCCTTTTCTGGGGAAACAGCCCTGAGGTACAACTGAACATTTGGCATTCCCCTTGCAGAATCTGTTGAGGCTCCAGCTCTGCAGGCAATTCCTGGAATAGAGACTTTGTTTTCCTCACTCTCCTTCCCTACCTCCTCACCACTGTCCCCTGGGGTGCTTCTCTAAGAAATCACTGTTACCTGAATCTTTGTCACAAGGTCTGGTTCTGTGGGAGTTAATCTAAGACAGATGGCATTTATTATTATAAATATTGTTGTTATTATTGTTATAATTCTCAAAACTTCGCTTCCTCTACGATCCTATTGGCTACTGCAATAATACTGTCCTCATGTATCACATTCCTGCCTTCTCTAGAGACCTGCATTTGGGTTGGCAATTGTTGAGCTCCATCCACGTGGACATTTTGAAAGACACTCCAAAGTCCAAAAGAGAAAGCATTATATTTTCCGTATACATTCATTGCCTTTCTGTATCTCTGTTATTACAAATTGCTTACAAAACATTAGTCATCATAACTTTTTCCTACTTTCTACCTCTTATATTAAAGCAGTCACCAATACTTGTTTATAGATTTTGTTTTGCAAATTATTACTACTTTTTTTCATTACTATAGTACTATACTAGTTGACATTTTTGTTACCTATTTCTTATGCTACTCTAATAATGCTTTATATTTCTTCATAGTCTCCATTATCTATGATCAATTTTATCCTATTTCAGAGTGATTTTGAAACATGGCCATGCTATTTCATTACCTGAGGAACTCTTCGGGTCTGAGGCACAAGCCTCTTACCAATCCAGCTCTAATTAAAACTTCATCTCATCTCATGTTGAATTCCTCCACTCAAGGCAATGTTAGGAAGCTTCAAGACTGCACATTACACCTTACAGCAAAGAGTTCCTGGGTGGTCCCTGCTTCTGGAGTATACTTCTCCCAGTTCGTCTGCTTCCTACTCACGCTTATAATAAATCAACCCCACGAAATTATCTTCTCTTTCTTCCTCAAAGTAGTTCTTCCCTTCTCTTTGGAAACTAGGACTTGTGCAATAGACTGTCACTTGATTTATCTAGTATGCTTTGTCTGTCTGGGCTGTTAGCTCCTTGAGGGTAAGGGCTTTATTAATCAGCCATGTATTTTCAGTTTGAAGCACATACTAGATAAACAAAATTTGGAAAACAATGCTAAATATTTTCTGAATAAAAAGGTGTATATTTTTAAAGTTTTCTACTAATTCTGAGGACCAGGTTTACAGAATTCTGCTAACTTACTTTGCTGAATGTAGAAGATTCCATGCCAATTTCAGGAGCTTCTTGACAATTTCCCTAATATGGTTCACCCATAGTCTGTTGGCACTTGATATTCTAAGTTTTCATTGTCTACAAGCAGACAATTATATCTATTTCCCAGATAATGTGTTGAAAAAAACAACAAAAAGAAGACAAAACTCTAGGGAGCCACCCCTACCCTCACAACCACAACCACAACCACAACAACAACAAAACCAAAACAAAACATCTCAAGGGACTAATAAGCTCTTACAAATGCAGATGTTACTTTTGGGCACCAAGGAGTAAGAGCAAGAGAAGAAACAACCTTTGAGAGTATGTTTATTGCAAGACAATTACCTGGAGAACAGATTGTCAACTCTATTTAAATAAACCTGTTCTTTCATTTTCTGTAAAGCTCTAAGTCAGTGAAAAAAAACTTATCTAACTTAAAATGTTAGTGTAGATACCACATAGTAGCCTTGCAAAGGACAAAAGGGAAATCTTCAGTGGCAAATAATTATAACAAATTTGTTTCATTCACTGTTTCCTCATAGGTGACCAACAGGTTACTCTAGACTTGGCAGTTTTTAGACTTATTGTAAGCAATTTTTACCTTCTAAAAAAATATTCTTTTATTTAAAAATAGATTAAGCATTGTAGATTCTGAGTTTTTAAATGCAGTTATGTCTGATAGAACATCATTTTCTTCAAAATATTCTTTGGTTTCATATAGAGATAGATGTATAAATTGCTTTCTCTCTCTCTAATATGAGTATTATTATTATTATTATTATTATTATTATTATTATTAATTTGTATTTGCAGTGCTTGGGAATGAACCCAGGGCTGGGCCTTCTGCATGCTAGGCAAGCACATTACCACTGAGCTATACCCAATGCTATAAATATCTATATACACACTTTCTTAAGTCAAAATGCATTGAAGCATTTAAAACTTTCAGATTTAAATATTAATATACTTAACCATTAAAACATACACATTAACAGACTTTTCCTTTATAAAATTCCATGATAAATTTTGATCTCTCTAAGTAATACTTTGACAAGAATTTTATTTCTTTGTTACATAAAAAGCAAAAGTATTTGGCTATAATACAGATTGTTCAGTTAAATTCATGAGATGATTCAAACGATTAGAAATTTTATTTAAATTGTACTTAATGAAAATGTACATGTAGCTTAGAAAATAGTCAAAGCACATATGTTTACCTTAGGAAAAGTGTTTAATTTTAATGTCTGAGAAAAATGATGGGAAGATATTTACTTCATTGTGTATAGCCTTGTACTGAAAGGGTTAATAACAGATTTCCATTAATTAGTCAATGGCTAAATAGAATCATTGTACAAAATTTTAAATCCACTAAACCAAGGTGAGTTAGGAACTCTCAAGCTCCAAAATGTGAAACCAAAATGTAAATAAAAGATCAAAGGCTTTACACAGCTGGCCATGGTGGCCCCTCAATTCACACCAGGCCTCATTGAGCAGTTAGCAAAATCATGTTTAATGGCTATGCTGAGTGTCAATGTCACCCTGAAAGCAGTGTAGGCTGGAGATAAGGGAGGGAGAGTTATGAAGAAGAGAGGCTGAAAATATCAGCAAAGTTCTAGAAACATTAGCTCACTAAAGAAGAGTAATTTTGGTTTTAAAATTTATTCTGTGGCTAATGAGCAGATTCATTTTGCAGACAACAGCTCTAAACTATTTTTTTTAATTAGTACACATTTTGATTTTTAAACCAAATACAAGACACTATCAAGTAACCTTAAACAAGATTTGACATACTAACTACATTATTCATTACTCTCTATCAGGCATGCAAATCCCAAGTCAGTTGCTGGGATGAAGATTAAACTATGTCATGCTTACATAAAATTCCTTTTTTTTTTTTTGTAGAGAATCTTCATTCATGGAACCATTTCAAACAACGTGGTGATAAATATGAATTGAAATCTTCCAGAATGAGATTATTACATAGAGCAATAATGGGTGGGTCTGATGGTTTGAGAAATAGACCATCCCCCACCCCTTCTCTTTATTATGCCCTTTAAAGTCTGTCTATAATACATCTGGTGTTTGTTCTCCTAGACTGAAAATAACTAGTAGACCACCAGTAATTTAAATTGTACCCTGTTCCAAGGATATTTGACATGTGGTCCCTTTGGAAGAACTAATGCAAAAAACTGGCTCTAACCCTGGAAATAAGGTTACTATGGACTAACAGAAGGTTGCAATTAACTAATATCAAGAAGGGTAACCTGCAAATTTCTCTCTCAAATACATACTAATCTCATTTGTAAGCCATTTTATGCAGTTACAGAGAATGAAATAATAAGGGTTATAATGTTTAATTTCAAATTTGGTTTCTTTTCTCCAAAAAGAAAAATAAGAAGGAAATGTCACATTAAGTTAATAGTTACCAGTCTACCAAAGAACACACACAGAGTGGATTTATTCAATGCTTATAGATAAATAATAGAGAAAGAAGGACACACACAATATGCACAATAAAACACAGAGATCTCTTCAGAAGACCATATTTAAAGGAAATAAAAATTTATGTTTTAAGATCTTCCTACCTCATTGCTCATCACTGAAATTTCCTGGTATAGAAGGGAAAAAGGATGGATTCATTGGAATAATAGAAGATGAAGGATTAGAAACTGTATGATTTAAGCAACTGAACACTTCCTAGATGGATCACCAAGGTGACTTGCTGTGGTGTGTGCAGCCAGTTCCTGGCAAATGTGAATTAGAAATCTGTTTTCCCGATTCAAAGTCCAGAACACTATTTTACAATACCATAGTGTCTCTCATAAACTATTCTGCATGTAGCTCCGTAACTGATAAAATGTGGGCATACTTAAATAGAAGGTTAAAATAGTAGAATATAAAACTCTCTGTGACAATTATTTTAAATTCTTGTGTGAAAAGTTCCACTTTAGAATATACATTTTAAATGGAGAAAAGGGACAAAGAGTGATTTATCTAAATAGAGAAAGTAATCTCTTTATTTGCATTGTAGAACAATAACAGAACTAGATCATGTGCCATTTAACACTTTCCCATAGTTCTAAAGAATTATTTCAATTTCATATTCACTCTTCCTCCATTCAAATATTAAATAGTAATACATAGTTCATAATATCCTTAAATCCTAAAATAGTAAACACTACTGCATTTAAATCATTCTGATTTTAAATAATATATTCAAAATAAACAAAATTGAACCAAAATTTGACACTAAAAATGTGACAAATGCATTTTTTGACATAGAGGAGGGGATGAGCATTTGAGGAACATAATGTCACTAATAATAAAGTTAATAACTCACATAAATAAACTCAGCACTATCCATAATTGATATTCTTTAAAAGTAAAGTATTTGAAAAATTTATCTTGCTCTCATAAAATTTTGACATACTTTTGACAAAATTTCACTATCTGGAAAATTGATCTTGAGAGATATCAAAAATCAGGAAAGATAATAAATATGAATAAAAACAATATTCAGCAACTTTTCCATACATCACAAAATTCATTTCCAAAGTAGATGGAAGCTACATTTATTTTTGATAAAAAGTCACTTTAAGTTGAATATATCATATGTTGATATCAAGTTTCTCCTCAAGGCCTGAAGAGGAGGTGTTCTAGAAAGAGAAGTGATAAAGTAGCAACAAAACCAGAGAGATTATTGGTGTGACTCACTCCTTCAATTTGTTGAGCCACACTTTTCTCATCTCAAAAATATGGAAACTAATAAATATTTTGCAGAGTTGTGTTGAGTTTCATGGGTAATATATTTAAAATGTCTGGGGCAGAAGTAGAGTTTAATAAATGATAGCTAATGTTATTAATGTGAATGGAGAACAGAGGCTCAACATAGCATGGAAGAAACTCCTCAGTATCAAGAAATAGAAGACGTCACGTTTTTGCTAGGTTTAGCTCTATTAAACATCAACTTGGCAAGAAGAAATCCTTTGTACAATGTAGCGCTTTTTTCATGCAGGTGCAAATGCATGATTTATGTACTTATAAATAAATCTGGCTTTACACATGGTGGACTGTGTAAAATGGGAGTTTCCCTCCGACCCCCAGAGGATTTGTGATCACAGTATATGTACATAAAGGAAATAGAAATGACGTCATCAAGAAAAGTTTGAAACATTTGAAAATAGTGGTTAAAAAATAAGATCAAGCCCTTACTCATGGTTTACTTTTTAAATAGTAATACTGCTATTTAATATGCAACGATTAGCATCAATGTGCAATAAATAATATTTATTAAGCTATTTATAAGTTAAAAATGAGTTTAAAACAGAAACCCCAGGCAGTGGGTTATCTCATATAAATACCTATTCTGAGCAGATTAGTGAACATAAGGTCTTGTTTTAGTTATTCACCTATTATCTGTGGTGACATACATAAAACACTAACTAATCCTGGGCCTCACTAATGGTTATCTAGGTTAGCATGTCTTTAAATTTCCACCATTTTATTTTGTTTCTATTTTATCTGTCTCATAAGTTAAGACATAATAACCTTATTTCAAGTGATAGCTTCCTCACATGCCGGCTATTTGAGACAGATAAAACTATCTCTTCTCTGGTTGAAGCCCAGATAGTGGCCTAGTCATCTTCCAGCTTCCATATTGGTCTGCACATCCTCTTTCCAGTGATTTTGGTATGTCAGGGAACCCAGTTTGAAACTATCTCTTCAGGAGTCTTTTGACAGTAAAATATATTATGGTCAAATATTTCATTTAGTACAAGAGTTTCACTTTCCTTAAAAATATATCTCATTTTTTCACTATTCAAAAAAGAATAATTATTCTCTCCAATTTGCTTACAAAATAACAATTTGACATGAGTAATCTATAGTACTACTGAGAAAAAGGTATGGTATAAAGTAAGGTTCATTTGTACATACCTGTATTCCCAGTGGCTTGGAAGGCTGAGGCAGGAGGATCACAAGTTCAAAGCCAGCCTCAGCAACAGCAAGGTGGTAAGCAACAAAATGAATCCTTGTTTCTAAATAAAAAAATACAAAATAGGGTTGAGTAATATGACTCAGAAATTGAGTGCCCTGAGTTCAATCCCCACTACCAAAAAAAGAAGTAAATGATAGCAAATTTTGAGCCATAAAAATCTGATTCCGTTTCACTTACAATATAGCTGATCTTGACTAAGTCATTTAACTTCTCTGAATCTCAGAATTCATAATTATCTAGTAAATAAGATAATTTTTACATATCTCAATGAATTTTGTGAAGTTCCAACAAAATAAATATGTAAGAGTGTTTATTATAGTTGTAACATTCACATTATGTGCTGTAGCCCTAATTCCTACAGAACCAGGATATGGATTTTTGCTTGATACTGAAATTAATTGCTGAATTATTTTAATTTTTTAAAAATATCTTTGAAATAAAATAGCAACTTACAGAGTCCTCATTGAATGTGTAGAATTTACACTTGCTATTATGTATACATGTGTATATATGTGTATATATACATATATACACACTTTTCTGATTAGAATCTCAACAAATGATGCACAGAGATTCTTTCAGTTGAAAGCAAGTAAATATTCAGATATGAAAATAAATCTGACATGCTATTTCCTTTTACTGGCATCAATAAGGCAACTAGACTTAATGAGAACCCAATCACCTTTTAGGTACATGCTCAGGAATACTAAAAGTGAAATGGAAGTAGGACCTTTTGTGCTTTCCAAAGGCAGAGGCTGAAGACAAAGCCAGTTATCAGATTTTGCACAAATGTAATGGCTAAAGGAGAATTATTGCATATCCTTAAATACATTTCACTTTTAAGAGTTCTTTTTAGGGGCTGGGGTTGTGTGGCTCAGTGGCAGAGCACTTGTCTCATGTGAGGCACTGGGTTCGATCCTCAGGACCTCATGAAAATGAATAAACAAAATAAGTATATTGTGTCCATGTAGAATTAAAAAATATTTACTCATATTTATTTAAATATCTTAAACACTTTTTTTAAAAAAAGAGTTCATTTAGGTTTCAGTTTGTTCTTCTAGTTATTTTTGTCTTTTGCTTGTTTTGTGGACATGACTATCATTTCAAGTCTTTCTGAGAACATTTAATAAAGATTTACTCATATCATTCCCATGTTCTAATCAGGATCTGTATTGTGTGTATGCAACCTACACAGTTTCCAGACGTCTCCTGTCTGGAAGCCTTTTCTTGGAATAATGTTCTGCTATAACCATCTTAATATTTTTAAAAAATTTTGAACAAGTGGATCTGTATAATTTTTCACTGGGCCCACACATTGTGTGGCTGTTCCCAGTCCTAAATGTCTTCCTTCTTGGGTCAATTTCATTTTATTCTTGTTTTTACTTTGTTCTCTGATTCTATTACTTCTTTCTTGCAACTCTGTAGTAATCACTGATAGCCTATCCAGTTTTTGAGCAATTTAATTGTGAAAATTCAAAAATTTTCTCTTATCTTACCTGTGTACTGGTGGGATTTTACCTCAAAGTATTCAGAGAACCTCCCCCTTCTTGTGGGGACTTAAAGTTTGTTCTTGGAAAATAAAATTTCTCTAAAGAATACATTTCTAAATAAGCCTGATACTGATACAATCACCTTTCAAGTTAGGGTCATTCCAAAGTACAAATAGAAATAGGCCATTATTTATATTCTTCACATGCAGCAGAATACAGCTGCATAATATTTTTCCTGAAAAATCAATTTTCTATGAGTATCTGCCCATTATTTTCTCATTAAACACCTTAACACAGAATTTATTTCAAGTGTTAGGTAATATATATGTTAAGATTGACATGGAGAAATGCTTTTTGAATAGTCAAACAAAACCCACTTTATAAGTTAGGAGGGTCAGGCATAGAAAATACTGTGAAGATTTCGAGATAAGATATTTTAGTATTTACTGTGGGCATGAGATAATGTTGGCTCCTCTGTGTACCCACACATACATATGGGGACACCTTCTTCTGCATATGTTTAATGATAGAGCAGATGCATTGAAGAGAGTTGGAGATACACAGAAAGGCTAGGGGTGCTGAGAAAAGCTATCCAAATCAAATCTCACTTTATCTGTCTTATTTTTAATCCATTTTATACTCAAAGTATTAGTATTTTAAGATTTAAAAAATATTCTAATGAATGCAGTTTTCCAGATTCACAAATTCTTCTCTGAAAAGGGGCTCAAAATATTAAATATTTGTAATAACACATCAATCTATGTGAAAGAGATACAACTTAAAATTGTAGCAAAACAATAATGAGCTTTTATAGATATAATTTCACATAAAGAAAAGAATTTCACATAAAGAAAGGTCATATTTCCTAGTTTTATCTTTGGTACATATTTCCAAAAGTATATTTTCTAATTAAAAAAAAGAGAACTCTTACCAAAGAACCATGTTCATTTGAAAGGCTTTAATGGTCAATGAATATCCAAAATCATTTATAAACTTGTATGAGGACATATGTATGTACAGATAAGACACATGTATATATAGATATACACATCTATATAAATCTCACAATTATATATTTATGTATCACAAAATTTTATGTGTCTATATTGTATCCCTCTCACAATTGCATATTCATACATATATTTGTAATTTTTTTCCTGAGAAGAGAGAGAGAAGACTCAGAGCTATATCAAATTCTAATTCTCCTATGGATCTGAATTTCAAAAAAAAAAAAAATTTTTAAATGTTCCTGTTCAAGAAACTAAGAAAACAATGTGCTGAGAGAAACTGAGATATAGTAGGAGGATGTATTTCAGTTTCTTACCTCACCAATTTTAAAATTTTGTTATCATTGTGTTGAAGAAAAAGGGTAAGACTTTAAGGTTTGAAGATATGAAAATTCAGTCAATTGATACCTTTTTCTAATATCTGGCTATTATAATACTGGACTAGAAATAGCCCATAGATATCAATTGGCCCATTCTTTCAAAATAAGATTATTTTGAAAAGTTTCTAAGTAAGATTATTTAGAAAAGATGATTTCTACATGTACAGAGTGGGTCTAACAGAGGATCTGGGCATTAGTAACAAGACACTTGTTTTTAACATCTCAATATCTAATTTTTTGTAAATTTATTGGCCAGAAATTTCTTATATCTTTTATTTTTAAAATATATACAAATGGTTAAAAAATTAAATTGTCCTATGTAGATCAGAAATATACATTTACCAAAATTTTCAGAGAAAGTGACTAAACTCTTCAAAACATTTTATTTTTCTTAAAATGATATTGTCATCTACAACCTCATTTATTCAGTTATTTTTCACATAAACTTGATAATAGTGATCAATTTTCTAACATGTATTTTCCAAATATATTTGATTTTATACCATTATATACAGGGAGCTCTGATTTGCATTTATTTTTATGACAAGTATCTGCATGAACAGAGTTTCTACATGTATTTAAAATAGCTACTGAAGTTCTCCACAAGAACTGAGACCAAGACCCCTGAGGTCAGATTTGTATCTTGATTGTATCACTGACCATTTGGATGATCTTGACAATTTTTAAAATAAAATCATAATACAAATACTCCCCATTGTCATAGGGAGTTTGTGAGGATTCATCAGTGTGAAACTGGCCACATCACGAACCCTCAGTAAGTGTCGAATAAGGCACTGCCATTGTTGGGGCTGCTGGGACCAGGTGTCAGACAGAGATTCTGTTTGGATGGATTACCTGGCAATCCATCACCCTTTTTTTGAAGAGCACTCTAACATACCTTTGGGGAATTATCTTTCCCCACTTTTCCTGGCACTGGGGGATTGGAAATTCACATGCCTGCTCTCCTACTAGGAAAGCCATCGAGGTACCAGGAGGTACCCTATACCAGAACCCCCCTCCCATGGCAGAGGCTTCCCGTGTCTGTTCTAAGCTCAGCCCTTCAGTCTCTTTGGACTTTAAATCCTGAGCATTAGGCATATATGGAAACATTTAAAAAAAATCTATTATAAACATATTTTATTATTATTTTGCTTATTTAGGAGTAGCTTTTTTAGATCTCTCTCTCTCTCCCTTATAGTGATAGTTTTACTTCCTCCTCTTTCCCCTTCCTCCTATCCTCTGGACTGGGGATGGGAATGAGGAAGACCAAAGGCTGATCCCCAAAGTGTTTCATTTTATTCTTATAAATTCTATCTGATGCAATGATATTTAGGGCTTTTGGATTATTAAATTTCACTCTCATTTCAGTTCAGTATTCCCTCTCCCCTCAGCATAGTTAATTTGCTTAGACATATTTATCTTGCACTTAATGGTGTCTACATGGACCCAGCAATTGACATTGTGGGAGAGGAGGGGTAGATGATGAAGGAAAGCAATTTGATGTCTCAAGTGACCGCCAAAGTAAATAGTTATTGCAGAAAAAAAAAAAAAGGACAATAGAGAAATCGAATTTGCGCATCAGAGTGCTAGTACCTGACAGAACCATCAAAGTCTGTGCTGTGCAAGTCACCTAGCAATAGTTATAGTCAGGGGAGAGCAGAAAAGGGACACTTACTGATGTGCTCTTACATGGGAGAGGCTCAGAATGGCCCAGCTACTGAGACTCTTTAAATAATCTAGTTCCCTTGGGGGTCCACACAGTTTCTTCAGCCAATCCTTGGGTACTGAGTTTCCTCCTATCTTTTTAATACTTTGACTCAAGTTACCGGGAGGTGACTTCTGTCACTTTACATGGTAACTTATGAAATGAACAACTCCTGAATACTGTGCTAGAAGTAGAAGATTTGTTTCCCTGGCATTCTTTTGTTTATTGCATAAGAAAATGTAGACAATTTCTCCTTTTGTCTTATCTGGTTGGACATTCAGGCTAGAATTCATTGGTGACTACAGTAGCTTCCTTTCAGCAAGGATTTGGAGGGAAAAACAGCACCCTCTAATTCTTCTATTACTACTTCTTTACTTTTAATTAAATTTTGATTACATATTTGCCTTTTATCACAAGTTGCTTATTTTATGCTGAAATGGATGAATAAAAATCCAAAACTTCAAAAATTTAAACGAAATCAAAGACAAAGATGATGCATTTTCATTTCAGAACATCAAATTATTTCCCATTTCCATTTATTCTGCTATTCTCTCTGCAGACACAAATGAATTAACTGTAAAAAATATAAATTTTTATTCAACTTAATAAAATTTCTTGTATTGGTTTTCTTTTAAGCCTGATATATATCATAAGTATGAAATTTTAATGTCAGTAAGTCAGATTATCGTGAAAATTTGCACAATTCTTTTTTCCCTCTGATATTTAGTGTCATTGGATCCTTTTCTTTATATTTAAACTCTTCAGTGACACTCACTAATGATTAATGACCCACTGACTTGTGCTGCCTTATAACATGAAAGTCACCGAAATGCCTTTTCCCTGGAGAGCAATTATTCTATGGAACAATATCCCCTACCTGGTGCATTGAAGTCCCAAAGGTTGGCTGTTAAACTTGCAGTTGTAATTCGTGAAAAAGTCCAGAATGCCAAGTTTTGAACTGCTGGGGATTTTATGCACAGTTTCATTTTACTATAAAGGACTTGTTTCTTTTCTGTCTTTGCTTGCAAAGATTTTGAATAAGCAGCAAAAAAGGCACAAACTTCAATGAAATGTTTTCCTATTTAAATCTAAAGAAGTCTAATGAGCAACTAAGTATCTTCCAGCATACAGCTGACAAGAAATACAGCAATTTAAGTATGTGTATATATTCTGATGTTCATGTATTTTGATATTTCAAGGCAGGTAAGACAATTAGAAGATGCAGCATAAGCTTGTGAGATACATTTTGAAAAAGGAAAGAATTTTGAAATGTCATTCTGCATGTAAAACCTCTGGTTCTTGAAGTAAAGGGTTTTCTATTAACCGGAATCCCTTGTCTATAGAATATTCAGAAGGATAAGTATATAAATAAAGATAATATCATTAAATATGCAAATTCTAAAGAATTCAGCAAACTTCTTGAGATATTTGATATTGAGGTAGACCTTGCCAACTTTCCCTATGTGCTTGTGAAAGATAATGCCTGTTTTGTTGATCAATTAGTAAAAATATTAGATTATATGTCTTTAACTTTCTTGATGCTATAAAAGGTGAAAGTAATATTAATCTTCCACAAAACGTCTTTACAGTCTTTTTGTGAACAATGAAGGAACAAAGTAACTGATGAAAATCATATGACTACAGAAAATAGAGAAATCTTTAGGAACATGCTTACTCATTGAACATGGGGGACAAGGATTTTGAGCTGAGTTTTCAATATGGTTATAGACTGAATACAGAGAAAAGAGGTAAAAAGGAAGAGAAAAAAAACTCAAGGCATGGCTTTGAAGCAGAAATACGGTGACTTGTGTAGTACAGTGCATAGAAAATGGTCTCCCTTGAGTTTCTACTATCTTAGAAAGTAGACTTCTATTAGAAAGACCCAGACATCCCAGAAGTGTTTGGACTAGCCAGTGGCTGTGAAATTGACGGCCACTGGTCTGAGGCCAGAGTGGAGGATGATGGAGTGGAGTCAAGGGAGCCATCCTGAAGACTCTTTCAGTAATTTACGTCTAAGGCGATGAAAGCCTGGAGCAGTGAGGTAGCTGGGGAAACAGAGCAGGGAGGGCAAAGAGGAAGGAATGATAAGTTTGGAGACAGATCGTAGTTAGAGGATGAAGGAGTGGAAAGAGTAAAAGATGGCTCCAAATTTTCTAATCTCATTCAGATGACCAGAAGAATAATAGCATCTGTGAGAGATACGATGCAGTTAGGTCTTGATAAACTGAATGTGATGGAAAGACAGTATAGTGGCAACACCCCAGCAAGCATTTTCAAACACAGGGCAAGAGAATTGCTGAAAGTTGAAGCTATATACAGATACAGATACAGAGAATATATACATATATGCACTGTCATCAAAAAATTTGATGAATAACTGTCATCAAAAAATTTCATATACATATACACAGTGTATGTGTATAGAGAGACAGTGAGAGATGTTGTGTGTGTATATATATATGTATATATACATATATATATATATATATATATATATATATATATATATACAAAATTCATGGATCAATATTATAAAAATAAATAAATGGGAAAACAGGAGAGAGACCTAAACTAATTCAATTTTGAAATAAGTAAAATTAAACTGCCAAATTTAGAAATCTCATTTATTCAAATCAAATATATGAGAGTGTTAGGGTCTGTAAACAAGTCAGGATGACGCCTGGCAAATGTTAGAGTGTGTAAACAAGTCTGGATGGCACCTGGCATTTTGCCAGAGGAAGTGGTTTGTGAAGTAATGCCAGCGAGCCATTAAGTGTGGAGATTCCTTATTGGTTGACTGCTGTATCTAGTTTATGTTAATTAAGATAAGCTGTGTGGAATGTATATATACCACTCCTGTCCTACAATAAACGGCTTCCACTCCTGCTATATGGATCTACACAAGTTGTTCATCACCCCCCGGTTGTTTTGCTGCAGCTGGACTGCGGCATGAGAGACTCCAGAGACATATCTCAGGCACTTTGCACATCAATTTCCTTATTTCTAAGCCAGAGAGAATTACTTTGGCACTTTTCAACTCCAAGGGAAATATCTAAACTTTTTACCCTAATTATGCACTATACTTGTAAAAATAGTGACTAGGTAGAAAATCAATACATAAAAATGTTTGTGTGTGTGTGTGTGTGTGTGTGTGTGTTTGCATGGTATAATGTTTCTTAATGTTATAAAGGTGTACATGTAATATGTCAACTATATATGGCAGTTTCTTGACAATTTTTCCTTATTGCCAGTGACCTCAACTAGCCAGCTATGGGACTTCCTTCTGGGTTACCCTATTTTTATCCTACTGATATCTAACTTGTCTAATGCAACCCACTACCATCTTATCCAGCTTCTCCCATTCTGGAGCATGGTGGCACTGACAGCTATGTGAGGAGGGACAGGACTGAGAAAAGTGTTCACTAGTCCCTGGATACCATCAGGCCATTAGCAGTTACAATATCCCTCAATTCTCCTCCTGCAATAGAAAGCAAGTGGAATGAGAAGAGGAGAAGGAGGAGGCAAAGAGGAGTTAGGAAGAATTAATCAAGGGGGAAGGAGAGATCAAGGACATGTCCTTTTCAATCTTGCAGGAGTGTTCTGAAGTCCCTCTTCATCACTTGAACACTTCACTCCTATTTCACAACTTTAATCTCACATACGTGAATTCTGCCGTGTCTCCTCTGTCCTCCATGCAGAGTGCTTGTTTTGCACAATTTTCAGGTCTAGGATATTGAAGGCATCCTAGAGAAGAGGACAGTCTTTTTGAAATCATCACTTTTCATTATCTGGCAGGACAAAAGGGAAGGAACAATTAAAAATGGGGAAGGGGGAGTTCTGCCCCTCACACTATAGTATGATATTCCTGGACCACGAAGCGCACTATTATAAAAGAAATTAACATCTCTGAAAATTTGAAGATTTTATTATCCATTACTTCTCCTTTCACTATATATGACATATTTCAGAGATGTTTTTAATACTTAAGTTTGGAAATTTTATGTTGCATTGCTCTGTTCCTAATTGTGCTGCTTATAAATCTTTAATCTCTAGATTAAATACTGTCATTTATATTTTCTGTTTCTTTGATTTTTTAATTTAATGTTTTAAATTTTTCCTATTATTCTTTGTGGAAAATAAGTGCTGAACTGAAATGGAAATATAAAAATTTACTCTTTCCCCCATTCTGCCACAGTGACCTTGGACAAATCATATTTATTTTAAATGTGATCTTTCAAAGTGTGGTCTTTTAAAGTGTATGCCCTCTCTGAAATTCGGTTGCCTCAATATAAACTGAGGATAATAATATTTATCTTACTAGGCTCTTGTGAACATTAAATAGTGTAATATACTTAGAGCACATGTTAACTATTATTGTTAGATGATAGCTTTAAAATCCTATTTTATACCACATTTAATGAGAAAATGTTTTTCTATATGGTGTGTTTTCTATAGTAGATGGGATAAAGAAATGAGGACATTAAACCACATTATGAATTACATATTATTCTTAAATTCAGAAAGTTTTTATTTTATAAAGATTTTTTTAAAGTTTCTGAATAGAGAAAAAGTCATTTTAAAATAAAATATAGATGGATAAAATTGGAGTGAACAGATGTCTAGAATCTCCTACAGTGAACAGATACTCCCATGTTCTTGGAAGAAAAGGTGATAAAATGGTCACTACTCTTGACCACTGTCAACGTCCAAAGGCAGAACTTTCCATTTCCCTGTGGCTACCAGCTGTGTATTTGTGTAGAGTTTAGTCTTATCATGAAGGAACAGATACTTAAAGAACAGATGCATACACCTACTTTTGTGGGCATAACAGAAAACAAGTAGATGGTTTTCATGTCACAAATAAACTATATTCTAAAAAATATTTCCAAATATGATTAAAAAAAGCAATAGAATTGAGTTGATTTTCTCTTTGGACCTCCCATACCTTACTCTACCACTCACAACTCAAACTGCAAGGCAGAGACAAGGTTGGCTCTGTATGCTTGGCCGCAGAGTGAGGTAGAGACATGGGCTCACATTCCTATCAGCTGGTTTCTAACAGTCTCCACTCAGGTCTCATTAGAAAAGAACATGGATCCAAGGGAAAGTCATTCTGTTTGGGATACTTCCCAAAACATCTTAAACTGAACATTAGAGAAAGTTTTAGAGAGAGAAAGAATATATAGAAGCCTAGCTTGAATGCTTCTTTGCTATACTGTTCTAGGATTATTGGAAGCCTGCAGGAGGGAACCTTTATGCTCATGAGACAGGCCTTCTTAGACTTTAAAAAAAAATAATTTCATCTAGAACTGGAATGAGACAAGACAAGACTGAGATTTGACTCACTCAAAAGTGAGCATTATTGGGGGAAGTGTAGCTTCATATGTTGTCACACCAGAAATACTGAAGTTAATTTAGGGAACTTAGCATATATTTACAATGTCATAATCTTTACTTTTTTTTCTGAAATTGGCTTTGTAGGAAAAAATATGTGGTTTTAACTAAAACCAGAGGACTGGTTCATTCCAGATGAAAAGAAAAGCAAGTGAAAGTGTTCTCAGAATATCCTTAGTTTCTCAGGGATTCAGGAGTGAAGGTACTGTATGGCACATTTCAATAGGTCAGGGCAAGAAACTGAATGAACTTACCCGGCAGTTTCTATAGATCATGTGGTCCACTCAAAGCCTTGTGCCGACACATGGATTGCTTGCTGATTCAGCAGGATTATTTTTAAGGATTATCTAATAGTCTTGAGTCCTTTGTTGTGGGGGAAGAGCAAGTGAGATGAAGAATTCCTCTTTTTATCATAAGTAAAGCCATACATAACTGGAGGCCCTGGTCAGATCACCAAGACCCGATTCAGTAAAGCTAACACTCTGGAACTGAGTTCCATGTTGCAGAATGCTGTGAATTATATAAGACAACTTTAGATGCAAAGTGGCAGCAGATCCCATGATATCAATCCACGAACATACTTTTCTGAAATTTTGTGAAGGAAATTAATTGCTGGAAGAGAGGTCAATCCTGTTCACTCTAATACTCAATGATTACTAACAACAACTAAAAGTACAATGTGCATATATAAACAAAGAGCATAGAGTTATTCTAGCCAGAACTGTTGGTCTTTAAAAAGAAAAAATCTATGATGAGACTAGGTTCTGGCAGTTATGTGACTTCAGAGTCTTCAGGTCACTTTGGGAGTTATCTGATCTTCATAATAGAGAAATGCTGAAAACGTATTTGATCCACACAACAGAGGTGATATATACCACTTAGGTTAAGGTAAACTCTTCATAAGCCAAAATGACAATTATCATGTGCAGCAAGAACTGCACTTACACTGGAAACCAAAAACATTGTGCCATGTGATCAGCTCATTTTCTCTCTGTTCAAAATTGTCATGGAGATCCAAACCATAATTTAAACTCATAAGTAAGAATGGATAGAGTTGCCCAAATCATCTCACCAGGGTGCACATCTGGATCACTATGGAGTTTACTAAGACTATGAATTATCCAGCTGTACCTGCAGATTCTGAAGCATGGGAATTGTATTTTAAAAGCACCCACATAAACTGTTGGCATCAGTTTGTGGTTAGGAATAACTGAAAAATCATCCAGTGTATACTGGTATCACTCAAGGACAATCAAATGCACTTTAGAAACATAGTAGCCTCTTAACTAAGCACTTCATGTCTCTATCTCCTGTCCCTAGATGAATAAGCACTACCAATGAAACACTTTCTCAAAATATCTTTGGTTACCAATTAGTTATAGTTTGGATAAGTGTTCCCCCAAAGATCCACAAGTTAAAGGCTGGATTACCAGCCTGTAGCACTCTTGAGAGGTGGTGGAAACTTCAGGAAGTGGGACTTGGTGAAGGTCAGGTAATTGGGTTGTGCACTTGAAGGAGATACTGAGAACCTGGTCCCTCCCCTTTTTCTCTTTATATCCTGGCTGCTATGAGGTGAGCAGGTGCCGTGATGGATTGCCTCATCACAGGCCCAAAGCAATGAAATCCATTGATCATGGACAGATGCCTCTGAAACAGTGAGCCAAAATAAATCCTTACAAGGGTAAGTTGATTATCTCACTTTTTAAAAATAATGGCAGAAAAATAACATTTTTTTTCTAACCAACTCTTTGTTTGTAACTTATTACCTTTATTTGATATTGTTGCATCTTGGTATCTGTTCTGCTTCCTACAATGAAAATTTCTCAAACAATAGTACAGCTGATAAGAGTGTCAACTCATGATGTATAAGCTCTAATGCATGTAGTTGGCATCTCATTTAATCCTCACGATTACCTTGAAAAATTATCCTTATTTTGCTGATAAAGGAAATGAATTTCAGTGAAGTTAATTGATTTGCCCAAAATGAAACTGGTTAAAAGAATGGCAAACACTTGAAATTGAATATATTTTGGATGAATTTAAAACCCAATGCTATCACCTCTAGGCATATTGCCTTGTATATTTGTTTTATACTTCAACTACAATAATTCTTTGGTATTATTTAACAATCTCTAAATTTGTTAACATTTCTTATTTTTTCCACTAGAACAAAACATTTATTATTTTATTACTTAGTATAAGAGTAGTAAAAGCAATTTGTACACAAAATGTTAAATAAAATTATTATATTTTATTTATAAATCATCTTATTTTGCCAAATAGTAACAGAAAATAACTGTTAATTCTAAACACTTATGTAACATCTTAACATCTCTTTATCTTATGTATAACCTTCATAGAAACCTGAAATATCAGATTATCTAATAATGCATTTTCCTTGTCCAAGTTAAGGATTCTCGAATTATATTAATTAATTTATTTAATTATTTAAAAAATAATACTTGGTAATTTTTATTAGGACAGTACACATACATCTATAGTGGATTAGGAAATGACTGACATATATTAAAGAACATATGCTCTTATTTCACCATAAAGTTCAGGGGAAAACATGTAAACCTCATATGTTTCAAATGCAAGATGTCAACATCACCCTTTCCTCTAATTGCTCTAGTTGAAAATTTATCAAACATTTACAATCTCTTTCAGCAGTGAGAAGCAATGCATAAGTACCTGCCTGCAAAGAGCATTGCCTAGACTCACCATTATTGCAAGAACACTTTCCTAAAAACCAAGTCACAAACCAGAGGAAAACTGGAATTAACAAAAGTTAAGGATATCATGGAGAAAAGAAGGAAGACAATAGAAGACTATGGTTAAAAGACTTTGCAACTTTGGAAAGGAACTCTAATAGCACTTTTCCCAGTAAGAAAGGGAAATAATTCTTGGGTATTATTTAACAGTCTCTAACTTTGTTAGCATTCCTTATTTTTTCCACTAGAACAAAACATTTAGTACTTTATTACTTAGTATAAGAGTAGTAAAAGCAATTCTGAATACAAAAAGTTAAATAAAATTATTATATTTTATTTATAAATCATCTGGTTTTGCCAAATAGTAACAGAAAATAACTGCTAATGTCCGGCCTGGGAATCACCCAACTCAATAACGTTGGGAAGAAAATGAAGTGAGTTACTCAGAAAAGATGTACCAGCTGTCAGATTTCATTTTTCAGATAGAGAGAGCTGGATGAAAGTGCATCATTACCAGTTGGCATGTTCCTAAGTGATTGGCCCACATGTTAGAATGGAGTTCAGCTGATTGAAATATTATTTGATCCTCCTGCAACATCACTATTAAATTTCATCTTGGGGTGTACCATTTGAGGGGGAGGGAGATGCAACCCCCCCTTATGTACATAGGACAACTTTTTGAAAATTAGAAGATAATAGGAGAGATTATAACCAATGCAGACAAGCTGTGGTCCCTCAGCATAAGCAAAGGGTTAAACAGAGATCAGAGAATGTGGAGGGCAGCTGATTGAAAGTGATGGAATGGTTGTTTAAGGAAACATGGATAATTTCTACTTCTGTTTTGTTGTTGTTCTTTTTAGATATACATGACAGTAGAGTGTATTTTGACTGAATCATATGGTGGTTCCATTCAAACTTTTCTGATTTTACTATTTGCCAGAATGGTTGCATCAATTTGTATTTCCACCAGCAATGTATGAGTGTATCTTTTCCCCCACATCCTCCCAAACATTTATTGTTACTTGTATTCTTAATAATTGCCATTCTGATGGAGTGAATAGAATGTCTGTGTAACTTTAATTTGCATTTTTCTAATTGCTAGAAATGTTGTACAATTTTTATACATTTCTTGACCATTCATATTTCTTCTTCTGTGAAGTGCCTGTTTAGTTCCTTTGCCCAATTATTGATTGGGTTATTTATTTTCAACAATATGCTATCTCCAAGAGACTAACCTCATAGGCAAAGGCATCCACAGACTGAAGGTAAAAGGTTGGGGAAAAAATTATCATGCATGTGGATCTTGTAAACAAGCAGGGGTTTCTATCCTCATATCAGATAGAGTGGACTTCAAACCAAATTAATCAGAAGGGACAAAGAAGGCTATTTCATACTGCTTAGGGGAATTACACATCAACAAGACATAAAAATTATAAGATTTATGCCCCAAACAATGGAGAATTTACATACATCAAGCAAACCCCAATTTCAAGAATCAATTGGCCAAAACATAATAATACTGGGTGACTTTAACACACCTCTCTCACCACTGGATAGATTCTACAAACAAAAACTAAATAAAGAAGCTATAAAACTAAAAAATATGATCAATAATTTAGACTTAACAGGCATATATGGCCTATTTCATTATTTCATCCATCAACTACTGAATACACTTTCTTCTTAGCAGCACATAGATCTTTCTCTAAAGTAGATAATATCCTAAGCCACAAAGCAACCCTCAGCAAGTGCAAAAAAAAGATCAATCATATCATAATGAAATGAAATTAGAAATCAGTAATAAAATAAACAACAAAAGCTACTATAACATCTGAAGGCTAAATAATACACTATTGAATGACCAATGGATAGCTGAAGAAATCAGGGATGAAATAAAAAACAAAATACTTAGAGGTAAATGAGAATAGTGACACAACATCAAAATCTCTGGGAGGCTATGAAGATGGTTCAAAGAGGAAAGTTTATTGCATTGAGCACATTGATTAAAAGAATAGAAAGTCACCAAATAAATAACCTAAGATTACATCTCAAAGCCCTAAAAGAAAAGAAGAACAAATTAACATTAAAAGCAGTATAAGGGAGGAAATGATTAAAATCAGAGCCAAAATTAATGAAATTGAAACAAAAAATTCAAAAAAATCAGTGAAACAAAAAGTTGCTAGCACTTTTTGTCATCTAAAATGATTGCTTTCTTTCAAGAAGAGACTAAACAATTTTGCCAGATGTTGGAGATACAACTTCTATTAACTTATATGGTCCACACTTTCTTTTAGCGACTAGTACAATATTAAAAGTAGTAGTACTAAGCCCCAAATATTGTCAAGTTATCACCTCTTAATTTTGCAAAGAGCATCAATGGTACTTAGCAAGTGCAGAAGGGGAAAAAATCGTTCATTCTACTTCCTCTCTATTTTCACATTTGATTTTTCTTCCCCGTTTGATTTGAAAATTGCTCTAGTTTTATTCACTCAACAAATTGTATTGAGTAACTACTATGACTCGGACAGTTACATAAGTGATCCCATCTGCCTTCTGATTAAAGATTTACTACTTGATGAATTTGTAACAAAATATCTTCTTTTCCATAATGTTTGATGTGTCTGTACTTTTACTCAAGATTCCTCTTCTTGCTGGCATGTCTTGCTATTTTGGTCCAAAAATTAAATATCTACTTTATGTTTTAAAATTGCGGCCAAGATTGACCTGTTATCTTAAGCCTTCTTTGATCCTTCCCACTCCTTAGAATATGAACACCATTCTTTTGGGTTCTAATTAAGCTCATCTATGTTTTTGCACCTTAGTTATGTACATAGACCTTTAAGAATATCCCATAATAAATATTCTATTTTATCTCCCTAATTATTTTTTTGGAAAATTATTTTACCCATTTTTGTCCATATGGTTCAGGTAGAACTCACTTCACCTCTCTGCCTGCATGATAGAAACATGGTCCAGATCAAAGACAGTCATAATTCTAAATTTCACTGACCACAATGAATAACTCAGAAGTGACAAAGATCCATGTGGTAAACACAAGATTCCACTTTGAAACTGATATGAATACTTGAAAACAAAGGGTCTCTTTACTGAGATCTCAATTACTAAACATTCTGTAAATTTGTGGGTCATATTTGCCATTGTTTATGGGAAGCAGGCCTCAGAGTGAAGTCATTCAAGAATAAAGAACAACCAAGAAGCCAAGAGGAAGACGAGTCCTAAAATATTACTTGAGCCCCTGGATCTAGCTGTGGTTGAAATAATTTGTATGCTTAGGCATTTTAGATATTCTTGATAATTGGTGTTATTCTGATTCAACTAGTTTAGATGAGTTTTCATAATTTGCATCCAGAAGAGTCTAGATTCATATACTATCTCTTTCATTACATGGAGATTTGAGAATTGCCTCTTCAGTGACAGAACTTTTATAAAAAAGGGGTACTTAATTGTTTTTGATTAAAAAAGAAATAAATGAATTAATGCATGAATAAATTAAAACATAAATAAATGAAGGAATAATTGGAAAACAGTGCATTTCATGCACCAACAATTTAGTGGGTTTTGAGTGGGTTGGGATCCCTAAAAAACTCCTTAAGATGGCTTAGTTGGTTTGGATGAATTTAATAAATGTCTCAGGACAATCAAGTCCTTTATTTACTTCTTAACAACAAATGATATCTTTCAGATCCTGTAGTTATATTCAATGGCATATGAGATGGTGGCTCTGTCTCTTCCCCTGGGATTGAGTTTCATGGTCTAATCAGACTCACCATTAACAATCTTCCCCTGGACAGAACAGAGCTAATATAGTGTGATGAGAGAGTGTTGGCTGGTGGCTCAAGCAGCTCTGCAAGTCTGCACATGTGGATTCTATTTTCAAACCTATGATTGATTTACTTTCTGACTAAGGTAAACCCTCCATTCTCCCATATGATGCTTATCAACAAATGGTGTCTGCTTAACTCATTTGTTGAAAAAAATGTAACCACATTTCAGAAATTTAAAATAATTTCCCATGAACAATCTTTGCTTATTTTTACCATAATGCAGTTCTGCATGTGGGATACACAACCTGATCAAAATAGTTATATAATGCTTTAAAAATTTAATATTTACTTTTATAAAGACATTTTCTTGTTTTGATAATCTATTATTTCTCTTATCTCAATTCCTAAGTTATTTTTAATCTCTACCAAAAAAACACCTCTGAAGTGTAGGTTGTTTTTAATATTCTCCAGTTTCTTCCTAAAGATTGTAAACTATTCAGACAGGGAGAGATGAATATTGAATAAGCATTTATTGATTTGTCTTAATAAGTCTTGAATTTGATACAATAATTATGAATTACACATATTTAATTTAATCTTTGACATTTATCATACATTGAGTTAAGTAGTATTAAATATAATGCAATGAAGTTTTATCTTAGCCCAAATTTACATCTCTCATTTATAATTTTAAATGCAATGGGCTTTTTAAATGTTTTCTATATAAATTTTATCTCATAAGTATTTTATATGTAGCTGATTTCTTCTATTATTGTATTATATCTAAGCTTTATCTCATATACATTTTTATATGTAGTGGTTTCATTTTTAAATTTTTTAATCCATTTTATGTTAGAAATATTTATATTAATGTTCTGAGATGAAACTAATAGTTATAAGTTAAGGAAGTAAAAGAATTATAAGCAATTTATATAAGCTCTATCTGGGGACAATATCTAAATATAACTGCTCACATTAACTATGAGAAATACAAAAAGACATGTACATATAAATATAATCTATATTAGAAATATTTCTATATCTATATATAATAATTTGAGAAATATGCTCTAGTGACATGATGTTTACCCATAGATATAGTTGGATCAACCTTATGAATTAATAGATGCATTTATATCCTTTTCCCTGTTTGATTTTTTTGAGATAAGGATTTCTTGAATTAATTGACTATTTCTACTGATTTTCTATAGATGATTAAAAAAGAATATGCAGTCTTGCATTATAAATTTGATTATCAGCTATATACTTTATAATGATTCATCTCTTATTCAGGCCATTACTTTTCTGCAAGTTTTATGTCCATTCTCAACATGAATTATTTTTTTCTCATAACTTTTTAAAGACATTGTCCTTTCAGTCATTATTTGATTTTTCATACATATATATTTTATTTTTTTCCCTAATAATTACTTACTTAGTTCTGTAATGATGTGATTTTAGTGAACTCATATTTCCACAATCTTTAATTCATATCACTCTTGTTTCATTATTTCACCTTTGTCTTGTCAATTTTTTTTGTTTCATTAGTTTTTTGTTCCTTTGCTCTTCTATTAGATGTGATAAATTTTAAAAGAAATCCTTTTTATCCTCTTATAAAAATTCTACAAGTTATTGTTAAACCTATAATTGCATTTTATGTTATTAAAATTGTGTTATTTTTTTCATAGTAGCCTTGTGTTTTCTTTTCATCTTTCTCATTGTCAATGTGGATAGTCACGTCTGAATATTTTACCCAGATTTTGTTAATACAAATATCCCACAATTCTTATGCTTCTTTATGGGAGAAGTGTTGATGTCCAGTACAGAGCGTCATGTAGTATGAAAGCTGATTATTGCTGGTTTGTATTCTGTCTTTATGTTTGTGACACATTGGTTCCTTGGTGGAGGTTGTTTGTTGACATAACTGGTAAATTTGGTCTCTGAGATGTGTGTGTGTGTGTGTGTGTGTGTGTGTGTATGTGTGTGTATATATATATATATATATATATATATATATTTTTTTTTTTTTTTTTTTGCGCCGGGGATTAAACTCAGGGACACTCAGCCACTGAGACATATCCCCAGCCTATTTTGTATTTCATTTAGAGACAGGATCTCACTGAGTTGCTTAGCGCCTCACTTTTGCTGAGGTTGGCTTTGAACTTGAGATCCTCCTGCCTCAGCCTCCCAAGCCTCTGGGATTACAGAAATGCTATATTTTTAAAGTAAAACTTCATACCACCAAGTCAGAGTTTTCTCCTAATCCAATAGGAGATAACTTTGAGTGCATTTAAATTTAATATCAAAGTAAAACCATAATCCCCCTTGTATTCAGAAGGGTTGAGTTCTGCACTCTTGTTACCCTTTCCCCTCTCTCCATGAGCTGTTCACCTCCACTCTTAGCCAGAGGAGAGAAAAATGGATAATGCTTTCTTTGAGGATCGCCCTGGGGTACTTGCACAACCCCAGAATTACCTGTGTAACTCATTTTCCCATTTGTGTTTCCCTCCTACATTTCACATCTTTACTTTTGTTGACCATCGTCTTTATTCTGTTGCCTCCACTGCCTTTCTTTCTCTAGGAAGATGAAGCCATTCACCTATAATGAAAAATTCTCATGGTGATGATGATGACATTGGCCTTCTCTTCTGTTTAACTATCTGTTTGCACATAGAATTAATTACCCGGGAAATGAGGTCTACCAATTATTTAACCTGGAATAATCTCATTTTCCACAGCTCAATCAAAATCCTGGGAGGTAAAACTTTTGAAAGACAATTCTCAGTATCTACAGCAATCTATTCACCAGAATACTCATTTGCTTCTAAAAAAAAAATCTATTTTACTTTACTCCATGATATTAACGGGACATTCAGGTCATTAAAAATTCTGCTTTTTATTTTTAAAAGCCTATGGGCTACAATTTCTTCAAAGCTGAAGGCAAATCTATTTCTTTAGCTTTTTCCACACTAATTTGTCCTGGTCAAGCCAAAAAAATATAATTTTAGTTCATGTGGTATTTAATTGTGAACAGTAATGGCTGGAGGATTTTAAGGGTCACTAGGTCCAGATGTTTGGTCATTAGTCACCACCATATAACCCTCCTTCAATATAATAAATATGGATAAAATAAGGAAACACTTCAGCCGTCAACAAGATTAGTGTTCAAGACTAATAGGAGCCTGATTTCTGCTTTTCAACTTTGTTAACATTTAACCCTTCAAGGGCAGAGGATTTCACTTGAAGTAAATCTCTCCTCACACACTCTGCTCTTATTTTCTGAAGTTTATATACCTTCATTAATGGCATGTCCATTCACCAACGAAATGCAGGCATGCTTTTAAGTATTTTAATACTTTACATCACACTTCATATCTTTTTTCTTAACAACATATTGGAATGTTTAAGAAGGTGTTTTTGTTGGACAGTCAGGTAATTGTCTGATAAAGTGACCACTGGCTGTGGCTATGGAATGGCCTATTTAAAAGAATTTATAGAACGTATCGGGCTGATCTGTACTCCTCAAATAGTAAAAAGATTATTTCAAAACTTCTTGTGTTTACACTTATTTTATAAAAAAGAAAAACAAATACCCTACAATCTTTGTCTCTCATGTAGTATGTCTCCCTAGGCACAATGGAAATAAACACCTGCAACCACATGGTGCCAAGCCATGGAATCTGGCTATGCTTCCAAGCATTTCTGTGACTTCTGTAGGTTGCTCTGCAGTGAATCGGAATAACTATAACACCCATGCAGAGTTGTTTGAATTCAGTATTCATTTTTTTATAAAGATGGTTCACTTCTTCCAGGTCTTCGAGTCCTGCCTCTCACAAGAGCTAAAGGGCAATGACTCAGGTGAAAATATTTCTTCAACCAAAAGAAAACAGAGAGAAAACAACAGATCATTTACTTTATGGAGAGCAGGCTGTGCCTTGCTCTAGGTTAATCCATGATGAGTAGAACTATTATTTTCTGACTGTGAACAACCCTGAGTTACTCCAATTCATAAAGCAATAGTTTGCCATGACTTACTTCATTTTGAGTGTAAGTACAGAGGTCCAATGACTCTACACCTTTCTTATACAAGTAAATAACCAGTATCTGCCTCGCACAACAATAAGACACACACTTAAGTAAATTAATTATGCTAATAATAATGACTGTAAACTTATTGAATGAATCAGAAGCACTGGATACATGGACATATAAACCTAATATCAGACCACCAAACAAAGCAACCCCTTCACCCAAGGCCAATAAAAGAAGGGGCACTTCAAGACATAGCAAGATGGGACCTGTCACCTGGTCACTCATCAAGAGCCTTGCCCAGGAAAATTGCAACAGAGATGAAACTCTGATCCTCCGTCTTCAGTGTTCACAGTTTCTCCTGCTGGTGGTGACCACACATGGCTCGCTCCAAGCTCACATATCAAGATGATATTCTGAAACTCTGACTCTCTGGCCCCTGGCCTAGAATGAGTTCCATTCTTTAACATCCCTGAGCCCTGAACACGTTCTTCCACTGGTTCTCGTTCCTAGGCTTATCTGACCACGTACAGTGACCTTTTACATTCCTGTCTGCTCTCTACCTCTGTTCTCAATTCAGCCTCCTGAGCCCCTGTGGACACTTTAGCCCTCTCTTAGTCTTTCTGTAATATATAAGTAAAATTGTGTAAAGTGTGATAATTTATGACAATTGGGCAATCCAAAAGCATTCAGTGAAGTGCAACCACTGAAACTGGTGTGCCTATGAATTTATTCTTATTTGAGAAATTCTGATGTTGTAGAAAAACACAAATGTATTTCACCTAGGTTGATAGCATAGTTTGCTCACCACATACTTCAACCAAAAGGGGTATGTGTAGGGTTGTCTAGTGATTAAATCCCTAAGCGACCAAAAAACCCTTCCTCTCATCATGTCTTCTTTTGTTTTCTTCTCTCTCTTACCACTCTCTCTTCTCCCTCCCTAGCTATAGTTGTCTCTGCTTCAAAAATTAACAATAATTTTCTCATGCCATACAGTCTAATGTCATAGTACAATGCATTTATACAAATAGATTATAAAGTAAATTCTATGTCAATATGATCCCCAAAAGCCAAATTTTGTAAGCATCTATATAATTGACTGTATAATTTATTTTCTATTGAGATGTTTTCATATTTTAGAAACTCAATTGCCCTTTAGTCTTAAGCACTAAACTACATTATCTGTTATTTACTTTCTTATCTATAACCTCTATTTTCAGAGGAATTTCTCAATCAAGATATATAAAAGAGTTGTTTGGTGAACGTGTATCATATATATGGCTATCTATTGTTTGTAGCACCATATGTATATATACACATCAATGTGTAAATTAATCTCCATTTATTTTAATTTGCCCTCATAATTTAGAAAGAGATTTCCCAATGCCTGCATCTATCTTTGTAGAGGCTAGAAATATTGTCACAATTTATGAAATGCATCACTGAGGCTCAAGTAATATATCCTATTTCTTTTCCAAATGTCAACCAAACACTTTATGGATTTTTATTTCCTCCATCTTCTCCTATAACCTTCTTAGTTAAATTATTAGTACATCTGTCTGAAAAAATCAAATTTAAAGACTTCAAATGTTTTCTTGGCCTTAGAATTGGTGTCTCAGGAGACTTTTCACTAGAAAGGTACATTGGATTAGCACAACCTGTTTTCCTATTACATTCTTAAAACAGAACTGACAGCCCCAAAGTAACAAGGATAATTTATTTGTTAGGGTGTGCATGGAATGTAAAGAGAGGACATATTTTCACCTTACCAGCATAAAAGAGACCAAAATAGGTTATCTAAGAAATAGTCTCATACCATTCCAATGACCAAAAGAAGATCACACGAAACAAATGTGTGGTAAGCTTCTATTAAATGAAATGCATTCTTACAAAATGAGAGGAGAGGTTAATGGTGAAAGAAAATAATGTACCAGCTTAAGAGAATTGTCAACTCAACCATAATTCTATGCTAAGGATATTTGGCATATGATAGAAATCTTGAGAGCACATTATCATTTAGTTTTATCCAAACACATGTGCCAGTGGAAGCCATATATGTTGATTAGCAGCAGTGAGGCATACTGAAAACTGAGACAGAATTTTTAATTCCTTAGGAGAAGAATAGGTTTAGTGAAGAATACTGCACTTGCTGTATTAATACTGAACCGAGTATGAAGACTGGATGATACTCTAAGATGAAAGGTAAAAATGTGCCACAAGTTATAAAGAACTATGATTTCTTCATTAAAAAATAAATTGGAAATATAAACAAAATATAAGCAATTTTATTATTACATGTTCCTAATTGTGTGAGGTCGAAAATGTGAATAGAATACACATGTTTTGTTTTGTATTACTGAGACCTTTCAATATGCCAAAGTCCATCACACAAAAAAAATAGCTTTTGTAGACTGGACTATAGCTTTTAACTTAGTCTATGCAGACTATAGTTGAATTAATGATGTCAAATAATGAGATACTTTCTGTGCAGTGAAAATCAATAAATTTCACACAAACAACCTACACATGTATTTTACCTTATTATTTTAACAACAACATATACATTTTAATACACAGGAAGCAAAAAGTATCTAATTATGGCTCATAAAAATATCAAATAATATAAGAAAAAAGTCTCTTTTAAAAAACGTTGTATCCATTTTATTAATTTTCTTTAAAGGAACAAAAAGCTATGAAATAACAAATGATGATTATATGAATTAAATATATAGGTATATATTTAATCATCCCATCCAAGTGTGAAAAAAAAAAGCTGAGCAAATGAAAAATTAGCAATTCTTTTTAGATGAGAGTATTGAAGTTGCTAGTAAAACTGTTGCCCTGAAAACTAGAAAGATGGACAGGCAGTTTCAGAGAATCACAATGCACCTGGAGCAGAAGCCTACAACTGAAGCCAGTAAGAAATATAATTGATGAATTGTATTGTATGTACAATAACTTGAGAGTTTAAAACCCAGAGATAGGCCAGTCTTAGGTGAGTTCTACCTCCAGAGGCCCAATCAGGTTCTTACTATAAAGTCTGGGAGAAAAATTACCCCTTGTTTCCATCATGGAGAGGGGGAAGAGCAATTATTTTGAAATATACCCAGAACTCTCTGTTCCTATTAATTATTTCTGGCCTTAAGGAAACTCTTTCAACAGAGGCTAACTGATTACTAAGCCCCAACCAACCTAGGAGACTGGAAATACCAGCACAGGCTCACTAAAAGACTGAGATCTAATCATGGGACTATAGAACATTCCTTTTCCCACCTTCTTACTGTATCATAAATATGATTATAGAACTACAAAACTCAAACCCTACTAAAGAAGTCTCGCAGAATGCAAAAGTTTAGTCATGAAAGAAAATTTTAGCCCCTGACACCATAGTTACAGAAAACATAAACATAGTCTAAACCCTTAGCAGAAAAACATGAAATCTCACAGTAAAGACCTAGCAGTTCCTTTTTTCTGATGATCCTGTCTGACTTTCAACTAAAAGTTAAAAGACATGCTAAATGGCAATAAATAAATAAATAAATCATACTGTGATGAGGTCAAGCAAGTATCAGAACCAAAACAAGATATACTAAAAACTTTGGAATTATTATACTAGGAATTTAAAATATCTATAATCAATATGTTAAGAGATTTGATGGAAAAGGAAGACAATATGCAAAAACAGATGGGTATTATAAACAGAAAGAAGAAAATTCAAAAAAAAAAAACAATCAAAAGGCAATGCTAGAAATCAAAAACACCATAACAGAAGTGAAGAATGCCTTTGATGGGTTCATTAGCAGACTGGACAGAGCTGTAGAGAGAATCAGTGAGGCTGATTATATATGCCAATATAAATCTCTAAAAGTACAAGGTAAAGAAAAAGAGGAATGTTAAATATTTCAGAATGGTATAACTAATAGCTGGGATTATTAAAAAAAAAAGATGTAATACATTCACAGAGGGAATGCCAGAGAAGAGAGAGGGAGTAGAAGAAAATGTTTAAAGTAGTAATACCTGAGAATTTTCCAAAATGGAGGATAGATATCACATCACAAATCTAGGAAACTAGGAAAATACCAAGCAAGATAAATATCAAAATTCTGTGCCTCATACAACATATTCCAACTGCAGAAAATCAAGGCAAAAGAAAATCTTGAAAAAGAAAAGAAAAAAAAACTATTTTAACTATTAAGAATAATAATTTGAATTACAGTTACATTCAGAGACCATAAAATTCATATGCTATAGTTTGGATCACAAATGTCCCCCCAGGTCCCATCTGTTGAAGACTTGGTTCCAAGTTGGTACTATTGGGAGGTAATGGACACTTTTAAGATGTGGGACCTTATGGGAGATTTCAGGCAATTGGGAGCATGCCCTTGAAGGAGATTGTGGAAATCTGGTCACTTTCTCTTTCTCTATGTTTTCCCCTGCTAGCCATAAGATAAGGAGTTTTGATCTACTACAGAGTCCCCATCATGATGCTGACACACCAAAGGCCCAAGGCAATAAGGCCAAACCATCATGGAGTAAAACCTCCAAAACTATCATATAAAAATATAAACATTTTATATTTCCTTTGTATATTTTATTTATCTTAAGTATTTGTTACAGTAACAGAAAGATGACTAATACAACATCCAAGTAAAATAAGAGTGGATAGAAATATTATGTTATTCAAGGAAGAAAAAGCCAGGTGTGGTTACATACACCTGTAATCCCAGGGGCTCTGGAGGCTGAGGCAGGAGGATCAGGCGTTCACAGCCAACGTCAACAACTTAGTGAGGCCCTAAGCAAATTAGCAAGAACCTGTCTCTAATAAGATATTTTTAAAAGGGCTGGGGATGTGGCTCAGTGGTTAAGCACCCTTGTGATCAAACCCTGCATAACAAAAAATAAATAAATAATAAAAATTTTAAAAATTAACAAATCAAACTAAAACAAAACCCAAAAATCTGTGGTCTACAAATTTACACCTCACAAGCAAAGCATAAAGACATTCTTAGACAAATAGAAATCATGGAATTTGTCCCTAGTAGATCTGCCATGCAGAATCCTACAAATTCTTCAAAGAGAAGAAAATTATATAGGCTAGAAACTCAAGCCCATATAAAAGGAAATGCAGTTTAGAGGAACTGTTAAGTGAAGGCAGATATTTCATTTTTCTTGTTTTTAACTAATCAAATACATAATTTGTTCAAAATAATAACAATAAGGTATTCTGTGATTATAGCTTATGGACAAGAGAAATCCATAAGAGCAATATTATAAAGTATGGAACATAAAAATGGGAAATGAAGTGTTTGCTTCACCATGAAGCAATATAGAATTACTTGAAAGTAAATTTGTATTGGTTGTAAATGTATATTACAAACTCTAGGGCAAATACAGGTCAGTCATTTTCCATGGCTTAACTCACATAATTATTTCAATTCTATGCAGTATTGTATTAGTCATGAGAAATTAAATATGCTTTAAAAAGCCAAACTACAGTTTTCTAGATGAAGAGACTAAAGACACATGGAAATCAGTTAATTCACACAACTACTTGTGGAAGACTCATAATTTTAAACATCTCTCTCAGTTTCAAAATTTTATACTTTCTACCACAAGTGCAAAATGCTTCCCATGTGTGATTTGTCTTTGCAAGGAAATTCAAGGAGCAAATTCATTATTAAATAGTCAGAGAAAACAACCAAATCATAATAGATATTTTTTCTTAAAAATGGTATCACTATGAGTAAGATGTTTTGAAATTGCAAAATTGTGTTTTGCACATCTACATTAAATGACAGGAAGTGATAGAGAATACATATCCCAAGAAACGTGCAATTCTTTACATTCCAGGGAAAATTCTTTATAAACTAACTTAAAGGTAAAATTGTCGAAGGTGGGAAAACTGATGCCGTCTCATGTCCTACAGAGGCATGAGTCCCGTCATTCCTTCAGTAAGCATTTGTCCACTGAGTACAGTGCTGCCAGTAAGATTCTAGTATTTCTGGAACCTCTGCTCTTAAGCATCTTGTGATTGTTATTATTATTGTTGATATTGTGGATTGAACCCAGGGATGCTTAACCACTGAGCCACATCCCCAGCCCTTTTCTATATTTTATTAGAGACAGGGTGGCACTGAGTTGCTTAGGGCCTCACTAAATTGATGAGGCTGGCTTTGAACTCAGCATCCTCCTGCTTCAGCCTCCCAAACTGCTGGGATTACAGGCGTGTAGCTTGGCTTTCTCGTTATATTTTAATGGCTAAAATATTAGAAATTTCTTCTTTATATTGTTTTAAAAACTGTCCTTACTAGCCCTAATTCTGCACTTTGATAGAAAATATTATCTTTGCTACATGATAGCTCTGGGAATATTTGAAATATGTCTTATTACTTGTCAGAGATGAACATTTCCAATCTTGTTGCAATCTGTATGACTTGCAGTTTTCCACCTGGTACTCTGAGGAATAGTTCCAGCTTGGTAGCCCACGTTTGCCGAGTGTTTCTCTTGGCTATCACAAAAGTAAGAAAAGATATCAACTGCCTAGATTAAAATGTTAGAAAATCTCACACAAGACATACATTCCACATTTGGGCAGATCTGTGAAGGTCTCTAAAACAAAGGCATTGTTGCTCATTAAAGTAGTGACCCTTTCGGACAGAATCTAGTGCACCACAACTCTTCCAGATCTTTTCCCCAGCTCAGCAGCAGCCCAAGAGACAGTTGCCATTTGGCATGTTGATGTTTCTTTGCTTTGGGTGTTTCTTCCCCCCATTTTTGCTCCTTTCTTCTGTGCTCGCACCTTAGATCATTAAGTTGGTCTCTACATTATATGTCACGATGCCTCATAAGACGAAATGTCCAGAACTAAGAACAAATACAGCATTTTTAAAACCACCTTCTTGGATCTTGATGCTGAAGTCGTATGTGAAGATAACTGTATTACTTGTTTTTGGCATCCAAAGTAAGCTTATATTAAATTCTCAAGGCTGAAGACCTGCTCTCCACACAGCTGGAATTCCTTAAAAACCACCTGCAGACTCGACGTCTCTCCACATCTACCGGGGTAGTTGGCGCTTTAGCTAACTTTGAGACTAAACAGAAGTCACCCCGGCAGTGACCCATAAGAATGTTCTAATAACTCAACTTCTACCCTCTTCTCACTTGCATCTTTAGTCTGTTGACTGGGTCCCTGCCTGTTTACCTGAGCAGAAGTTGCTGCTTGATGATTTGCTATTTTAGAATGTGTGCCTGGTTCCTAAACCTGAGTAGAATAACTGAGGCTGTTACCAGCTTTAGGAGGTAAGCCTGCCTGTATTTCAGAATGAGTTCTGTAGTGGAGTTTCCTGTCACCCCAACATTGCCTTCACTATTGTTCCTGCTGTTCTTGTTAGGTCAGATATGCCTGCCCAGCACAGGGGCCTGCCTGCCCAGAGTAACAGGCAGAGCTCCATGAAGGTCCTAGGCACTGCTGGTGGGCTCCATGGTGCTTTGAAGAGGTAAATCACACTTTCTTTTTATATAAATAGTATAGTAATTCTTTGTCCTGTAACAATTTGAACTTGTTTTAAGTCTGTACTAATAGTGACATTTTATTACTGGTATAATTAATAAGGATATAATATTTTTGTATTATCATAGTTTACATTCTCCAGATATTCACAAAAATGCTTACAGTATTCATGTTTCCAACTGTCCTTTGCTTTCAGTTAACATCAATCTCCACATTGATTGTTTTGCCACTGAACTACAGTGTATGGTTGAATTTTTTAACTGACACATAAAAATTATGCACAGTTATGGGATACCCTGTGATGTTTGGATGTACACATATATGTTGCATAATGTTCAAATCAGGAGAAGCATAATTATCTCACACATTTATTATACTTTGTGGTGGAAACATTCCAAATTTGTTCATTGGGCTTTTTGGAACTATAATACTACATTTCCATTATCTTTAGTCACTCAATGTGTTACACATGCATTCTAGTTTTAAAGCTTAGAAAAATCGATACTATCCCTTTATTATGTATGAAGAAAAGCAAATTGTAAGTGGATCAAGGAAAGAGCCATGTGGCTTCCCTCTATAGACAGTTTTCTGGGTTAGCATTTTTCTTGATCTCTATGTCATTAGACCTTGGTTTTAGCATTTTATCCTCTTCTTACTTTAACATAGATATCCTAAATAGTTGCAGAATATATAATGAGTAAATGTGGGTTATGACCTTTACAAATTTTGAGTTATAGTTTTTCATCATTAAAATATAAATAGTCTAAATATAAATGATAAGAATTTAGTATAAGTGGTATAGCTAATATTTGAGTTGTAATTTCACAGAACTTGCTAAGACTCCCTAAATGTATTATATTATATTTACATTCACATGCAAATAATATACCAAAACTAAAATTTGCAAAAATGACTACAATAAAATTATGAACAATGCTTACTCATAATTGTTGATGCAAATACATCAGTAAAATATAAACCTGTCCAAAATTCTCAAAAAAATCACAATAAAGAAAACTTGATTTCAAGAGGGGATGGATAATTTGACAAAAGCAAATCTGATTATACTGTAAAATGTCATAATGGAAAAGCAACTAAGTCTCAACAAATTTTAAATAATATTTTATAAAAATCAATATCTAATCCTAATTTTAAAGTAATAATTTTAGACAAATGTTTATATGACTCTTATAATGGCAAAACATATATGTAAGATTCAAAAACCAAAATTCATATTGAAGAATAAAGTACTAGAGACAATTTTATTAGAATTAGGAACAAGAAAATTGTAATAATCACCAGCATAGGTAACATTATATAATACAATGGAACAAGACAAAATTAAAAGTATAAATATGAGAGGGAGGAGACAAGATAATCATTATTACATTTAGTAATCATTATCTACATTTAATTTTGTCCAATGCTTAGAGACTTCAAGGAAAAAAGATACTTCATAGAGTCAAATGATTGAAAGAATACAGAAAATATTGATAAAGTAAGATTTTTAAAAATAATCAAATTAACTATAGGAATATTAAATTGATCTTCATGAGTTGAAGTTGTCATTCTGTTTACATCAATAATAATAACAATAAGCAGCAGCTTAAAGTAGAGGCTATCTTTGTTAGGGTCACCTCCTCTCTTTAGCAGAATCCCAGTCTTACAGAAGGGAACTATAGATGTCTTCCATGGGCTATTATCCAGATCCTCAGTTATTCCAGCCACCTGTTTTGTTTTTTCTGAACCCAATATTTCCCTTTGTTTATATAGATACCCCTATAAAGATTCAAATAATTCAAAATTGTTTGTGAAAGTAGCTTTATTACTTTCAAGCAAACCAAAGAACTAAAAAGTTCAACATGTGTAGCACCAAAATAAAAGGAAGTTTAATCACAAAAACAAAATAACACATGAACAATTAGGTTTTATTGTTCCCGGAGAGGTACACCCAAACAGTAAAGATATAGGCTTTCTCCCAAACTAATATTACAATTCCACAATTCCACTATCAGGGCAAGACACTTAACTAATACTCTAATTTACATAAAAGAAAAGAAAAGAAGTAGAACTATAATGCAGAGGATCTGCCATTAGATAGTAAAGACTTAAGAAATAAACCTTGTTTGTAATCAGAAGGAGCAAGAATATACACATAGATGAGTAGACATCAATAAATTGTATCAAGAAATTCACACATGATAAAATTCTAATTGAAAATCAGTAAAAATTACTCAAACAAATGAAGTCATACTCCTTGTCCCTCCCTCTCTCCCATTTTCTTTCTCTCTCTCTCACAAACACACACAAATTGGCTAATGATAAGAGATCTTCTCATTTGATGTAATAGTAAGAAGTTATTAAAATGCAATTATGATGCCTTATAGGAATTTCATACAACATATTTGACAATAATAATAAGCAAAAAAAAGTAAGATACAAGTTGTATGTGTGTAAACGTTACAATCATGTGGATACGCATGTGAGATTTAAACAGATATATGAAGATTAATGGGATTCTCCCTAGTATGTATGCACATTTAATCTTGAAATTCTTGGTAATTTTGTTTACTTGTACTTTCTAAAAACACTTTTAAATAAGGCGTGCTTTGCTTCTTTCTATTAAGTATCTTGCTGGTCAATGGACTCACAGGAGGCACTCAGTTTTACCACTGATTCTTCCTTGCCATTTCCTACCACTCACGTCTTGTAGTTTATGCCTTGTTGCTTACTTATGTATTATTTGTTACAGTCCTTACAAACTTAATTATATGTTCCTATGTTCTACCTTTTTTCTTTTTTCACTGACTGTATTCTAGGCAACGTGAATGTGACTATCATAACTGCTTATTTACACTCTTTTCTAGTAAATTTATTATATTTTCACATATTAAGTATTATACAAACAATATTAATTTCTCAGACCAAAAATAAAATATCTACTAAGAAGGAAGGACATGTAAAAAAGAGAAGACAAATGCAATAATCACAAAGTTTATGCTTATATAGTCCTTTTTAGGTAGCTGGCAGTGTTATAAGCAATTTATATGCTTTTAATGCTCATAATAACTCTATAAAGTAGGTAGTATTGATAAACTGTAATGTACAGATAAAAAATCAACCTTAATTATAAAGATTTAAAAACCAGGTATAGCCTTGAAATGAATTCAGAAAGTCTGGAGCACTCTGGAATTATCTAATATGTCCCTTTGTATTTCAATTAATATTATGTAAAATATACACTAAATAATGTAATTTTAGAAAACTCTTGAATATGTGCACATATATTTATATATTACACATATTGTTGAAACTATGCTATATATACTTTTTTTGGAGGATTTCTTAAATACAGGAGATATTATCATGGGTCCCATTATGATATATCTAAACTATAGTTAAAGTTTAATTGATAAAATTAATTAAAGGTTTTCTCTGACAAGATATAGACAACTCCAAAGTATTATTTAAAATTAAAAAAAAAAAACTGAAATTGCCTATATCAAACTTACACAAAATTTAGACTATTTAGGGAGTCTGTAGTTCACATTGCTTTCTTGAGACTGCCCAAGTAAATAAGACTTGCAATTTACAGAATATGCTTGGTTGAGTTTTTCCCAAATTATCTTAATGGATTGCTGGCAGTAGAACAGGAATTTCATTATAGTAAGAGGAGCAGCCAGTAACTACTTAAAGCCAACCAACCAAAAGATTTTGGAAAAAAGTGTTGTAAAGTCATTTGCAATGCAGCACCAAAAGCATTTGAGGAAGATAAAAATGTTTTTGGCAAATATGTTCTTCCACACCTTGAAAATGTGTTCTTTACTTATACTTCTCATATTCTAAGTAAACTGTGAACTTTAGCATTGCAGCCCTGTCAATGCAATAAAATGACAAGCTATTAAGCCATCTAAATTGCAAAAAAATAAAAATATTAAATCTTACAGTTTAGAGAGAATGCTTTACACACTTCCTCATGAATTCATAATTTTTCCCATTTCATTATGGTTTCAGGCGATGGAATAGCTACAGCCAGAATGGTCCCATCTAGCCTGGTGTTATTTTATTAGTTTGATATATTTGGCAATAAGAAACATAATTATCTTTTCAACAGACTTAGTGTTGGTGGTATGAGACATTATTAATCTTCAAAATACAGTTTAATACCTATTTTGGGTTAATTGAAAGGAAAATAATGTTCTACTATTTTCTAGAATGTGATAATTTTTATTTTCATGCTTTGAAGAGCTCTGTGCATTCTAAAGACAGTGGATCTTATTTCTTAGGAAGATCATATTTTTTTAATTTTATTTTTTTAGTTGTTGATGGACCTTTATTTTATGTATTTATATGTGGTGCTGAGAATCAAACCCAGGGCCTCACACATGCTAGGCAAGCGGTCCACCACTGATCCGCAACCCCAGACTCAAAACCATATGTTCTTAAAAAGATAATATGCATTAAATAAATATGGAAAGTATTCATTAAGAAGTTTTCCACAATTCTTTTGTTCTGATTCTTACATCTTTTTAATTGTATTGCATCTTCCTCTCCATTTCCTTAGGCCTAAATTTATCAAACTTCCCTGCCATAATCCCACATAGGATAGATTATCTACTAGTCACTAATCAATGTATCCATTCAGCCTTCTTGAGATAGGATGGGAGAACTTACCTCATACTCCAAAACTTTAATCTGCTTATTTTTTTTTCAGTGAGTCAATATAAGATGATAATAACAGATAAAACAAACTTGTTTTTATTATCCTTCAGTGTTTTTCAAATCAATTTGTTGCCACTTTTAATATATGAAGGCACTATTTGTTGACAGAGAATTGACTTTGGAAAATATTCCAATACCACTGCAGTTACGACATACGAAGTTCGCATTGTTCATTCATTTAGTGCATGTGTTTTGTAAGCTGGTAGGTTTAGGTAGACCACCAGGCCAAGCACTGAGAAGATATCCCTTAGGTCTGCTCTTCAACGCTTATCTACAATTTGAAGTACTAAAAACTACAATTTTCTTCTGCATTTTCATGCCCAAATTCTTTTTTTTAAATTATTTGTACATTGGGGTTAATTTTGATTTAATCATATAATCATGGAATATAATTTACTTATTTTTTATATGATGGGAGAAGATAAGCTATTGTTTTACCATATTTTTATCTAAAAACCCAATGTATCTATTTAAACATGTGTGACTGGATTGAATTTCTTTTTTGGTCTTTGAATTTCTATCCCCCACTCTAACCACCCCCAAACAGAGCAGTTAGATTTACAGTAGGAAATATCTGGTAATATGAAACACCCACTGGAATCAAACAGAAATGATTCCCAGTCCTTATTTTGCCATTTCATGTTTGTGGGATCATCACTGAACTACTTAACCTATCTAAACACCAGTTTCCTTATCTGTCAAGTGGGCACAGTAATACTATTTCTTACGTTGTTATGTAGATTACTATATAACCTATGGCATTTGGTAGATACATATGATACTTAGTGCATTTTTTTTTCTATAGCAACTTCAACTCCTCTTTTGGATAGCTATTTTTAGGAGTCTTAAAAAAACTTCTTTAGTGGCACCTATAATGATAGGAGTTATAAACTCTTTACTTTTCCATCCTAATAGGAGTGACCACATTGCATGTAAACCAACTGCTTGTAAAAGTTCAAAACCAGAGGGTATTTGTTTAAGATTTATTATATGTGCCTTACAGACTCATTTGGATTCTTCATGTTTAGTTTCCCCTTTCACTTTGCATGCAAGAAGATGATAACTGAAAATAGATATAAGAAATGTTTACAGTTTGGTTTATCCTCTCATGTTCTTCATTAACTTACTGTGGGTGCTGTTCTTTTAAAAGGCCAGGGTTCATGGTTCTGTTTTTTAATTGCAATTCGCTTTTTCCGACTTCTTGCAGGATCATCGGCTTTATCATTGCTTGTGAGATTTACAGCGCTTCCTTCCATCGTCAGCTTGCTAATAGGCAGTTGTTGAACTCTCCGGGGTCTAAGCGAGGAAATATGAGCAGTATGTAATTGCTACAGCTGGAATCGCATTCCACTTCAGAAGCTTCTTAACAGCATTCTCAGATGTGTGAATATCCATTAGTGACCCAAGGGGATTACTCCCTGGCACCAAGTTTACCTTTATGAGAGGCCTGGATGATGAGACTATCCCCTCCCATAAGCAGAAAGTGAGGCAAAGCAAGGGGCTTGGAGGTTGGTGGATACAAAAGGAACATGTGTGGGAACATGGAGTGCCTAAAAGAGAGAAAAAATTCACAAAGAAAACCATAAAATTGGGCCTCAGGGTACATAAATTTAATATTTATATTAAGTAAATACCTAACATATTTATCAAAACATCCAAGGGCAATAAGGCTAAGTAACATGATTTGATCTTCCTGTGTCTGTTTATGTGGATGGTAATTGACAGTAAGCAACACTGAACTTTCACTTCCTGTTCAGCAAATCTAGGACAGACAACACTGGGAGGATGACTCAGTTGCTCCTACAGCAACTGCCCTTTGAGGAAAAAGCTTCCTGATTTCACCATGGCTCTTTTTAAATATTTCTTCTTTTCCTGCCTACCCCCAACAGCTTCTCTTTTTGCAGCAACATCTCTAACCACTCTCCCCTAGATGTTTTAGCAATCAGAAAGTTTCTCCAGAACGTTTTTTTTCAGATTAAAGGAGAAATATTTTTAGTGGATGTGGTTATCTTACAGAAGAGGTTCAGGGATTCCCTCTCATGCACCATGCCCGCACTATTACATTCGCATAATCGGGGGAAAGACTATGGCATTGAGAAGACTATTACCTAAAGAACTATTATATTGAGAAGACAAGTTAAAAAAAATTCTAGGTTAAGTTTTTATGATTAACCTCATGATATAAGCTAAATGAAGAAAGTTCAAATCAGAATCTGTGGGTTCTCTGGCTACACGGTACATTATTCACAACTCCCAATATAGAAATTTTTGCTTGTAGTAACAGTGCATACTATTTAATAAGAGTATAACAAATATCACATTTAATAATATACCATTTTAAATTACTGCTATGAGATTTAAAAGAATATGTGAACAAATGAATGAATGAGTATAAGGAACCATAACTAGAATTAGAAATGTCCTACGCAAAGAGGAGTGGGCTGCATGGTTCATGAACAGATGGGTATTTGGATTTCATCCATGAGAGCATATTTCACAACCCTGGCTGCACATGAGAATCACCTAGGGAGCTTTTAAAAAAATGTTGCCTGAGCCCCACCTCCAGAAATGCTGATTTAATTGGCCTGTGGTGAGCTTAGGTATGGATATTTATTAAAAGCTCCCCAGATGATTCTAATATGCAGCCAAAGTTAAGAATCATGAAAGTACCATCTTGTAAGTAGTCTTAAAATGACTTACAGATTATAGGAATGAACATATCTCTTTGATCTATTAGGAGAAGAGAACTAAAAAATAGGGAAAAAAGAAGAAAGAAATATATTCTGATCACAATACATTTATTTGACAGTTGGTGATATGTATTAAGTTCTTAGTGGGTGTCGCTCTGTTAAATATTGATGCCATAAATATTGAGCACAAACTGACTGTTGTGGTGTTTATAGTCTATTGAGAGGAAACAGATTAATCAAATAAAACAGAAATGCCCATGAAATTATAACTCTGACAAAAGCCACGAAACAAAAGCACTCTAGAAAATGGGTTCTATATTCCTTGGGAGGCATGGATTTCACAAGGAAGTGATATTAGAACTGAGATTCTAATTACAGGCAAAGATGAAGGAGTAAAGTGACAAACGATAGAGGTAACAATATGCACAAAAGTCCAGAGCTTCCCAGGACAATTTATTGAAAGAAAATCAGTTTGTCATATACAGGCCAAGGGGAAGGTTAGTTTGATGTGTATGTGGAGAAAAAGACAAGTCGGAGTTCATGCATACTGATCATGTAATGCTAGTCTGTAGGACACACTAAATTTTTTTTTATTATTATCCTAAAGGAAGAGGAAATCAAGGAAGGATTTTAGGATGATAAGATTATCAGTGAGGAGAAGGTATCAAGAGGAGGTAAGAGTAGATAAGGGAAACTAATTAGCAAACTAGGCCAACTAAAAGACAATAGAAGCTTGGCTTAGGGACATACAGTTCAGATGCAGAGAAAAGAAGGATTTCAAAGGATGTTTTGGGTATGGAATGTAATGGGATGTAAGTATGTTAAAGAAGAGGACCATATTTATGGAGACCATAAATAGTTTTTGTTCATTCTGAATTAGAATTAATTCTATGTCACACAAATGGAAATATCAAACAAGTTATGGATTTTGTAAGCTTGGAGCTCAAGGCAGAGTTTTTAAAACAGGAAATACAAAACTGGAAGTCATTTTCAAACAAATCGAGTTAGTGCATGCCATTGAAAAAATTTTTCTTTGAAGAAATTATAGAATTTGAAGAGATCCTAGCACTTGATCTTTGAAAATATCCAGCATTTGACCAGAGTAAAACCAGGAAAAACATGGTCTATATTTACATCAATCTTTTCTCCTTTTATTTTCCAGCATTTTTGCATTATGATACAGGATTTTCTGTGGAGTTGGAATTAGTTAAGCCAAAACCTTGTCCACAGTGTCTTTGCTTGCTATCAAATGACCTCTGAAAGTATAGATTCATTAGAATTTTTATGATAAAAATATATTAAGAAGGGCTGTGGCTGGGGCTTAGAGGTAGGGCACTTGCTAGGCATGTGTGAGGCACAGGTTTTGGTTCTCAGCACTGCATATAAATAAATAAAATGAAAGTTTCTCAACAACTAAAAAACATATTTTAAAAAATAGATTAAGAAAGACTAATCTGCTGCTCAAAGAAAAATAGATGATTAAAAAGGAAGTAAGAGGTTTCAAAATTACTATAGCATCCAAAGCATTATAAATACTGATTTAATTAGTGATGTGTTGGTATTATGGATTAACTGGTTCTCTAAAGAGAGAGAGAGAGAGAGAGAGAGAATTTTTAATATTTATTTTTTAGTTTTTTTGGCAGACACAACATCTTTGTATGTGGTGCTGAGGATCAAACATAGGAAAATATATATGATGTATTGCATACATTAAGTAGCTTGATTTAGTTATTCTATAATTTACACATATTTTAAAACATGTTATACACCATAAAAATATGCCATTTTAATTGTTAAAAATAGTAACTTCTTTAAAAGAACCCAACAAATAAAAATCAGATTTTTTTTTAGTCGTCTAATTAAAAAATGAAATATTTTAAAATTCAAAATAACAATGTGCCGCAGTCTGGCTGGGCACAAATAACCGAGCCGCCACACAGCCTTGTAGGTTCAAACAGCAACTCTTTATTCCCGAACTCTCACCGGCACGCTACACACACTTTTCGGGAACACACTCCCTCCACCCGGCTCCACGTGCCAATTCTCTCAGAACCCTGTGAGAACTCAACGGGAACTCCAAAGTAGTGGGTGCCCCAGGCAGCAGGATCCGCCCTAATCCTGGAGCCGCCCTAATCCCGGGAGCAGGGTCACCTTTCAACCATTCCCTCTAGCAAAATGCTAGGCGTCATTCCGACTAAACTGTGGCTTTCAACAACAATGCGTTATGTAAAAATCATACAGCAAGAACAAATACTATATAGTTGTCTTAAAAATGAAAGAGACCTGTGTGTATAGACATTTAGAATTTCAAAAAGCTACTTATAGAACATTGTACAAAGCAGTTTTGCAGCATTGGTCCTATTAACATTTGGGGCTAGATTATTCTTTGCCATGGAGGACTGTTGTGCACATAATAGGATAAAGAGCAGTTTTCCTGATCTCTACCCTCTAAATGCCAGTAAAATCCCAATTGTGACATCTAAAAAATGTCTGCAGATATCACCAAATGTTCCCTGGAGATATTTATGTAAAACTCAAATCTGTTTTATTTTTGTTCTATACATATGCATGTTTATTAATAACTGCAAAGAGTATAATTTGAATTGTGAGATAATATACCTGAGTATGGGATGTATTGGATACTGTGTAAAATTAAAGAATAAAATACTTATTTCTGAAAATAACAAAAAGAAAAGAGAAACTTACATGTAATTATTGCCCATTTTTATTGGTATAAATACTTTCACCAAGACTGATTACGGCTTCAATGATGTCCCTGAACCCAGAGTTTAGAATAGATCCACAAAACTGATTCTTGAATGTTAGTTCAAGCCATCTCTAGCTCACAACTGAGCCTAATATATAATAGACAATAAAATTAAGTTTTAGGAAACCATTCAACTCCCATAGGATTATAGTTTTAGCAAAGAATATCTTGATTTTCTCATGAATCGAGTGCTGCTTCTATTCAAAATGCTAATAAAAATAATATAGACCAATGGCTCTTAAAGTATGGTCCTGAGACCATACTTTATCAGTAGTATTCTTGAAAACCTTAGAAATGCAAACTCATAGGCTCCTTCTCAGATCTATTGAGCTGGAAAGTCTGGAGTGGGACACAGCAATGTGTGTTTATGAGCCCTCCAGTAGACTGAGGAACAGCAAAGTATGAAAACTATAGACCTAGAAGATAATAATTTTTATTTTGGGGGCACTTGATGCTTTTCAAAGAATTCTCATCATCTCAGCTATATTTTCCTCAAACCTAATTCTAATGATATTGTAACATTGCTCTTAAGGAATATCAACCTAACAGCATTGTCAGATTCAACAAAGAGAATTTGAAAATTTAGAAATAAGTTATGCCTCTGATTTATTGTGCTGTGAATGAAGACAGAAACAGTTTCAAGATAGAATCTGTAACATGACATCTCATTGGATATAAACACTAACACAGAGAAAGAAATTCAAAATGTTTCCAAGTCTTTCAACTTAATTGGAAGAAGAAAGGCTCCCCAGAATGTCCTCTTCACAAACCTATCCTGAGTTGTCTTCACATTGTGGCTTCAGTTTCCTTTATTTTGCATGCACTCGGAGCTTAATATATCTCACACAGCATGTAGTTTCCTTAATATTTTTTTCAAGTTTTCCATTTGAGCATTCAGAGCTTTATTCTTCCTCATATCCCCAGCAAAGCTAGGCAACATGTCTTCCACATAGAAAATAGATAACCCTAATAACTGACATAGGAATCTAGATGTAGGAAACATCACAGGAAGGTGACTAATTTGTTCAATATTTACTTTGACATCTCAGAACAATGGGGGACACTAGGTGAAAATATAAAGAACACAATTATAGATCCTATTTTCAAATTTAATGTCTAGAATTATATACTGAAATAATCTTAAAATTCAGTTCTCTAGTATTCTCATTCTCTGAAATAATTTGATAGAAAAAATTCTTCACTTATATGTGTCAAATAGGACATAAACAGGTAGAGAATAAAATATAAACTCTTACTAAATATATTAAATGTATAGACATTTCTAAATTGATTTGTGAATCATAGTTTTAGCAAACTATATTTTCTATCAAGAAAGAAAGAAAACAAAAGGAAAAAAGGAAGGGGAAAATGCATGTGCAATTATTAAAAAAAAGATGGTAAATTCATTTGAGTATAATCCTACCTGTCATAGTCTACCTGCAAATATGACAAAATTATGTGGAAGTGGATAAGAAATAGCATAGGTACTAGAAAAAGAAGCCTGAATTGAACCAGTTCTGCCACTTAAATCACAACATCAGAAATTTATTTCATATAAGGTTCAATCTAAAAAATAGTGATATGAATAATTCCACAAAGTATTTTGCAAAAGACAAAAATTTTGATCCAAATAGAACACTTAGTGTAGGACATGAGTCATTGTTCCTGTCTCAACTTTTATTAATTTACTGCAGATTGCTATTAATATCATTGATGCATAAGGATAATATATATTAATTTATTGCAGATTGCTATTGTTATCATTGATGCATAAGGATAATATATAATAGTACAATATTTCCCCTTACACATATGCACAAACAGGATTTTTATAGAAAATAAAGTATATGACATATTAATGAAGTAAATATGAGTGATAATAATTTTTTGCTGTTTAAACATCTGGTAGCCTAGTAGATATAAAGAATTGTAGTTGAATGAAGCATATTAATATATTAATAAGATAGGAAGAATAGGAAATTTCAATATAATGAAATGAAATTATCAGATTAATGAAATTATGCCAAGAGCTAGCAATAGTACAAATTTATCAAGATTATTATAAAAGGGAATACATTTCCAGTTTGCACTTATAAAAAGCTCAATCACATGTAAGCTCATCGAAAACCAAAGGAAATTCTTATGTACTACATTGAACTTCATTTAACTCAGCCAAATCCTATATAATAGATATATACATATATACATATATATTAAGATACATTTATTTATTTTGAGATCATTTCAAAACTTCCTTATATGTATATATATACATATATATATATGTGTGTGTGTGTGTGTATGTGTGTGTGTGTATATATATATATATATATATATATATATATATATATATATATTCCATTTAAAGAAAATTTTGAAATCTCTTTATTGGTTACATTTCTATTATATTTATCAAAATACAATTGTTCTGATCTTGTAAACATTTCATGCAATTCATTGTTAAGGCATAGTTGTGAAGGAGAATGTTTGGCTCCCAAGGAATTTTTATGATAAGAGTGTAATTGTACTTCAAAGTCACTTTTTAAAGTGACTTTGGTAACTGATGTGCTTTAAATAGACTTACTCTTACAAATGTCCTAATGGGGCCTAAAATTTTTGGCTTTATCTTTTACAAATATGTGACTTTCTGACAACCAGACATTGGTAATTAAATATAAGTGCAGTGAAAACATGAGAAGTCATAAATCATAATATGCTTCTTAAATGAGTTTAATGTAATGTGAAAGTATTTTTAAAAACCTGGAGCATGTTAACCTTGTTCAAAACAAAGCAAATGAGGCCTTCTGCATTGAACCTGAGGTATCTTAGCATTATTTTCATCATAGTTGTTTAATTCAGTGATTAAATTCAGTGATTAGTAGAGCAACACAATTTTCTAATTCTTGAAAGATGAAATTAAAAAAAACAAAATCCCATCTGTTATCCCTAGAAAAATTTATCCTAATCATCATCTAATCCTGATATTCAGACTACAGAAGAGCAGTCAGGGAAAAAGGGGAAAAGCTAAATCAAACAATATTACCTTTACAAGTATTATTATGCATCATAGTTTTAAGCTGAATTTATCAATACTTGTGGACAGAGTTCATGGCATTTTTCTGCTTAAGTGGCAATTTGCATACAACTCCATATATTTGCAAAGATTATTTCAAGAAACCTCAGAGGGTTATCATTTTTTTTAACCTGATGTTCTTAGTTTATGACAAAGAGTTTAATATCCATAGGTATTTTCATCTAATGTTGTTAAAGCTAATGATTTATGAAAGGGAATAAAATATGTCCAGATTGGGTCTGCAGGAAAAAGAAAGCTTAGAATTTTACAATTTGGTGATGGATTTTCTTTTTTTCACACATATGAAAGTCCCCCTGGGCCCACATGGAATCATTATAGGATGTTACTCACCATTACTGATAACCCTTGACTTTGGTCGTGCTGTCAAGTGGTAGGATGGGAAACAAGTAGCCTTAGATCCTGATGCCATTACAGATTTTTCCAGCGGGGTTTAGACAGTATTAGTGTTAGGTTACATTTCATTCATCATAATGATGTGAATACAAACAGTGCAGTATAGGACACACTTCTGAACCCAGAGTATTCTCCTTCACACGGATGCTTTTTGATCTGCACTCTGTATTACAGAACAACTTCAGTTTGGTTGGAGGTCTAAGTGAACCTGAGAATCTTGTAATTCATCCATTGTCTCAAACTACACTTCAGATTTTTTATTTATTAAACTTTCTGCTATTCCTTCAATTTTTTTATTTGTGTTCAAGTAGTCTTGAAATCAGAGTGTGGCTTCACAATTCAAGGAGGGATTGGCAAAGAAGAAAAGGCGTACTTTACTTACTGTGTACATATTTTAAAGGAAATGGAACCCAAATGTCTTTAATTTATAAGACATAACCGATTCAAATTCAGAAGACTAGTCCCAAACTATTTATTTTCTACTTGGAAGAAGACAATGTTAGTATATGCACATCAATCTAAGTGCCATACAAATTTATCTATGAACTCTAAGAAGATTTGATAAACAGAACACATTTTATGATCCGCATTCCTTTGTGTCCTTCAAATTACAAAAACACAAGCATGCGTGAACATGCACACATATACACACTGACAGATTTTCCCAGTGTATTGACTCTTTTATATTTATTATAGCAAAAATACATTCAGTTACATGTGGATTTTTTTCAGTAATATATTTCACAGGCAATATATTACTGCCTCTTTTTCTTTTTAGAATAAAGAATGCATTATGTTTTCCAAGTTTTATTCAGTTCTTAATATATAGGAATGAAGATATGAAATGTATTCTTGATGTGTTTGAGTTCTGATTTAGAAATAATATTTTAAGGAAATTATTTAAAGAGGCCCCACAAAATACTGCTTAAACTTACCATTGTTGTGTTATATAAGCAGCAAGATTTTCTTCAGGTGTTAGGTTGAGTAAACCAATTGTCAGCCACTATAGTCCAAAGGATTATTGGAGAGTGTTGCAAAGCAATTTGTAATCAGTATTCAGTTCTGATTTCTAAATCAGTGTGGCAGAGAAATGGATATTCAGTTCCAGAAGTGTTATGTAACCAACCTCAGGTAGAATATAACTCTATAGACAATGAATTCTTTTTTAAATTAGGAGTTAAAGAACACAAATTGAACCAAATTGAAAATAAAACAAAAAACTATTTCTTTGTTTTAAATTTTAAAATTGTATGGAAGACGGGAGAACTTCCATTTGTTATTTAGTTAATTAATGTTTTGAACGACCAACAATAAAAAAATAAATAAAAAATAAAAAAAAAGCAAAGTGGTGTAAAGAGTCATGGGATTCTATTGATGATATATTATCATTTCTATGTTGCTGTAAACTCTAGATTAGTATTTGTAATGTGTTAAGTGGTGATCCGCCAAAATGTGTTTGCATTCTATCTTGGGAACCAATGAATGTGATTTTCTTTGGGGGAAAAAGGGTTTTTGCAGCTGTCACTTAGAATCTCAGGATGAATCCATCCTAGATTACCAAGGTGAGTCCTAAATCCAGTGACAAGTGTGTTAAAAGAGAAACACAAGGGCAAATGTGGAAAAAGAGGAAGGAGTCAAGTGAAGACAGACCAAGATTAGAGTTATACAGCCACAAGCCGCAGAATGCTGGAACCATCAGAACGTGGAAGGGTCAGGAAGGAATGTCCCTCAGAGCTTTTGGAACATACTTGGCTCTGCCATTATCATAGTTGCTAACTTCTTGGCTCCAAAATTATGAGAATATAAGTTATGTAAGCTGCTTCTTTGTAGCAATTTAGTATGGTAGCCCTAGCAATCTAATACAGTACCCAGTTGCACAAATTAATGAAAATACACCCTTCAAGTTGTAATTACAGACCAGTAGCTAGGCACAAGCAGGAGAGTTATTTATTTTTATTGCCATCAAATACAGAACACCAGGCACATATTTAGTAGGTATTTAGTGGGTATTTAGTATTTAGTAGGTATTAAGTGAGTATTTACTATTTAGTAGGTATTTAGTAAAACTATGTTGCTAAATGGCTTCTATCTTTTCTTTTAACACCACAATTCATGTAAAGTAAAAGTGTTAAGGATGGAAGTAAAGCAAATATTTTATATCTTATTGGATTTAAAATATTTTCTTACATATGATAAGAAAGAAAATTTTCAGTGGTTCTAATGTTTCAAGTTTCTGGGAAGTGTGAAATCAACAATGACCCAGGTCAACACTGACAAGGGTCCCTGTGAGAGAATGTGGAAAAAGAGGATGTGGTCAGGTGAAGACAATCTGAGATTTGAGTTATGCAGCCTCAAGCCAAGGAATGCCTGGAACTTCTAGAATGTGTGGAAGAGGCAAGAAGGATTTTCCCCAGAAGCCTTATGCATACATGTCCATTGTGAAAATATACAGTGCAAGGTGTCTTGTCCAAGAAAGGAAAGTTTCATTTGAAAAATTTGCCCCTTCTTCTTTACCCACCATGCCTGTATTATTTTTCTAAAACAAAATAATACTATCATACACCTTAGCAGCTTAAAACACATATTTGCTCTCAGGATTTATAAGTTCATTGCCTCATCGAAAAGTTAAAGATTCCCAATGGATGTGTATGCTAAAGATGCCACCATGTTAGTTGAATACATCCATCTCTCTATGTAATTTGTCCCCCAAAGTTAGTTCCCAAGTCTGTTTCTAAAAGGTTCTGACCCGGCACACCCAATGTGTCCTCAACCAATTGAGTAACAGATATAAGGATCAGATGGAACTCCACAATTTCTCTTTATTTCCAGGTCAGCTCTATTAGAGAATGAAAGTTGACTGCAGGGACAAGCTGGGACATTCTGTTCCATCTTCAGCAAGTGAATTTACCCACTGGAACACAAGGAAAGACCAAGAAACCCTAGAGCTTAGGGGGAAAAGCTCACCATGGAAAGAGAAAGAACAGAAGAAAGCACAAACTTGATGAGAAGGGTTTTATTGATTCATGCAGGAGAAGTCTTTGAACTCATTAACTTTGCTACACAGGGCACAGATTTCTGCAAGTAATGATCGGATTGAATAAACAGGCGTTCATTGGTTTTCCAGAGAATGTATCATGAAGTTTTTGCTTCAATTCTGGGCAATCAAGTCATTTTGTGTTTTAGGTGTTTTGTTTTTAATAAGTCATAACAATTGTTGGCAGAATAATTTAACAATAACTACTAGTTTTGGCTGAGTAGTTAAGTTGGAATAAACAAATTACAAGATATTTTTCCCTCTTGCATGATTGTGGTTTAAAGCATTGTTATGTATGCTGCTGAGATTTGAATATTGTACAACAATTTTTATATAAAGGTGATAAGAGAAACCAGGAGTATCTCCATGCTAGAATAGTTTAGCTGGCTAGACTTGGAAGAGGTATGACATTATTTTTCCATAGGCAGAAATCCACAAATACCTATGAAAACTGTGGAACTCCTTTGAAGTTGGCTACTAATTTAAAAACTTAAAATATTGAAAAAGAATTTATCTAATAATGAATTTGTAACATAAAATATTAATAGTATATAATGTTAATATACAATATGATGCATAATGCATAGAATTTTCCCTTGAAAAAAAAAGTTTTATAAAATTTCTCACACTAACAGAAACTTGAAAAACATTGTTCAGTGAACACATTTATTCCCCCACCTATATTAATCTTTTGGTGGTTGGTTGGTTGGTTTTCCTGGAATGCTCAGTATCAGTGATAAAGATCTTGCTAAAATTATCCTCAAAGATTTAGAGACCAAAAAAATTTCTATGAATCTAACTTGACGAGTATGAAGAAATACCAGGGTTTCTCAAAAGCCAGCCACAGGGGTTATGACTCTTTGTCACCTATTATACACTTTCATGCCTCAGGGTTGTCAACACTTGTATTCATCTAAAATAAAGTCCAAACATGACTTTATGTGGTACTGGGAATTTATCTGCTGTCATATCCCGACTCCTTCTTTCCCTGGTTTGACTTGTAACTGGAACTGATACTCACAATGAGCATTTCCTAGTCTCTTTTGTGACTTGGAGGGAGCACTTTAATTTTGAAGTGAAAGAATATTATACTCATTCTATCTTTTGTGCTTCACAAAGAGTATGAGTAAGCTTGTTTCCAGATTCCTACTGGAGAATATGTGACATCTTTATCGTTGATAATGATTTTAATCTGTTAATGGACACGCCTGAAATTCTAGTTTAAAATTTGTTAGTAGCTTGGGGAAAAGTATATATTTTGTGTAGTTATCTCATCTCTAGAGATTTTAGTATTTTGGAGCGAAATATCAACTCCCATGGGCAAATTAGTAAATAAATCCCATTCCTATGTATCTCAACAAGAAAATAACTTTATTAAAGAGTGTAGTATAGCTTTGAAATCAGATCAGAGCAAGCAAAAACAAGGGCTTGGTAAATGTTAACTAGTACTTATTTAACCCTCTCTAAATCTCACACTCTTTCTCTCACTGATTTTCATGAAACAATGCTCTCCTAAAGATTGTAACTTCTGTCTGAGCTTTATTATGAAACCACTTTTCATTTCAAGTAAAGTATATCTTTACATATAAGATAAATATACTTATATTTTCTTTCTCTCTTGTTGTATAATTTATCTTCACAGTCACCCACAGCTTTAGTTTTATTTGCATGATACATGCTAATAATGGCCGAATTTCTATTTCCAGATTTGTGCTCTTTTGAGCTGGACTTAATTGAGTTTTGAGTTGGACATTTGAGTATTAATTCTTTAGATTTATTAACTTTGACTATCAAAAGTCAGCATTCAGATGCCTCTGTCTCCAAGAGGAGATGCCCTAGATAATTAGGAGATAGTAAAAAACTTTAGCTACTTCACTTAGATTCTCAGCATATGGTTAGAAACTGAAGGGGGATGAATCTCACAAAAATAGAGGGGAGATTAGTGGAGTAGAGGAAGGAGATTGAGGGGAAGGAAAGAGGATTAGGAAAAGGAAGAAAGTGTGAAGTGAATTTGAAAAATTATATTATGCATATATATGAATATACCACAGTGGATTGCGCCTTTAGATCTATTAATAAAGCACCAATTAAAAAATCAATAAACTAATAGAAGGAAAACCAGTAGAGGAAAGGTAACTGGGGGAGGGAAGACAGGAGGGAAAAAGGAAGCTATGAGGACTGAAATGGAGCAAATAAAATTCCATGCATGTTTGAACATGTTGAAATGAACCACATTTTATATAACTATGATGCAAAATACAAGCCTTTTTAAAATGTGGGGAAAATAATGGCAAAGAAAGAAAAAGCACTTTCAAAAGTCCTTGTAATGAAAGAAGATATTAAAATACTTGTTAATTTAATAAATTAATAGCATTTTATTGCCTTTTTGCATGATAAATTATCACTTTGTTCAAGTAGTCATTACTGCAATGATAATGTTCTAATATACATATATTTATGTGTCTGTTACAGTTTGGATTATGACCATCTCAGAATAGCACATAACTCTTATTCACATCTCTATTTACAGTACTCAGTGCTACTGATGGCTGTATGGTTACTTAAAGTGTTTACATGTGAACTTAAAGAAAAAAGAAAACTCTTAGTTCAAGTAATTTAAAAAACTGCTACCAGTTTTGATATAACTTTGTATCAACCTATTGGAAGGTTGGCCTAGAAATAGTCATTGATTAAGATAGAGGAACAGGGTCTCTTTCCATTTCCATGCAATTCCCCTTTTCTCTCTCTTTCCCTCCCATCTCGTGTCTCTGTTTAATATCAATCTTTTCTTCCTGCTCTTCCTCCCTGCTCTATTCTTAGTTGCTCTCATTATATCAAAGAAGACATTTGGTATTTGTTTTTTAGGGATTGGCTGGCTTCACTAAGCATAATCTGCTCTAGTGCCATCCATTTCCCTGCAAATTCCATGATTTTGTCATTTTTTAGTGCTGCATAATACTCCATGGTGTATAACTGCCACATTTTTTTTAATCCATTCATCCATTGAAGGGCATCTGGGTTGGTTCCACAGTCTAGCTATTGTGAATTGTGCTGCTATGAACATCGATGTGGCAGTATCCCTGTAGTACGCTCTCTTAAGGTCTTCAGGGAATAGACCAAGAAGGGCAATAACTGGGTCAAATGGTGGTTCCATTCCCAGCTTTCCCAGGAATCTCCAAACTGCTTTCCAAATTGGCTGAACCAATTTGCAGTCCCACCAGCAATGTACAAGAGTACCCTTTTCCCCACATCCTCTCCAGCACTTGAAATGGAAAGAGACCCTCATTGTTATAAAAAACTACATAAAAGAGGTTGTGAGGGGAATTGGAAGGAAAAACAAGGAGAGAAATGAATTACAGTAGATGGGATAGAAAGAGAAGATGGGGCGGGGGAGGGGATAGTAGAGGATAGGAAAGGTAGCAGAATACAACAGTTACTAGTATGGCATTATGTAAAAAGGTGAATGTGTAACCGACGTGATTCTGCAATCTGTATTTGGGGTAAAAATGGGAGTTCATAACTCACTTGAAATTAATGTTTGAAATATGACATGTCAAGAGCTTTGTAAGGTTTTGAACAACCAATAAAAAAAAATAAAAGACCCTTTGCATCTAAAAAAAAAAAAAAAGATAGAGGAACAGAAGACAAATTCTCTGATCCAAAGGGATGTAATCAACATAGGTGTATTTTTTGGGGGGTCGGGGGGTGGATAGTGGGGATTGAACCCAGGGGCATTTAACCACTGGGGCACATCCCCAGCCCTATTTTGTATTTTATTTAGAGACAGGGTCTCACTGAGTTGCTTAGCGCCTCACAGTTGCTGAGGCTGGCTTTGAACTCTCAATCCTCCCCCCTCAGAGTCCCAAGCCACCAGGATTACAGGCATGCGCCATGGTGCCTAGCTCAACATAGGTTTTATTTTGACTAGTTTCAGGGTTAAAATCCAGGAACTAGAATTATTTGGGTAATCCCATTACTTTGGGTGAGAGGGCATGGTTTTGATCAGAATACCTATTCATTTTAAAATAGTGTTTCAGTCCACAAACAAGAGTACAGAGGTAGAGAGTGCAAGCATCCTCCCTTGAAGACAAAGATGTCGACTGTGAAACCAGGCATGGGATCTGAGCACTGTTATAAATCTAGCAAGGGAATCAGAGGGCTAATTTGGATCTTGAGCCAGTTTACTTATGGAAGTGTTATGGTTCAGATATGAGATGTCCCCCAAAAGCTCTTGTATTAATGCAGGAAATTCAGAGGTAAAATGATTGGATTTTGAGAGCTGTAACCTCATCAACCCATCCTAGGTTGAATGAGCTGGGTGCTAACTGTAGGCAGGTGGGGCATGGCTGGAGGAGGAGTGTCACTGGAGCCATGCCCTGGAATGTTTCATCTTCCCTGTGGCCTCTTCCCCGTTTTCTTCTCTCTTTCTGCTTTCTGGCTGCCATCAGGTGAGAAGTAGGACCTTCACCACACACTTTTACCATCATGTTCAGCCTTACCTTAGGCCCAGAACAATGAAGTGACTAAGAAGATAAGAGAAAACTGCCTTATCAGGCTTCTTGGTGTTCACAGTTCAGCCACAGAAACTTCTGTACACAAAGGTTTTATTAAATCTATGTCAGCGTCTTGGTATGAAGCCAGAAGCCAGGAAGATGACTTTGTTTTCAGGGTAAAAGTAAGAGTGCAAAAACTTACAAGATGTGTTAGAAGATGAGAATTAAAGAAAAAGAATAAAAAACCTTTAGAATAAATAATATCAATAATTCCAGCAATGTAATATCCAGCTCCCTAAAGAAATGATGATATGAGGTTATTCTACGTTTACATTATTTTATAAACCTTTATTACTAAACAAAAATTATATTTCTTCCATGAATTTGGTTTTTCTTTCAATTAGAATTCAAAACATAATGTCTGTTGTGTTTTTATTTTTCTAAACATATCACTTGTGAATTCTTAATTTCTTATTTTTGTCTCATGGTGGGACTTGAAGAACTTTGCTACATTTCAGTGTCCTTGCCATAAGGAAATTGTAAGCATAGTGGTATGATGACTTTATTATTTGTATCTCTTTTGGGTCTTTCCTAAATTCATCTGTGTGGCACAGCCTGATAACTGATACTACTACTTTTCTTCCTAAGAATCCAGGAAGACATTCCCACCCTCCCTTAAAATTAAGTTGTATAGTCATATGACGAGATTCTGATTTCTGTACTGTATCTGCAACTTATATTGGCCTTTGCAGGGTCTGGGTTCTCATCCTCCCTCTCCTGTACTTCAGCTGTGATCCTGGAGGCCATATATTCGAGATGGCAGGGTATAAGATGGAGGAGCCTCCGTGTCACCACTTGTCCTACCCATGTCAGATTCTGATGAGCAAGAAATAAGCCTTCATTGTGTTAAGCCATTGGGTTTGCATGGTTATACATCATAAACACTAGCATTTGTTAATTTGACTATTACTTGTAGATTGAGTTAAATGTCTTCTATTTTGACATAGCAACATCTATATTTATATATGTGTTACTCAGCTTTTCTTCATAATAACCAAAATATCTGATGAGAGAAATTTAGATGAAAAGTTTATCTGGGGCTCTTCAGTTTCAGAAGTCTCAGACTATAGTTGGTTAACTCCTTCACTCAGTCCTGAGATGAGGCAGATCATCTTTCATGGTAGAATAATATGGTAGAGGAAAGCTTCTCAGTTCATGGCAGCCAGGAAGTCAGGGGGTGGGGGTGGGAAAGACAGTGACAGAGAGACAGAGAAGAGAGTGAGCAGCAGATATAGTCAAAAGACATGCCCTCAGTGACCTACAGTCTCCTGTTAAACCCCATCTACCTACCTCAAAATTTTAATCCATCAAGTACATTAATTCACTGATGAAGTTATAGCTCTCATAATTCAAGCTTTTCACCTCTGAACACTGCTGCATTGCCTAACACATAAGCTCTTTGGGGAATATTCCTAGATCTAATCATAACAATATCTTTTTTAATCTTTATTCTAGTATCTTTAAAAAAATATTTTTAGTCTCTCTCTCTCTCTCTTGCAAGGCAAGTGTTTTGCCTCTGAGCTACATGCCCTTTTTCTCTCTCTCTCTTTTCTCCATTTCTCTTTTTCTCCGTTATTTTTTCCCTCTTGTAATTTCTTTAAGTTTAGGGACTTTGTGAAGCAATGTGTATCTGGCAAGTGATCAGAAAGCACAGAATATAATTAGCGAATAAATCTTTACATCCATTGAATTAAAAATGAATATTTTAAAAGTATAAATTGTTTTAGTCAATTTTGTTGCTGCTGTGACTAGAAGACCTGTTATTATTGGATGTGAGGTGTCCCCCAAAAACTGATATGTAAGACAATGCAAGAAAGTTCAGAGAAGTGATTGGGTTGGAAGAGTCTTAACCCAATCAATGAACTAATTCCCTGATGGGATTAACTGAGTGGTGACTGAAAGCCAGTAGTGTGCAGCTGGAGGAGGTGGGCCTTTGGAGATGTGGCTTTGGGGAATATATTTGTATCTGAAATGTGGAGATATCTTGCTAAGAGCCACAGCCAAGTAATATGATGCATGGCATTTTTGGTTGAAAGGTGATGCCAGCTAGCCATTGAGATGATATGATTATGTTAAGATTTGCATTCATATGGATATTGGACTCCTGCTGTCCACCTTGGCCTGCTGTGGGTCTCCTGGAGAGTTCCCATTGGTTGGGGAAGTGCGGTAGGAGGGAATTCCGGAGGAGGAACTTCCTCTTGGGAGCCAGGAGAACATCGAGTGTGTGGATTGGCAATCTTCCTGGGGGCGTATGGGGCATTGGCGGCAGTTTCAAGAATAAAGTTTGTTCCTGCTTGAGTGGCTCGTGATTTTGTGCCCAGCCAGACTGCAGCAATATCTCTCTCTGCTTCCTGGTCATCATCTGCCACACTCTTCAGCCATGATGTTCTGTCCACCTCGAGCTCTGAGGAATGCAATTAGTGTTCTATGGACTAAGATCTCTGAAACTGTGAGCCCTCCAATACACTTTTTCTTGTCTACAGTTGTTCTGGTTGGGTCTTTTAGTCACAGCAGTGAAATAGCTGACTAAAACAAGACCTAACAAGAACAACTTTAGAAGAGAAAAAGTTTATTTGAAGGCTCACTGTTTCAGAGGTCTCAGTCCATAGACAGCTGGCTCAATTCTTTCAAGGTTGAGGTGAGGCTGAACATCATGGCAGAAAAGTGTGGTGGAAGGAGGCGGCCCACATGATGCTCAGAAAGCAGAGAGAAAGGTTCCACTTACTAGATACAAAATATATAACCCAAAGGCTAACCCCCAATGACCTACCTCTTCCAGCCACTCCCTACCCACCTTCAGTTACCACTCTGATAATCCCATCAGGGGAACATTGTACTGATTGGGTTAAGGCTCTCGTAACCCAATCATTTCTCCTCTAAACTTCCTTTATTTTCTCACACATGAGCTTTTGAGGAGGACCTCATATCTAAACTATAACACTAAAGCTGAATGTTTTGGATTCTGTTAGTACATATTAGTTCAAATATTATACTTCTATGATTTGTAGATAAAGTAGCATTAAATTAAAAGTTACAGTTTAGTTTTACATTATTCTATTGTTTAGATGTTATTATAGAACTTGTAATCTGAGGCAGACACTTCAAACTTTAATAAGAATGCAGAAATAAGTTAGGCATTACAAAAATCATCATCTTTGTGCCACACAGTTTACTCCTTTCCTTTTAAATACAGATTTTATAATGTAGTATTATGCCTAGAAATAAGAAAAAAATGCTTTAAATGCCAGAAATTTTTAGGATTTCTAAGAAACCAAGAAGAGATGATGGAATCTAAAAGTGGCTCAGTAATCTAGAATGTAAGTGAAAGCCTGAGGGAGATAGCACAGAATGAGACAACAACATTGCACTGTTCCAGGACTAAAAGGAAGCAGCTGCAGACAGGAACCACTGGGTGCAATTCAGAGAAAATCTGCTTGGTCATCAAAGCTGTTGAAGATAACAGTACAGTGTTCTGCATCTAAACTCTCATTGGTACATGGCATAAGGGCATTTTTCTAACATACGAAAACTCAGTTCATTAGCAAAACACACTCTGAAAGAAACTACTGACAGGATAACTCTATCAGTACTCAAGATGCTTGCCTAACATGCATGAAGCCCTGAGTCCGATCCCCAGCAACACATGAATGAATGAATAAATAAATAAATGTGAATTCAATACCAGTGACATATTAAAACAAAACAAAACAACAACAACAAAAAACATAGTAATGCACCAATGATGAAAAAGTGAAAAAAAAGTTGTCTAAGTATTATTTGAAAAAAATACAGAACAATCATGTTTTTGCTTGATACAAACATTAGCTGCACTAACTGAAAACACTAAAAATAGTAGTTTATTTTTGTTCTATCATAAATCAAGTGTGAAGAAAGAAAAGTTAACTTGAAGCTTTCCATAGAAAACTTGAAGCTTCATTTCATACTAGATATAAAGAGATAATGTAAAGACAAATGGAAAATTCACTCCTTCTGTACAGGGCATTCTTGTGAATGAATGAAATGGGGGTGAGGAGAGGACTTTACAAATAAAACTTAGACACTCATGGTAAGAAAAAAAAAAAGTATATCATAAGGAAGAGCCAGCCAGCAAGGGGCATGTACAAATCACCTTTAGACACTTCAGACCAATCTGTCAGAGCAGATGTGCATGACAGAATCCATTGTGCCACAGAATTATGGGAAAAAGCAAACAAACAACTTTTCCTCATTGGTATTGAAAGACATTCATCTGTAAAAGCCTATACAACAACAAATCTTGTTTTGTTTGTTTATTTTTGAGAATGATATTATATTTATTTCCTAGGATTGCATCAACAAATTATGACATACTGGTTGGTGGCTTCAAACAACAAATGTATTCTCTCATGGTTCTGAATTCAAGAAGTCCAAAAACAAGTTATTGGTCAGGATTTTATCCCTATGCATTCCAATTGCTAAAAGGGAGAATCCTTCCTTACCTCCTTTAGCTTCTGGTATCTCCCAGCAATTCTTCCTGTACCCTGATTTGTGGCAGTGAAGGTTTACTTTCTGACTCCAACTTCATAGGAACTTACTACCTGTGCCTTCTCCGAGTCTCTGTAGGTCTACATTATTTCCTCTCTTTGTAAAGACATGAGCACTGGATGTAAGGCCCACCCTGATCCAGTATGACCTCATCTTAAATTTGATTATGTGAAGAACTTGACCTCATTTCCACATAAGGCCACATTCACAGACACCTGGAATTAGAACTTCAATATGTGACTTGGGAAAAACCATTCAACCCACAACAGAATGTAAATGCTTTTGTTGATTCGAAAAATAGACATTCTCATAATTTGTTGTCAAGGATTTGGCAACATTTCTGGAGGAAATTTTGCAATAATTATCCAGAGATGGAAAATGTTTATGTTCTTTGGCAAAATGAGTATTTCAATTTCTCAAATGCATTTTGAAATATGTCTCCTCAAGCAATAATATCAGAAATAAGTTGTTAAAAAAAACCTATGTACAAAGATATCCAATACAGCTACATGTATAATAAAAGAATACCTTTAAATGCAAATTATTTATATAGTATTAAAGACTTTAAATGATTAATCAAATAATTTTAATATATAAGAAGTGCTAATGGAATATTTTAAAGTAAAACAGTAATTATAAAACAGTTTTTATTTTAGATGTGATATTCATATCTTCAGAGGGGTCACTCTAGGTGGACTTTTACATATATTTTTTTCAAATGTTTGCCAATAGGAATACACATGTGTTACTTTCACAAATCAGGAAAATAAATAAGACAGTGTTGTTTAAAAGCCACCTGTTCTTGTGTTCATTCCAGTTGCAATGACCTCGAACTCTCCAATAACAATAAATTATATCTCTTCATCTGATTTTTTTTGTCTTCTGTTTTCCTGAATTATAATCATGCCTTTCCTCAGGTTCTTTTGATCAACATTGTTATTGTTTTTCATGTCCTACTGAAATAATAATGTACTGTGTCTGACTACTGTATTAATCAGGGTTCTCTAGAGGAACAGAATCAACATCTATCTAGATGATTATAAAAAGAATATAAATAGGGGATTTATTAGATTAGTTTACCCAACCAGAAGCTAGATAGTCCCACCATGGCCATCTGTAGGCTGGAGAGCTGGAGGAACCAATAGCTGCTCAGTCCAAGAAGCCAGAGCTTCAGAACAAGAGGGATCAATGATGTAGCCCCAGTCCAGACTGAAGGCCTGGAAATTCCCTAGAGAGCCACTGATTAATCTGCTTTGGAAATGTAAAAAGCTGGAGTCTGATGGCCTCAGGCAATCACAGCAAGGATCAAAGAACCCACTCAAGAAGAATGTAATTGCTTGCCGCTCCTTCCTTGTTCCTCCAATTTTTGTTCCATCTGGAACCCTGACCTACTGAACTGTGTTGCCCACACTTTGAGTGGGTCTCTATCTCAGTTTGCTGTCCTACATGCCACTCATTCCTAGAAATACCTTCATTGACATACCCTGAAGCCTCTGAAATTTAGGCATCCCATAATACAATCAAGTTGACCATTCAGATTAACCATCACAACTACAGACCTGCTCAAATAAATAGAAAGTGACTCTGGAAAACATCTATGTTAAAAAAAAAAAAAAAAAAAAAGCTTAGAATGCTATCAAAACAAGATACACTCCGACAACCTTCTGAGATATTTCGTTCTTTCACACTAGGGGAAAAAAATACTAGTCAATGAAATCTTAGCAATTCAGGCAAGGCAAGAAGAAAAGAAGCAAGGAAGAAGAACATAATCCCAAAATGGAAAAGTGAGGACTTGAGGGGCTAAAATGCACCCAGAAGTATTCAGTTATTTAACAGAGTATTTTCAAACATTTTGTGCTATTCTTGTTTCAGTACAAGATATAGCCTAAAATGTAGACTCCATAAAGAACTCACAAATGAATACCTGCTGACAATGTACTGAGCACTATGGACCCGTGTCTGGACAATCCACTCCACTCGACTGCAGTGCAGAAGTTGGCAAATCCCATCGGGAAAAATAACATAACATGCAGAACAATGTATGGGAAATTTAGATTAACTTTGAAAATAAGTTACTGTATTATTAATGTAACATAGGATGATGAATTCAAATGAGAATCTGAGAGCATAAATTTGGAATTGTGCATCAGTGACAAGATAAGCACCAAGAAAACCTGCAGCAGAGGGAGAAGCTTGAAGGGAAGAATGAGCCATGGACCAATCACTGAGTGTAGCAATCTCTGTGTTGTGAAATGTGCCCTGATGGCTTGCAAAGAGATGACAACCTGGTTGATGAGCCTGACATATTGGTGATAATATAATGACATATCTTAGATACCTTGTGAATCTCAGTGCTTCTCTAAAAAATTCATGATTTACAGTCTTCAGAAGTATTTATAGAATATTTTGATGAATTGAAGTTGTGTGTAGATAGCTGTCTAAGTGATACACAATTTCAGTGGGGTACTATTGCTTTTAAATTGGTCACACATTTTTCTAACATTAGGGATTATTGATAATTACTTGTGGTTTAAAAAGAGATTTATAGAAAACAAAATATTATATTATTCTTCTTATACTGGATTATAAAACTTTAACAAAAATAAGTTGTGCCAAGTGTAGGCCAGTGTGGGAAGTATGTGTGTTTTCTTGTGCTTTGGCAGAGCAGGTAATAGGCACATAGCTTCTGGAGGGAAGATACTATCTCTGTGAGTAGGACAATCTTTATTAAGGAAATTTGTCTCTGGCTTTTATTAAAAAGAAACGTAAAAATATTCACCAGGAATATGCAAATCAATAGGTTCGTTCTAGTGTAGCTTATAAAATTCTTAAATTAGGAAAATAATTCAATATCCCAAACCAGGCCTTAGATGTTAAAAATTAAATGTATGAATTAATAATAATTAAAAAATAATTACCTATAAGTAGAACACTCTGGAGTAATTAATATATAATTGCATATTTGATGACATGGGGAATTATCTATGCTATATTATTCACCAAAACAAAATTTTAAAGTACACTATCAAGAATGTATGTGCTTGAGCTGGGCATTGTGGCACATGCCTGTATCCCAGTGGCTCAGGAGGCTGAAACAGTAGGATTGCAAGTTCAAAGGCAGCCTCAGCAATGGTGATGTGCTAAGCAACTCAGTGAGACCCTGTTTCTAAATAAAATACAAAATAGGGCTGAGGATGTGGCTTAATGGTAGACTGCCCCTGAGTTCAATCCCTGGTATCCCCAAAAAAGCAAAACAACAAAACAAGAATATCTGTACTTAGGGTAGGGGATATGGATCAGTTGGTAGAGAGCTTGCCTCTTATGCACAAGGCCCTTGGTTCAATCCCCAGCACTGCAAAAGAGGGAGAGGGAGAGGGAGAGGGAGAGAGCAAGCTGGTTTTTAATTTAAATTTTAACTAATACATAAAAACATAATAAAAATGTGTACATTTTACAAAAAGCAATTGAAAAAATAAATACAGCACCCATTCATGTTCAAAACACTAGAAAAACTAGAGATAACAGCAACATATCTCAACATCATAAAAACTATCTATGCTGAGCTACAGGCCAACATCATTCTAAATGGAGAAAAATTGAAAACATTTCCTCTAAAAACTGGAGTAATACAGGGATGCTCTGTTTCACTACTTCCATTTAACATAGTTCTTGAAACACTGGCCAGAGCAATTAGACAGATGAAAGAAAATAAAGGGGTACGGATAGGAAAAGAAGGACTCAAATTACCACTATTTGCCAACGATATGATTCCATACCTACAAAACCCCCAAAATTGCACCAGAAAACTCCTAGAACTAGTAAACAAACTCAGCAAAGTAGTAGGATGCAAAATAAACACCCATAAATCAAAGGCATTTCTGTATATCAGTGACAAATCCTCTGATAGGGAAAAAAGGAAAACTGTCCCATTTTCAATAGCCTCAAAAAAAAATTTGGGAATAACCTAACAAAAGAGATGAAAGACCTCTGCAACAAAAACTACAGAACACGAAAGAAGAAAATTGAGGAAGGCCTTAGAAAATAGAAAGATCTCCCTTGTTCTTGGATAGGCAAAATTAATATTGTCAAAATGACCATACTACCAAAAGCACTGTACAGATTTAATGCGATTCTGATCAAAATCCCAAAGACATCCCTCATAGAAATAAAAAACGCAGTCATGAAATTCATCTGGAAAAATAAGAGAACCAGAATAGCTGTTATATATAACAAATTAGAATATTTTTTTAAGTTGTACATATATATGGGATATCTAGTGATGATTTGATCCAGTAAGACTGTCTATTGTCAAAAAGACAAAAGCTAACAAGTATTTGGTGAGAGTGTAGAAAAAAGGAAAAGCTAGCACAGTGTTGATTGGAATGTAAATTAGTACTGCATTACGGAGATTCCTCAAAGAAGTAAACCAAACTACCAGATGATCCAGCAAAATTACTATTGGGTATATATTCAAAGAAAATGAAATATGTATGTCAGAGAGACATCTACTCTCCAATTTTATTGCAACACTATTCCTACTAACCAAGAAAGGGAAACGGTGTCCATCAGCTGATGAATGGTAAATAAAATGTGTTACATATATACCATGGAATACTATCCAGCCATAAAAAGGATAAAATCTTATAATTTGTGACAACATGTGTGAAATTGGAGGTCATTATATTAAGTGAAATTAAACCAGGCTCTGGACCACAAGTATGTTCTCACTCACATATGGAAGGTAAATGGAGCTGATCTCAAAGAAGTTGAGACAAAAAGAGTGAGGAGAACATGGGAAGGAGAGAGACTGGGGATTGTTCAATGAGGACTAAGTTATAGTTAGATGGGAGTCAGAAGTTTTGGTGTGCTATTTCACAGTAGGCTGACTAGATAAATGACTGTATAATTAAAAAACCTAGAAAAAGGGAGTTTGAATGCTTTCATCTTTTTATTCAGAGAGGTCTATAATACAGACCAGTTTTCAGAGGTTTTAGGTAAACACTCAAATGTATGGTTATTTTTAACTTTTTGCATATATATAATATATATTTATGTATATATATCATTTATATGTGAATTATATTTTTATTAATATGACATACACATATATATATACATATATAAATATATGCCTAATTTTTTTTTTACTTTTTACTTTTTGCATATACATATTGCAAAAGTAAAAAAATGCTGAATATCTTCTAAGATTATTTAATATTTGTATAATAATAACAAACAAACTGAGAAGGAGACAGTATACTTGACTATTTAAACTATCTGAATTAGTTTGGATTATACTGTATTATTCATCAGCCTTTAAAAAATCTTAAAGCACAAGTCTTTTAGTAAGTCCAAAAACACCAAATTTTTAAAAAGTAGACATGGACTTTTCATAAATTTTCACTATATTGTGAAAATATTTTTTATTTAATACTACATTGTAAAGTGGTATTTGTAGTTATAGCAGAACATATGTGCAAAGTCTTCCTTAAGGCCTTGGATCACTTCTGAGTACTTAAATTTGAACAATTTTTGTTCAAATTTTAGCCCAAATTTTAGTTGGGCTTGAAATAATGTTGATTTAACAAATATCTATAAAGTACATAATATGTTCTAATACAACTCAGACAACAGGGACTTAATAATGAGCTAAACAAGAAAATTTTTGTTTCATGAAATTCTCCTTCTAGTAGACGAGATCAACAATTAAATCAATCAATCAATCAATCAATCAATCAATCATATTAAAAATGGCATGTGCAAGGGAGAAAAAAAAAAGTCTAAATAAGCCAGGACAATAGAGGGAGTGTCAGTTTTCAGTAGGGGTCAGAGAAGAATGCTAGTTACGCCCCATTTACCTACTCAGGTCTATTCTCCACATTTCCTTGTCCTATGGCCCTAGGAAAATGATCTGTGTACTTCTTAAAGAGGCTCTCTTGTCCTCTGGATTTTTATTGAGTTTGAGCAATAGAAATTACAGCTGGAAAGAAGTGAGAGAGGTCTGGTTATATATATTTTCCAGCCACTCACCATGGATCGTGGTTTGGCTGTAGCTCTGGTCTGTTATCCTAACCACAGTTATATTGGGCAACTTCTGTGGTGTGACAGAGCTCTTGTAACTCTCTTCTCTTAATAGTTCCCTCCCCTTAATATTGAACTTCAGGTGCTTTAAGTCTTCCCATCAATCATCCTCCCCGGGTTATGCTTACCCATTTGCAAACAGTTTATATATGAAAGTGTTGAATTACCCCTTTATGTATAGTTTCCTCATTGGACAGTTTCTAATACTTTGATTTTTACCAAATTTGGCCCCAAGAAACAGAACTCTAAATAACATTTAAAACTATTGCTGTCATCTTGGATGGATGCAAACAAAGAATCTCCTTATATGAGAATCTTCTTAAATGAGACACTGCTAATTTGTGGCTTGCATTGGTATTAGCATTACTCAGGTTCTCACTAGTAGTAGCACAAAATTGTTCATGGAAGGTCAGACATTTCCACAGCTTGTGGGAGTGAAGGTTTTCGTCACTATGGTGACAGTGATTATAAAAACTACATGGTGAGCTAGCTCTTTCTAACTAAACTAATGGCATGAAAAAAAAAGAGAAACACATAAAGAGAAAAACTTGAAGTATAGATGGAAAATCAACTGGCTCCCAGGGAGTTACACAAGAATTATTTTATTTAGTCACAGAGAAGAAAAAAGACCTGGCTAAAGATACACCATCAAGCCTGATTCATAGAGTTTAAGAATTGCAATTGCAATTCCAATTAAACATGCAATACTCTTCTGCCAAGAGAAGGACATAGGCTTAGTAGAAGTAGAACCTCAAAATGTGATGTGAGGATAAGTGGAAAGACACAGACAAGATAAACCACAGGAGACTCAAATCCTTCTCAACATTCTCTAGATGAAAAAAAAGTAAAATGCCTTTTCTTTCATGCCCCCCCCACACACACCCAGAGAGCAAGTCTTCCCTGTATACACTGTTTGAATAAATTCACCAATAACAAGGAGTTACAAATGCTCTTAGCTGTCACACCAATTCCTCTGGCCACTAGAGATATTTATATATTAATATAGCCCAAAAATAAAAGGACAAAATCAATTCTAAGAATGATATAACTTAAATACAAAGGATTTTGCCTATTTGCATTGTGAGAAGTTTTGGCAATATAGGTAGAAATTATTTTTGAAAGCATTAGACCAAAGCAGATAAAATGTGATTGATCTTAGCTGGGTTTAAAGAGCTCCACCTAGGATGTATTTAGCATGGTAGCTCAAGCAGCTGGGAGTACAGTGAACAGTCTACTTCATTCAACATCAAAATGAAAATTGAACCCAATAGTGAAATATTATCAATGAAGTCAAAATGACAGTACTTCTTAAAATGTCAGTGGAGGGCACCTTAAAGGCTTATGAAACGTTGGAGTAAATCTATTTTGTACTGGTTTCTTAGCCAACTCCTACTCTTCTAAGCATGGCCAGAGGTTACTGTCTTCTCCAAAGCATACGTAAAAGCTTTTTTGTTCTTTTGTGATGTCTATCTTAACAGTAGGAGATGATGGTTGGAACTGAGATTTTTGTGTATAATTTTTTAAAAGGCACTATCATGCTGGGGCTCTGACCCAGGAAACAAGGCTTGAGGATCCAGCAATTGAAAGAAGATGTGAAGCACAGTCGGAATATTGGTTAGCCTTTATTCAGAAGTGGCCATAGCTATTAGCCACTCTCCGGAATATACCATTTTCATAGGTCCTTTTTATATACAACTCAAAGAAGGCACACCGCCAAAAGATTACATAGGGGAGGGTGTGTGTGTGCTCACAAGTTAATCTTTATGATCTTGAGTCAATACACTGAATCAGTGTTTCTGGACTTGACTAACCATAACATTGCCATTTCCCATTCCTGGCTACACACTAAAAACATAACATAATCAGATGGAAGTTTTGGTGAGAGAACCTAACCACAGGAGTCCAATTTAACAATTTACCCTCTAGGATTCCTTGCAGTGCAATCTACATGTCTAAAGTCTTCTGCAATGTTCCCTTAGAGACCTGAATCCACAGGCCACAACAACAATATAATCTGCAACAACATATAATCAGGAAACAAGCACTACCACCTATTATTACCAAGAATCACCACCCAGTGGTGCATAAACCAGCCCATCCTTCCTGCAAAGGATCACCAATTTGCTGATGTATGGCTGCTACTTCAGAAATCATATATGCTAGAGCCATACTAATATTTATGCAATGATCTGCAATGTATAAACAGCATTCAGTACCAAGCATGGTACCTACTCCTCCCTGTGCAGCTGTTAACGAATCAAGTGCCATATGATTTTGTACCACAACTCTGCGTATTTGATACATTTCTTCATTTACCAGAAACAGAGCTTTAGTTTTACCATGTAAGGCTCAGGCTGTGTGCTCAGCCAGCACAGTTATCTGCCACCAAAGATGCTCCTTGTGAGACAAACAAAGTCAAAGGGTAATACTACCAAGTTTCTGGTGCACTTATTAATGGGCTTGTACAGCCTCCCAATTAGGAGGCCTCTGAGGCAATGTTTGCTTTATGGTCACTGGAAGGTGTGGGTGACCCCAGGTGCAATGTTCTGTCCAATTCCATGGAAGGTACAGTCATCCATGAGAGCCGCAAATCCACAAGGTGCCATGGGGCACTGAAATAACAATCATACCTTTTCTATTGACATCTGATTGGATAGTCTGACAAAAGCCTCTCGGGACCCAACCCACAGGTTCCATACCTTTCATTTCTCCAAACATCAGAGTCCCAGGCCCCTTAGCTCTACATTTGCATCAGGGATCTAAGCCATTCCACCCCAAACACAGTACCCCAACCATGAGCTAGAAGCATCATTGTGCCCAGACTGCTGTTACAATGGTAGCTTTAGATTCACCACACAATGAAGTAGTAGAAAAGGTCTTTTGCAGCCATATCCAATTGTCCAGTGACATAGTCTGAATTTGCCAGGACAGTCCAGCAGCAGAACTCACAGGCTCTTCAGTGTACACCCAGCAGGCAGAAGTGTTTGCTACTCTGGCATAGATGTGTGCCCAGTACACAATGGTATTTGTGAAGACACACCTATAGACAAAAGAACAAGGCAGTTAACAAGCTCTAGCACAGGTAAATCATGTCCACCTGGGAGAATGCATGCCGACCTTGAATCCTAGGAAAGCACAGTGGCTCCTGGGGTAGCTTCCTTGGGCAGTGATATCACACTCATACAGCTTGGTTCTGTACTTCAGCAGGCTCAGTGTGCACCAGCACAGGTGAACTCATAATTGGCCAGAGAGAAATAACAAATGTGCCCTTTAAAATCTGTGTCCCATCTGTGGTACCTGGCCAAGTTACATGTACCTGGGAACGGGGAGGACATTCACTAGTTACCCGTGGAATTACAAGAAAATCACACTCTGAACTCTTCCCCATGGGGCTAACAGGGCTACCCAATGAAGGTGGGGCCTTATTATCCAGAGCCTTGTCTAATCCACAGTTTGCCCCTATTTAAACCAGTGGGAGCAGGCAAAAGAACATTCCCTTGCTTTCCAAACCCAGGCCTAAGAACAACATCCTTGATTGTCACCTGGACCTGTATTGGCGCTGCTCTGCAAAGCAGTAAGCTTCCACAGGAGCTGATCCCCCTTGCCAGGGATGCTCATTCAGAGTCCTCACAACTACCCACAAGTGCTGTTTCTACCCATTCATAAAAGACTGCAGTCCTAAGTCCTTGCTTAAGCAGATCATTATGCCTGTATATCATGCCTGCAGCCTGTGGGTGGTATGGGGCATGCAGCTTCCATTGTATCTTTTACTGAGTTGCCCATCACTGCACATCCAGACCTGTAAAATGAGTCCCTTGGTCACTTTCTATTGTGATGGGCCAGCCACACAAGGCTGTCAACATGGTCAGAGCATGGGTCATAACACACTGATTTGCTTCACCACTGAGCCAGGCAAATAACAAGCCTGTAGCTGTAGCCACTGCTGTCAAGGCAAACATAGCCCCTTCTGACCTTGGTAAAGGACCAATGTAGTCAACCTTCTTTCATGTCAGAGGAACGTGTCCTGGCACTACCTGGCCATCTGGAGTTGTGGATATTCCGAGCACTGGAGTTTTGGATATTCCTGAGCACAAGCCACAAGACTGGCAAGCCTCTAACAGGGCACCCCACATAAAAGGCAGACCCCACTGTTTGACTACATTCCACATAGTCTTACCACCTGCATGCTGTAGGTGGCAGTGCAAAGAAGCCAACAAGTCTGTGGGAAGCACCCGCTATCACCATTGCACCCTACCAAAGCATCTGCTTCATCATTCCCTAGGCAGGTCAGGGGGGCATGGCCAGTAACATGCCCATAGTCACCTGTTCCTGGTGGCTTAGCTCCCAAAGCTCATGCCCTAAAACTTGTCCCCAGTACATAGCACAACTGTCAGTGTATATCACCATGGGGGATACTTCATTTGCTATCACCATTCAGCTCAGCTCACTGGCGATTTCGTCTTTTAATGATATCAAATGAGACAGTGTCTGTTTCCAATTTCACAGCCACTGCCATCCACAGAGGCAGTTGTCCATGGCTGGAGTCATCAGTGTAACAAATATTCAACAGAATAGGTGACTTACCCCCAACGTATGGGCTTGTTTGTGTCTCACCTACATAGCACCTCTCTTTTTTGGCCCCTGCTGACTCCTTGCCCACTCAGGCTCTCTCTTGGCCACTGCTGGCTTCTGGCACCTTTGGGTTCCATAGCCCCTGCCAGCTTCTAGCATATCTGGAATCTCATGGCCCCTGCGAGCCTCCAGTACACTGGGCTCTCCTGACTCTGCTGGCTGACTCTCCAGCACATCTGGGCTTTCTTGGCCTCTGTCCAAATTATTTCCCCAAGTCCACCAACTCTGCTTTACAGGTGAACTGTGGTGAACTGATTTGCATGGGCCAGTACTGCCAGCTGCTGCCCATAGAAACCATCACCTGCTGCTGTTTCATTTTTCTGTATCACCAATGGCCATGCTTGCAGGAGTTAATGTTCCTCCTCCCCCTCCTCCTCCTTGGATTCCACCTGCATTATGGGGGAGGTGGAGGGGTATTTTCAAGGTATGGAGAACCTCCTCCAGTGATTGTACTCTTTCAAGGCCTCTTCCTTAGCTTGTACCTCCTCATCATGGCAGTCTTTGGTAAAGCTGCATCAGATTTTACTCTCAGAGCTAGAAGAAACCTTGATCCCATAGCCCCAGCAGCTGAGCATGCAGTTCCTCAGGTTGTATCTCTGTCTCTTCGGCACTGCCATTGCCCTCTTTGCTCTTGGCCAGAGGCTGGCACCTGGGTTCTGCTGCTCAGTTCATAGTCTGCTCTGGCAGGTCTTTGTTCACCACAGGACAAACAGAAGTCTTCTCTATGCTCACAGGGAACCCACCCACCATATCCCAACTCTACACAAGAGTTCATGCTAAAAGGATCTTGGCAACCAAATGCCATGCACTGCTTGGAGGCTACAGTTCCCTGCCCTCCACTGGGATTGAGGCATCTCTCACCTGCGGAACATATTGCCAAATACACCAGGTGTTGTTCAGGGCCTTTGATCTAGATAAAAAGACTTGAGGATCTGGCAATTGAACAAAGATATAAAGCTCTGTGGGGATATGGGACGTTCTTTATTTGGAGGAGGCCATAGCCATTAACCAGTCCCTTAAGCCATTTTCATAGGCCCTTTTTATACACAGCTCAAAAAAAAAAAAAAAATAAGGCACATGGCACTGCCAACAGATTGCATAAGGAGGGGGTACATGCTCACAAATTAACGTTTATGATCTTGAGTCTATATACTGGATCACAGTGTTCCTGACCTTCACCCACCATAACAGCTAATTCCCATCCCTAGCTACACACTAAAAACATAATATAGACTGCTGGAAGTCTTGGTGAGGGAGCTTAACTACAGCCATTTTGAGGCCTGCCCCAAAAGACTCCTGTACCATTGGAGCAAGAAGTAAGCCTGAATCTTCAGAAACAATATGGTCAAATTTATTTGAAAAATAACTCTTCAATGTGGCCTCAAGTTTTACCATGGATCTTTCTCTAAATTTTTCCCAAGTGTAGTATGGTAGTAGAACACTACACCAGAGATGGAAATACAAGGTTTTTTTTTTTTTTTTTTTTTTTTTTGAAGGTTAATCCATAGAAATTCAAAATGCCATAATATCAATCAGAGTAGAGATTTCTTAAAGTGAGCTGATAGATGGAGTCTTGGGCTAGTCTGTCACACACTAGAATCAATGATCTCTCCTGTGATACTCAGCTTAGGCATGCACAGTAGGAGTGGATATATATTACTAACTGGAAAAATTCCCCACATAATTACCTGAGCATGAAGAAGAATCATGGTTTCAGTATATTTTGAAAGTAGAGCCAACTATCATTGCTTGTAGATTGGATAAAGAGGGTGAGGGTCATAAGAGTCAAGAATGACCACAAGTACTTTAGCCTAAGCAATGGAAAGAGTGAATTTTACCATTAACTGAAATGAACTTTGCATTTTTCCAAAGGAGAATAGAATACTCTTTTTACAAGCAATACGTCCCTTAATTCTTCTGGACAAACATGATATTTTGTCATCTATCTCTTGTGAGATATTTGATTATATTATTTATTATTGTTTTATGAAAATTTTGTAAATTATAAACCAGTTGGCATTTTCACAGTTTATCCATTTTCAATGTGCACAGAGTTTTTTCAAATACATTTTTTATAATTTAGTTTAAATCAATCATCAAAAGAAAATGAAAGGCATGTTTCCTAGGACTGGCCAGGACTGAAGATCATAAAACATACTATCAAGAGTACTTATTTGAAAAATTCAAGGAAAAAAATACTATCTGTGGTTAGGTCACTGACGTCAAAGCAATGTTGTGTCTCACAAGAACAGATGCAAGTTTTCAAGTATTTTATAATTTAAACACATTGTTTTCTTAGAAGTGTTTTGGATTATAGTAATTAGAATCTGATGTCTCTAAAATATTTGAAACTTGCTGTAAATTGTCCTATAATGTTGCACTAGATTACAATGAACACTATCAATGAATTGTAAAGCACTTATTTAAGCATCTCTATTTTCTTAAAAGTTAATTGAACTTTCAAAGAGATCTATATTAAATATTTATGCAGAGAAAACTCTTGTAACTTAAAAAGGATTTTAAAAACACTCAGTTTTCCATACTTGTATTCATCAATGAAAATTCATCAAGTAAGAGAATTTTCCTTTAATACCTCTTCATGAATGTTTTGTTGCATACATTTCCCTCTGAATGTTGTTCCTTTAGAGAAATATTTAATGGCAGGCAACTAAAAGACTTATATTTTCTGACAAATTTTTAAAACATCAAACATGAGAATAACAAGAGCAGAGGACACAGAAAGAGACTATCACATTTGATTGCCCAAAAGAGTAAAAATTGTCATTCTAACCAGCACAGTGAATGTAAGGTTTTATTAAGGCTTCAGAATACCTGTATTTTTATTAGAAATATATTAATTTATGTAATTTTTATAATACAATGGGGGCCCACCTAATTAACTTATACATGTGGTATAATATGATTCAGATTATGAAAATTTATGTATCAAAAAAACCAGTCCTAACTTTTATCCTACCTTCATATCTATCAAGATACAAATTTTATAGGCCAGCTTTAGATGGATCCCCTAAACAATTCTAACTCACCTAAAATCCAAATACTATACTTGATACTCATTGTTATGGTTTGCATATTAGGCGTCACCCCAGACTCATGTGTGAAAAATGCAAAAAAGTTTAGAGGTGAAAAAATTGGGTTATGACAGCCTTAACATAATCAGTGCATTAATTCCCTGATAGGGATTAATTGGGTGGTAACTGCAGTATAATGTAGTATATCGCTGGAGGGGGTGGATCATTATGGGTATGCCTTTGGAGGATGGATTTTGTTAGCTGATCTTAGGTTCTCTCTGGTTCTGGGTCCATGTCTTCTGCCATGATGTCCTGCCTCACCTCTGGCACAAACCAATGGCATCAACCATCTATGGTCTGAGACCTCTAAAACAGCGATTCCCCAAGTAAACTCTTCCTTCTCTAAAATTGTTCTAGTCAGGTCTTTTGCTCACAGCAGTGAAAAAGATGACTAAAACACTCATTCACCAATACTTATTTAAAAATGATATACAGTCATCAATACTTCTTATAATGATACCTGCATAAACACTTTCATGAAAAATAATAGAGTTGAACATGAAACAAAACCTTTCCAACCTAAAAAAAAAAAAAAAAAAAACTGATGGTAGATGTGAATATACAATTGAATCTACTGTTTTAATGCTGTTGTCTTAGTCTCATTACATTTTTAAAAAGTATTGATTCTATAATCAGCTGCATTATTAAAATGTATATTTGTAATAAGTTTTACATGTAGATAGTGCTTCTGGTTTTTAAACTTTGTTTTATACTCCATTTTGTTGGCACTGCTAATTAACATTGAGAATTGTTTTAAACCTCTCAAAAGTCAACTTAATCTGGCTACTGTTCAAATTTCCAGTCTAGGTTGGTAGGATTTGAATTAATGACAGAAACTGTTGCATTCAATTCCTTCGAATTCCACTTCTAACCACTCAGTTCTATTCAGAGTAACTTTTAAGTCTCTGTTCAACATTTATATTTCATTAACATTTGTATATTATAACAGCTTTTACCCTGGTCTTCTTGCATCTTCTTAAATTGCTCTATGTGAGTCTCAACACTATAAAGGTGTCTCTGATGTATGTCTGATCCAAGAAATTGTTAAAGCCCTCTCAAATCTTCTTGCTATTTGAAGATCTGATGTCCTTAAAAAATCTTCAGGGCTTTTTATTTCTGGATTCTGCTTATCCTTGCTTCTTGTCTACCCCAACTTCTCTAACTTCTAGTCTTTAAACTCCAACAAACAAATCAAGACCAAAACCAAATGAACTTCTGTGGATTTGGCTTCAGCAAGACTGATTTTGTTTTGGTTTGGATGTGCCGTGTAACCCAAAAGCTCATGTGTGAGACAGGGCAAGAAGTTTCAGAAGAAAAATGATTGGGCTATGAGAGTCTTAACCCAATCATTGATTTAATCCCCTGATTAACTGAGTGATAGAGTGTGGCTGGAGGAGGTGGGGATTGGTAGTGGCTTTGGGGTATATATTTGTATCTGGCCAGTGGACTCACTCTCTCAGATTCCTGATCTCAATGTGAGCTGCTTCCCTCTTTCACACCCTTCCACCACAATGTTCTGCTCAAACAATTCTCAGAAACTAGCTGCCCTGGATGCCCTGTCTAAAATATCAGGTCCTTGTACATGCCATCACTCTTTTACCTGACTACTATATCATTGTCTTTCTTAATAGCACTTTATAATTCCTGATATTGATTGCATAGTTATGCATTCATCAACTCCCCTAATTAGAATATAATCTTTGTATTAACAAAGAATCATCTTATCAGCAGCTGTATTTCTAGTACCTTAAATAGCATCTCCCACTTTATAGAGATGTTCAATAAATATTTCTGGAAGAGGAGGGAAAAATAATAAATATCATTTTTTTTTATTAAAGAGTTTATTCAATGTTTTAAACTCATCCAACAACCTTCTTCAATTATCATACACTCAATAGAATTGGGCATGCAGTCATGTGTTTTTTAATTAGTTTCAAATAGCAGATGGATTAAATGGTAGATTTGATGATGCTGTATAAATAATCTTGTCAGAATTACATTTTAATATATTATGAATACACTGAAGATTTTTATGCTTTAAAATTACAATAATAGTTGTAGATTACAGACACAGGATGTTTATTATGTACTTGAACATTTTTCCCAATGTTTATATTTTAACAAAGTTGCCTTTGGGATATTTATTACATAAATATTTGTTGAGAATTGACCATTGCAGGCACTGGGGACACAGCAGAAACCTCAGCTGGGTCAATAATGATATTTCATTCCCCTAGCTTTGCTGGTTCAAGTTTGGCAAGTGCCCCAATCTGGCTTAGGCAGAATCTTCTGGAAAGATTTTTAAATAGGAAAGATGATCCCTTTTCTCTTTAGCTTCAAAGGTGGGAGTTTTTGAGTACAGAACTACAGATGGCTATTTCACCCACCATGTGGAGAAGTCCATCTGCAGTCAAAGATAATAAACATGACTCACAGAGAGAAATAGAGACTTGTAATAGACAAAAGCCTACAGGCACTTGCCTTGTGATTTGAGCTGCTCTGACTGAGAACCTGTACTCTCTGAGGTATAGATGTTCAGCTCCTCCTTCAGTACTCAGCACTATGACATTATGTGTCTAATCCACTCCCTGTTATTCATTAAGCTAGTACAAACTGGATTTCTGTGTTTGCAACTCAGAGATCTGACCAACATAGACTATTCATAACAGAATACCTACTTTTTATGATAATTAGCAAACTTGAACCCTATGATACTTTATGGTACTGATAAAAACGTAAAATTAATTAACATAAAATTTGCCTTAATAAAACAAATTAAAAATACCATAGATCATAAGAGATACCATTACAGTTGGGTGCTGAGAGTACTAGGGGAAAGGGAACTTTATGCATTTCACATTGTAGTTTCTTATTTGTTTATAATAAACATTTATTAATTTTATTTTTAACTAACATGATAGAAAATAAGAAAGAAATGTGGAACTATTTAAAAGTTTTATGAAAGGAAGTAGACAGTCAGTGATCTCTTTACTAATTTAATGCAACATAGACTAGACTAAAATTGTTGATGGTGTGTCTAGACTGGTAAACTATGGATGTGTATTTGTTAATTTAACTTTTGTCCTCAAAATGGTAGAGTAATGATAATTCAAGTTTAGATTGCTGCAAGCATCTGCACAGAAGGCACCCTCAGAAATATGAGATAAGTCTCTAAAACCAAATCGCAAGCTTTGCTCAAATTGTTTTATATATACCAATTGCTGTAGGAATTTAACAATGGGAAACAAGAAATATGTTGTCAAAAAAGAAAAACTTCTTCCTATAAAATTTATATTGTATGGAGACAAATTTTGGTTGAAATAGTTTATATTATATTATTACAAGCACATTGTGTGGCTGCCAGTGCTGTGGCTCTCCTACTGTGTTTTATCACAATTGACACATAGGCAAGAATTGGTTGGCACTTTGGCTTCAGAGTCTTAGAAAATACCAGGTGATGTTCTGGCTGTTACAATGAATCAATCTCACATGCAAAACATGATGTTTTTCCTCCTATCAAGCCCTGATGGCATATAGGCAATATCTTAGCCAACTCCTGATTCCACATTGCCTGGACCATTTTTAAACAAATACAATGAAGTGTAATAAAAAGAGAAGGATTTTGAACCATTCAAATTTGGATTTGAAATGATGATTGTGCTACTTATTAGCTATAGAATTTAGGGGATATGACTCAATTGTTTTATACTTGTTTTCCTAATAAGAGAAATTAAGTGTTTGGCACAAAATAGTCTTTTATTAAATTAGTGCCACTGGTGTGATAACTTTATTCCAAATCTAGTTCAGTCTGATGGAAAGAACATTGTTGAATAAAAGCCTCATGATAAACAGTAACAGTATTAAGATAGTATCTATTAGATTTTTTAATTGATTTTTTTAAAAAAATAAATGACAGCAGAATGCATTACAATTCTTATTACACATATACAGCACAATATTTCATATCTCTGGTTGTATATAAAGTAAGTTGACACCAATTCATGTCTTTATACATGTACTTTGAATAATGATGTCAGAATAGAGGACACAGAGACTAACCCACAAAATCGCAATTATCTTATATTAGACAAAGGTGCCAAAAATATGCACTGGAGAAAAGATGGCACCTTCAACAAATGGTGCTGGAGAAACTGGAAATCTATATGCAACAAAATGAAATTAAACCCCTATCTCTCACCATGGACAAAACTCAACTCAAAGTGGATTAAAGACCTAGGAATTAAACCAGAGCCTCTGCATCTAATAGAAGAAAAAGTAGGCCATAATCTTCATCATGTGGGATTAGGCCCCACCTTCCTTAATAAGACTCCTATAGTGCAAGAATTAAAATCAAGAATCAATAAATGGGATGGAATCAAACTAAAAAGTTTCTTCTCAGCAAAAGAAACAATCTGTGAGGTGAACAGAGAGCCTACATCCTGGGAGCAAATTTTTGCCCCTCATACATCAGATATAGCACTGATCTCTAAGATATATAAAGAACTCAAAAAGCTAAGCACCAAAACAAACAAACAAACAAACAAAAAAACCACACACACACACACACACACACACACAGAAATAACCCAATCAACAAATGGGCTAAGGACCTGCACAGGTACTTCTCAGAAGAGGATATACAATCAATAAATAAATGAAAAAATGTTCATCATCTCTAGCAATTAGAGAAATGCAAATCAAAACTACTCTAAGATATCATCTCACTCCAGTCAGAATGGCAGCTGTTATGAAGACAAACAACAATAAGTGTTGGCGAATATGTGGGGAAAAGGTACACTCATACATTGCTGGTGGGACTGCAAATTGGTGCAGTCAATATGGAAAGCAGTATGGAGATTCCTTGGAAATCTGGGAATGGTACCACCTTTGACCCAGCCATCCCTCTCCTCGGTCTATATCCAAAAGACTTAAAAACAGCATACTACAGGAACACAGTCACATAAATGTTTATAAGTAGCACAATTCACAATAGCTAAACTATGGAGCCAACCTAGATGCCCTTCAGTGGATGGATGAATGGATTAAAAAAATGTGGCATATTTACACAATGTAATTTCACTTAGCAATAAAAAAGAACAAAATCATGGCATTTGCAGGTAAATGGATGGCATTGGAGAAGATAATGCTAAGTGAAGTTAGCCAACCCCCCCTCAAAAAAAAAAAAACACAAATGATGAATGTTTTATCTGATATAAGAAGGCTGACTCATAGTGGGGTAGGGAGGGGGAGCATGGGAGGAAAAGATGAATGTGATAGAATTTTTGTATGGACAGTTAATTTAACCTGCACCAAGTAGAAAGTACCATTGCTATTATAGTTGTTTTGAGGTTATAGATTATTTAATGTGCCCTTTCAATTTTAATTGCAACATGGTGAATTTATTTTGACCATAATAAAAGTTGGTCTAAATCTTAAACACACAGAGATAATGTATATGGTGAAACTATCTGGTGCTATAAGACAAAAATAATATTTTCCCTTTCTGGAATGAGTTTAAAATGAACTGCACAGATCCTACATGTAAGAATATGTTATTTTTTTTTCCAAGAAGCTATAACTATTAACCACTATGATTTTATAGGACTTAATTATTCTTTTGAGAATATGGCTTGAAGAATAAAGTAACTTAGTTGATCAAATACTAAAACAATAAAATTGTGTTGTTTTTTTCCTTAGAGAATCAGTAAGTTGTACCTCTGGTTTTTCTCATATGTTTGCTATAATATAAACCTTATTGCATGGGAAATTGGGATTTTTTTTTCAACAGCCTCTGTATTTGTATAGACAGCAAGGCCACTAAGTACAATTTCCTTGAAGGTCGAAATTAAGATGTGGTGTCAATTTTGTGAATGAAAGTTGCTATAGGAAACCACATGACAGCCAAGCAATGAAAAAAATGGAGAAACAAGAATATTTTATTATAGAAACACAATGGATAATACCTTTCATAAAAAGATAGAAGGTGGAATAATACTAATGATACTAGTGAAAATAAAACATGAAGAGAAGTTTCATTGCTGAAAATTAAAAAAAAAACAATAGAATGTTAATATAGAATATTTTGGAGTAGTGGCATTAGTATGATTATTCTATATATTTTCCTATATAACTTTCAAATATTCACATATTTCTGATTTAAAAATATGAAACAAAATAACACATGCCATGTGACAGAAGTATACTCTTTTATCTCTAGCTTCTATATATGTAAAGAACATATTTTTGTCTTTCAATTTTAGTTTATATTAGTTTGTGTATCACAAACTAAATCATTAAAAAACTCAGCTAACACAACTTTCTATAAGTGTTCATTTAAGAGTAATACTAGTAGGATTAATGAGACTTGGTCATGACACTTTCATAGAGGGAACTGAAATAAATGGCACATATTTTCCTTTTGATTCTCACATATGACTACTTTCGACACTTTCTGTGGTTAATGGCAGTATGTATGGGACAAATATATTTAAAGGGACACTGCAAAACCTTGGGCAGGGTTTGGTCCCTCTGATGAAAGTGGCACAGAGGAATTTACATGCTGTCTTCCTCCAGGACAGCCAGATACACTCCTGGATAAAACTATGCTTGCTCTTACCATTTGAACAAAAACAGTTGAAAATACAAAACTATGGGAATATAGGTTATTAAAATCTATTCTGGTTAAAATATCTGTCAATGCTCAGAAAGTTCATTATGCCAGTTGTATATAAACTGACCATATCCTTCTGTTCACAGTATAGGAAATAAATTCTATTTATTCATTTATCAGTACATTGTACTAATAGCATAATTAAACTGTATTCAAAGGAAGACCAATGCCATCTTTAATAGTTTAACACATGCCATTTTACATGATAGATCAGAAGTGATAGGTTATGACAAAAGTTTTACCAATTAATGGCCTACATTAAAAATAAGAGAAGAGAATATTATTTCCAGGTGTTTGTGTATTTCCTACCCCTATAATGCACATGAGTTTCTGACATCAGTATCTAATTTAACTTAATCTAGTTAACGAAGGCAGTAACACCAATAAATCTGGGCTTATTATAGAAAGGTAAGGAATTATTGGGGAGGGGGTGCCAAGTCATGGAAAAGGGAGAACAATGAATTAGAATCAGCAATGGAAATTAAATGAAAGGGAGGAGTTACGGTCTCATGTGCCATAAATATATTACTTACTCCTAGTCATCAAAAAGAGTTGAAAGGAATTATCAGTGCTTAGCCTAGTAGGTACTTAATAAGCACTTATTATTTATTAGTTTTAAATATTTACATAAGCTAGAATACAAAATCTCATATGGCATATAATGATATTAATTTCACCTGCCAAGTCAAACATGAACAAACGTATTTTAAACAAATGTGTTTAAAATAGGCAGTAATGTCTTAAATGTTCTTCTCTGTTCTAAAAATTGTCTTTCTTGTGGAATTTATAGGTCTTTAACAGCTCTAATAATATTGTTATGGCCTGTCCTTATTTCACTTTTTCCCCTGGTCGGAGGAAATTTTTATTCCTCTATCTCAATCACAGGTATTTCCTTTGCCTCTAGTCATTTTATTAACTCCCTATCTTCACAATTCTCACAACAGCTGTTTTTGACTATCTAGGCCTGACACCACTGTATCAAAACAGGAAAACACAAAGTACAAATTGATCACTGAAATAATTTCCATTACTAAAAACCCTAGATTGATTAAATTAGAAGATATCAATGTCACTAAAGCAGCACCAAGAGGAGGTCCATTCTAGCTATAGCACTTTGAAAGATTTTCCTTTAGTTTTGCAGATTGTTTTCATATCTATGGTTAAAAGAAGCAGAAAACTCCAGTTTGTATTTTCCTATTTTTTTCAATTGCTTTATTGAAAGAGGAGTTTCACTGATGCCAGGATTCTGTTTCACATGGACAAATTTGTCAAAAGAAAGTTCCCGCTATCATGCTCATTGTCTCGACACAGACTTACCTGTGGTTTTGCTCACTTAGACATCACCTTGCTAGTCTGGTATAAATACAATTTTTTTCAACACAAAATGCAGTCACCCTGGCCTCTGATGGGGTTGACACGATCATGCTTTCCCCATCTGCTGGTGGGAAAATCTGGGCAGAGTTGGGTTTTATGTTAAAGCTCTTTAGATTTTTTACATGATGATTTATAACCACAGATTGATTTTTCTTTTTGAATTTTTCTTTGTTCATGTCACAAGTAATTCGTAGCAGAGTTTAAATATGCTTGCCCACGCAGTATTTATAGTCATGTATGGTGAGACGTCTCAGGTTTTCTTTCCATCTGACTTTTTTCAACATTCTTCATCTTCTTGGTATGCTTGTTCATACCAATTTTCCACAGATTCCCTTCAGTGTCCTTTTCTCTATCATAATCCTGGTCTACCAAAGCCTGTCTGCAGAAGAGGTCAGCCAAGTTGAAACACAGCATTACTGCTTCTCCAACACAAATCTAGCAGTGTAGGGCAAGCTCTCATTAGATCAATGATTATGTTCTTAGTAAATATTTTATTTCTGTTTTGCTGATGAAGAAATGTTAGGAAATAAGTTTAAGCTTACTCAAAAAGAAAGAGTAGCACCCCAGGCTATTCCCAGGTCTTACTGACTTCAAAGTCTCTGCTTTCCCAGTCAGTACAGAACCATCAACAACTACAGGAGATTCTTGCTCCCTCATATAAGCCCATGTCTGTGGCAGGTGCTAATTGATCAGAGAACTCTTTAAAGCTGAAACTGAACCTAATCTCAATCTTTCAAAAAAATTGGAGTACAGGCACTAGCAAGTGTCCAGGGTTGGAAATCAAACAGAAAGCTATTTTCTATTTCAAAATTAAAATGCTCTCCCTCCCAACACAATGCATATCTATTTATTTATCTTCAGAGCGGGAGTGCTGGATTAGAAAATTTCTAATGTCTTTGCCATAGTAAAACGTTATTAAGATTATTAATCCATAGAAAATATATTAGGATTACAGTATGTTTACAATATGAAAGTTGTGGTACTCATGAACTTACATTCATGTCGTAACCTCCAAATATTTGCCCTCAGGGTGGAAATTTCTCATGCTTGATCACAGCCCAAAGATAATTTTGTCCTGGAAAACACACACACCATATCTTTATTCATCTAGAAGTCCTGTCCTGTATGTGAAGAAATAGGGGGGGAAAAATGAAGAAGAGCCACACACAGTTGAAATAGTCCATGTGTCTGGTCTTTACCGAGGCATAGTCTCCTGAGAATAACCATCTGAAATATGTTTTACAAATTGCATTTTTAATGGAATGTATGTAGTATGAGGTCAGAAGAAATTCTTTGGTTATCTCTTTGAAGTCTAATGTTTTAAAAATAATGCCAATACTGATTTAGAAATCTTTCAAAATTACATAACTGTGGTTTAGTTTTGCTTTTTAACCTGAAGGTATGATTTTTTTTTTCTTTTGAAAGACACCAGCAAAGCACGGCTCTGAGAAATCTCTCCCTTTCCCACCACCTTGTCTTCTGGCCAAAATATGATCACATCTGTCCAGAGCTGAGGAAGTCCCAGCCACCACGTGCAGTCTTTATGCTTTCAGCCTGCAGCCCAGGAAATTACTACCTGTGTGGGCAGAACCTCAGTGCATAGCTGTTCTGTTCCACAAAACTGAAGACTTGGAAAAAAAAGAAAAAAAGAAAAAAAAGTTCTTTTTCTTTCACCAAAGAAAAACAGGTTTCATAGCCAGAGGAATAAACAAAGAGGAGAGTTGACAAGTATATTTCCTCAAATGAGAAAAACAAAATTAACCAAACAAAAACTATAAACCACTTTTAATGGCACTTAAGAATATTTTTATAATAATAAAATTACTAATACATTCACTAAGTGGAAAGTCTGTGCCAGAGTTTCCTCATTTAACTATCACCTCAACCCTAATTGGAATAGCTTGCCTCTACTTTACAGATAAAGAAACTGAGACACAGTATAGTTAAATGTATTATCCATAATTATGGGGATTAAGTAGTGGTGATGAGATTTGACTCATGGGCCTCTGACTCTGGTTCACAAATTGAGTTCCTGGACTTTCCTGTCCTATTGTTAAGACAGATTTCTACTTAGAATTTAGGAACTTTTCTAAAGTCCTCACAGCACCCAGACATTAAAGTGCTGTAACTGTTTCACTCTTTCTAACAAGAAAGTGGTACGGGACTGAGCTGCCATTTTGAGGGTTTACCACTCTAACCAGCCTTTAGCCCTATGAAAATGATAGTTTCAGGAATACCATGTATTTTTTTTCCTTGTGACACCCCAAGACTCAATGCTTTATAATCCAATAGGGTGACATGTGACTAAGTCTGCTGCTTGCATTCTGTCACTCTTGCACCTGATCAGATGATGTAAAACAGTATGTGGCAAAGCAGTGATACAGAATCTGAAGTTCTCTAAAGTGTCCTGTGGTTACCTGATTTCCAGGGTAAAATAGAAGACTATATTCCATTGGAATGAGCACTGCAGACGTATACAGATGTCACTTAATAGCTACATGTCATTATTAGTGTTATCTCTAGAAAGCATGCCATGCTGTTTAGTATCCTGTTAGACCTAACAAAAATATCAGAGGAATGTAAAACAACACTGCTCAGTGATCCAAATTGCTGTTCATATATGGCCAACAAAAAAGGCAGGATGTGCAAATATCATGTTTTTATATTTTTAAAATGCAGCACTTATTTTTTGATTCTTGTTTAAATATCCGATCAATTATCATTTAAACAGTAGCTACAGAGGTGTCTAAAATCGGATTTATCTGTCTCACTCATCTTTGACTTCCTTCCCAATGCTTCCTGATGGAAGCTGAGGATGGTAACCCATCTTCCAGGATAGTAATAAAATACATGTGTGGGGAGTTGAAATGAGAACCCATTCATCAGTAGTATTTATGATTTTGAAATATTATGTAGTATTTATGTATTATAAAAAAAGAAGTTTTTAATTCTAAATTTTAAAATATCTAAAATATAATTTAAACCTAAATCAATTTCCACATGAGCAATGTTAAATTGAATTAGTTTTTTTTTAAAGAAAAAAAATCTTCTGGCTAGATTTCTTGCAGCTAATCTATATGGTTATGCCATGTGGTTGGGAACAGGAAACACCTGTCTCCCTGCTTGCTAGCACTCACTTAACATGATCCCTGGCAAAACAGTTTTTTCAGCCCCAGTCCAATCCACCAGAGGTCATTTCAATATGGACTATTTCAACTTGTATTACAAACCATCAGTGTTTAACAATTTTCAAGCACTTTGTGAATATGAATCATTATATGGTCACCAGAGGTTTTAAAACTATTGTCCTGAGGTCCTCTGAAAGAGATCATTTGCCAATTTCAAATTCATTGGGATTTCAATACATAAAATACCTTATTTTTACATTTTTATTGTCATAGAGAGAATATATCTCACCTTGCAAAATGGAATGTGTATTTCTAGTTCTTTGTTTTTTTAAAAAGCATAATAAATAAAATCTATTGTAAGAGTTTTAAATGTCAGCACAATATATTTGCCTTCAGGCTTTTAGTTTCTTTTTTACCTTTTATAGTGCTTGAAAACAGAATCCTCACATTTAATATCACACTCAAGTCCTGGCTTTGAATTTTGCAATGCAGAGTTTGACAGTTATCACCAATACAGATACCTCAGAGATGCTAACAATTTCAGTTCTTGGAATGAGTAGATTTTTTTTTCTTGAATTCTCATAGTTTTATAATTGACCATCTGCCTAGGTTGACCAAGAAAACAATGAGTTTGGGCAATTTCTTTCATGACCTCTAGCTGTGAGTATACTCATTTCTAAAAGAAGAGAAGTAAATAGACCAGACTTCCCCCCACTTAATTTGGAGGGGTTAAGAAGCAAATATTTAAATATAGCAAATTACAAAGTACCTATTACTGTATATGAAATAATATACAATTATCACACTATTTAATGTTAGACACCTGGAGAATTATTATCTCTTAGAATGATTCTGAGCTGTTTTCACACTAATTTCACTGTCCTTTTCTACTTGTGCACCAAACAAAATTATTTGACATCCCAATTAAACAGAATGCAGCTCTAGTTTTTCATTATTTTGTGAAGATGAACCTTATCGTTAGGTTTTACAATCTGCTCAAATTAAAAGTAATTTTATAGACATCAACATAATGCCATATACATTTGAATGGGAATGAAAATACATTTTTATGCAGACTAAAATTTGTCAGTCAACCTGTAAATATTTATCTTTCCTTTCGTGTACAGGATTGAAGCTAATTGATTATAGATCAGTCAGCCAAACAGATACTAAGGCAAATGACAAGACTAATGTTAAATTAGGCAGTTAGAGTTAGAAAAGTTAGCAGATTGCCATCTTCTCCAAGTCCCCTCTAACCCCAGCTAAACCTAGTGAAGTTTTGCTACAATTAACTTTTCCAGTAATGACATGAGTGGATGGAAAAATGGTAATTTGAGGGTGGCAGCTGCATTGTATCAAAAAGGCTGCCAGGCTTCAGTTCTCTGGGCATACATTATACTTGTAGAAATAAGCAGTCATGTCAACTTAGAAATCTCACCTCTCCCAATGAAGATGCTTCTCTAGATTTGGAAATTTCTGCCAGCTCTAAGTATATTGCCATAGCATGAGTGGTTTTTTTTGTGTTTGCAATGCTGGGGTCTGAACTCAGGGATTCATGTGTCCTAGGCAAGTGCTCTTAGCTACACCCTCTGCTCCACAGTTTTAAGAACATTGCCTATAGAAATAAGAAAAAAAATCCACCAAAAAAGCTATGTCAAGTGAATGCTAATGTATATTTACTCAGAAAATAGAATTCCTTTTTTATTGTATGACAAAGAATTTCATAACAGAAAAAATACTTTTTAATGGGAGAAAATAATTTAATATTAGGAATAAATACTACCCCATTCTGAGAGAGCTGACAGAATGGATGGAAGATTAAAGAAACCAGGGATTTAGAATCTCATTACAGTGAGAGACTCAGCAAGGAAACACCTGCCTGTGTTTACCACTCTTGATGTATTCTGCTCACATGAATTAGCAACAATTTATCAGGCACTAATGGCAACTCTTGAAAAAACTGTCCCAGATTAAAGCTAAAGTCTCGGCTTTTATTTCTATTACAATCTGAGGTAGATTAATGTGTCCACTGTACCCGGATTGCTTTCAGAAAATCCCATTTTATATTGGCATTGGAGGAAAGGTGTTACCATTCGTGTCAGAGAGTCCACAGCAGGAGTTATTTGGGAGGTGTTCAAATATTCAATCTTCCCCTGCTTGGCTTGTCTTTCCAGCCCAACTCAATTTAATCTCTCTTTTTGTGCCTTTGACCATATTGAAGTCATTGTTCATTATTTAATAAAGATTCTATATATTTATCATAGAATATGTTGTTTTAATATTATGTGTTTGTGTGTGTGTATATATTCACACACACACACACATACACACATATATATATACACACATACACACACACACACAAACACACATTGTGGGATGGCTAAATAGAGTTATTAACTGTAGCTTACCTCTCATCATTTTGTGTAGTGAGAACATTTAAAATATACTCTCTAAACAAATTTTTAAGAATATAATCCTTTGTTATTAACTATAGTCACTATGTTACACATAGATCTATTGAGCTTAGTCCTTTTGTCTAACTAAACTTTTATATTCCTTGGTCAGCATCTGAGTCTCCTGAAACATTTAGAAGTTTATATTATTTAGAGGAGGAGTTGGGGGATTATTTAGAGGAGGAGTTGGGGGATAGATAACACTTGAACTTCCCAGTGCTGGAAATACTTCAGCAAAATAAATGGAGAGTTTCTACATCAGATTTACTACAGGCAGGAATCTGAAAGTACCTGGGAACCTGAAGCTCTCTTGTAAAGATCACTTCTGCTCAGACAATCTCAGAATTAAAATGGGGATGTATAGTCATTTCTTGTCCAATATAGAAAGAATCAATATAACATAATTTGTCCAAGATGATGCCACCCTTGAAGATAAAAGAAAAGATTTGACATTTTTAAAAATATTTATTGTCTAGAAAATTCAGTTTCCTAGACTTAAGCAATCCTTATCTGGAGAAGTGGCTGGGAGCACTTTTTCTGTTTGCTAATGCAGACTCTTGTGACTCTGGATTATCTGCAGCCTGTTGTCAAATAGAAATGGTCAAAATTAATTACTTGTCAAAACCAGCATGTCTATTGCTGCATGAAAGACTGCTTATCAATTCATATTACTGTTGATAGCCACATCAACAATCTTCATATTGAATGTTACGCAAGCACAATTAAACTTTAAATATGCATACCTTTGACTTAGTTTTATTTTTAAGTTAAATGGAAATATTTGGGAAAATAATATGGACAAATTTGGAAACCTAATTTTAGAATTTTATTTTATTTTATTTGTTAAGAAAGTAAGTTTATAATCTAATGCAATGAATTTTAGGTACACTTTTAGATAATTTTTTAAGAGGCTGGAGTGTTTTAGGTTTTTGGTCTTGTTGGCACATTCCTTGTGACTTTCTGTAATTTGGCACTTTTTCAATACATACTATTTTGAAATATTATTTTTTCTCTTTTGCATTTATCTTGTTTTCCTAATTATAACCTACTTATCCTTATAATTATACCATATACTGAAATAATTTCTTCAATTTGTTCTATACTTACTGGATTGGATTTTTTTTTACCATAAAAGTCTAAAGTCTATTTTATTTCTCCCCCCTCTCTCTCTCTCTCACACACACACACACACACACACACATACACACACACACACACACACAAGTTAATTCATGGTTAAAATCTCTTTAAAATATTCAACTGAACATAGTCAAATAAAGTTTGTCTTTAATAAAACAGTCAATTTTTGCTGATAATAATATATGAACATAGTCATAATATGAATACAATCATTTTTATTTAATAATGTGAATATATCACATTTTTATTTAATAATATGTATATGATCATATTTTTGTGACTGGGTTTATCAACTTTGTGCTCTTTGATATCCTAATTTTCTACTTTTCTAACTTAACTACTTTTGTATTAGTTGTTAACATAGTTATGCATTTTTACTCTTTCTCATTAGAAATTGTATATTTATTATCACTTCATTTTAACCTGAAGATTATAGTTTAGTTTTAAACATTAATCACAGTGTCAATTAATTTAATACTATGCCCTATGGATACTGTTATGTTACTAGTCTTTCCTTCAACTTTAAATTCATACACATATTTGAAATATTTTAATCAACTCATATTAAATGTACATATTAATGGGGTTCAGAAAACTATTTCCAGCACATGCATACAACATGCACTGATGGAACCTAGCCTCTCTTTACTACCGCACTCCCCAAACACTCCCTCACCAAGTTTCTTTGGTCACTATTGCACACTTGGTCTTTTTTTGAAGCTTCCATATATGAGAGAACATGTGGCAATTGCCTTTCTGGGTCTTTCTTGTTTCACTTAAAATAATGTTTTCTGGTTCCATCTATTTTGCTGCAAAATACAGTATTTCATTCTTCCCTATGGCTGAATAACATGTGCTTATATGTGTAGTTAGCTATTGTGAATAGTGCACTATACACATAATGTGCAGGTATGTCTTTTGTATGCTGATTTCATTTTCTTTGAATACTACCTAGAAGTGGGATAGCTGGATTGTATAGTAGAACTTGGTTTAATCTGTGTAGTGTCTATTCTATTTACTGCCTGTATTATTTTTTTTTGCTCGGCTACCAAAATTATAGTTTTGCTAAAATTATTTTTAAATGCTGTCAGTAAATAATGATTATTTTGGAACTTCTTCATCAATATGAATACTTGTGTTTCTCTTAATTTCTATATTATACTGACAAGAACATATAGCTTAATTTCAAACTATGTGAGAGAGGACACACTTGTCTTGTCCCATTCCTAAACTTAGAGGAAAACAATTGAGACTTTCACCATTAAGTATGGTATTAGCTTTGGGCTCTTTTAAGTGCTTATTACATTAAGATTTCTTTTTCTTTCTAGTTTTAACAGTGTTTATTATGAACGGTCATCACATATTTTCAAGTATTTTTGTTTTCACATATTAAAATAATTGTTTTGATTTTCCATTTATTTCTTCATATAGTTCTTAAAATATTTTTATTTTAAAATATTTAATTGACAAAACTTTACGTAATCGACAAAGCTAGAGTCTAGTACAATGTAATGATTTGGATTACATATCCACTGTAGAATGATTATCACATTCTAGATAATTAAAAACATTCAACATATAACATAGGTATTTGTGTGTGTGTAGTGAGAACACTGGAGATCTATTAGCAAATTTCAAGTATATGATATAGTAGTATTATTAACTATAGTCATCAGACTGTGCATTACATTCCTAAAAATTAGTCATAACCAATCATTTTTACCCATTGATGGACATCTTCTCATTCCCCTAGCTCCTGATAACCACTGTTCTCTCAGCTTCTATAATTTTGATAATTTTAGATTCCACCTGAAAATGAGACCATACAATTTTTTTTCCTGTTCCTGGCTTATTTCACTTAACTACTTTACTTACTATAATATCCTCCAATTTAATCCATGTTGTCACAAATTCAGAGACTTAATTTTATGACTGAATAATATTTCATTGTATCTATATACCACATTTCTTTATCCATTTATCCATTCACTGCTTTGAAAAACACTGCAGTGGATATAGTATAGAGATACTTCTTTGAAGTACTGGTTACATTTTCATTGGATAAACCTTCAGAAGTGAGATTGCTGAATCACATTGTAGCTTCAATGTTTTGATTTTCTTTGAAAAGCCTCTATACTTCTCACCATAATGGCTACCTAAGTTTTCATACCCAGCAATGGTGCATAAGGGTTCCTTTTTCTCTATGGGTTCAAGAGTGTCATAATAGTAATCCCATCTGCTATAAAATGATATGCCCTTGTGGTTTCAATTTGCATTTCTAAGTTTTTCATACAACTATAAAACATCTGTACATCTTAGAAAGATATCTGTTTAGTTTCTTTGTCCATTTTTTATTGAATAATTTATTTGCTATTGAATTTAATGAGTTTCTTAAACATATTTCAATATAAACCAATTATCAAGCATATGGATTGCAAATACTTTCCCCATTCCATAAATTAGCTTTCATTTTATTGTTATTTTGCTGTGCAGATTTTTAGTTTAATTCTACAGATTTTTAGTTTAGTTTAATATTAATTTTTGCTTTTGTTACCTATACTTTCAGTATTATATACAAAAAAATTTATTGCCAGGACCAATATTATAGACATCCTCCTATGTTTTATTTTCTAGGAGTTATTTAGTTTCAAATCTTACACTTAATATTTGAAATTATTCTACTTCAAGTTTTTTTTTTTGTATATTCTGTAGGCCAAGAGTCCAATTTCATCCTTTTGATTGTAAATTTCAAATTTTCCTAGCACCATTTATTAAAGAGACAATCTGTTTCCTATTGTGCACATTTATCAAAAATCAGTTGACTTGGTTTAACCTGATAGTACACATCTGTAATAATGGTGACTCAGGAGACTGAGACAGGAGGATTGCAAATTCAAGGTGCACCTCAGAAACTTAGTGAGGCCTTAAGGAACTCAGTGAGACCCTGCCTCAAAATGAGATGTAAAAAGGATTGGGCATGTTGCTCAGTAGTAATGCAACCTCAATCTCAGTCTCCAGTATTAAAAAAAAAAATGACCTTATGTACACAGGTTTATTTCTGGGATATCTACTGTATTCCATTGGTCTAATACCATGGTGTTTTGATTAATATGACTTTATACTTTAATTTGAAATTGGCAGTGTGATATCTCCAGCTTTGTGCTATTGCTTTGATTATTCAAGGTCTTTCATGGTTGCATAATAATTTTAGGATTATTTTTTATACTTCTGTGAAAATTGTCATTATAATTTTGATAGGAATTCCATTCAATCTGAAGATCTCTTTGGACATTCAATAACATTAATTCTCTTGAAAATGCAGTATCACTTTCCATTGATGTGTATCTTTTACAGTTTCCTTATTGTCTTATTTTTTAGAGTACATATCTTTCACTTCCTTGCTTAAATTTATGCCAAATTATTTTATTATTTTACTGCTATTATGATTGGAATATTTTATCAATTTCTTTTTGCATAGTTTGTCATTAGTGTATATAAACACTACTGATTTTTGTATGTTGATTTTGTATCTTGAAACTTTACCAAATTTATTTATTAGTAATAACAGTCTTTTATGAAATATTTAGATTTTGAAATGCATAAGATCATGTTGCCTGCAATTACTATTTTCTCTGGTTAGGACTCCCAGTGCTTCGTTGAATAAACTGGGGTGACAATGGGCATCCTTGTCCTGTTTCTGATTTTAGAGGAAAGCTTTTGAAATTTTTCCATTGAGTATGGTGTTTTCCTTGAGTTTGTCAAATACTTCCTTAATAGTGTTGAGGTACAATTCTTCTGGACCTAATTTTTTGAGAGTTTTTATCATGAAAGAATCTTGAATTTTGTCAAATGCTTTTACTTCATCTGTTGTTGACTACATGATTTTATCCTTTGTTCTGTGTGTGATTTATCACATTTGTTGATTTTTATATGGTGAACCAGCTTTACATCCCAAGGATAAGTCCCACTTGATCATGGTGAATTATTCTTTTAATGTTATGATGAATTAGATTTGCTAGTATTTCATTAAGGTCTTTTGCATTTATGTTTATCAGGGATATTGGCCTGCAATTTTCTTGTCATGCAGTCTCCTTATCTGACTTTGGTATAAAGGTAATACTGGCCTCATCAAATGAGTAGGAAAGTATTCCCTCCTATGCAATTGTTGAAAGAGTGTGAGTAGAATTGGTGTTAATTCTTTAAATACCTGGAAGAATTTTCTTTCCTATAAAATCATCTGTTTTATTAAATAAAATCATTATTTTATTTATTAAATAATATTATTTATTTTATTTATTAAATAAAATATGACTTTTTATTAAATAAAATCATGTTTTATAAATAAAATCATTTATTTTCCTATAGAATCCTATAAGAAAACCTTTCCTAACTCCCACTGGGAAGTTTTTGATTACTGATTTATTCTCCTTAGTCATTATTGGTATGCTCAGATTTTCTATTTCTTCATGATTGAGTCTTGGTAGTTTGTGTGTGTCTAGTAACTTACATATTTCTTCTAGATCATCCCATTTGTTGGCATGTATCTGTTCAAAATGGGCTCTTATGGTGTTTTGTATTTCTTTAATACCAGTTGTAATGTAGCGTCTTTCTTTTATGATATTGTGTATTTGAATCTTCATTCTTTGTCTATTTCATTAATCTTTTCAAAAACCCATCTGTTAATTTTTCTGACCTTTTCTATTGTTTTTCTAGTCTGTATTTAATTTCTTTCTACTCTTATCGTTGTTATTTCCTTTGTTCGACTAACTTTTGACATTTTTTTTCTTTTCCTACTATTTTGAGGTGTGTACTTAGATTTTTTATTTGAGCCCCTCACCCCATGTAGATATTTATCACTGTAAATTTCCTTCCTGGAACTGCTCTAGAAGCATTTCATAAGTTTTTTGTATATTGTGGTTCCAATTTTGTCCAATACTGTCTTTTAAATTTTTTTGACCAGAAGGGTTTACTTTTTACATAGTTGTGAACTTTCTAAGATTTCTCCTTTTATATATTTCAAGTTTTATACCATTGTTCTCAGAAAAGATTCTTGAGATGATCTTAATATCCCTAAGTTTATTAAGATTTAGTTTTTGAACCAACATATGCTCTATCCTGATAGATGGTTCCTATAGCAGAATAGTCCAAATGTGACTGTAGGCAACTACATGGCCAGGGTGTGGGCTTTCTCTGGGTCAGGAGTAAGTATGTGCCTCCTGAGAATGTGCCTGTTGCAGAGCAAGGCCATCTTTGGAGTCAGAGCTGAAGTGACCACAGAGGTCTTACCAGTTCTTTATGATCACACTGGAAGGATTTAAAATGCAGACATGAGTTTATTAGAAAGAATAGAAAAAGGGAAAAAATGAACACTCTTAAGACAGAAAATGTTCTCTCAGAGAGGGTAGGGATGGTACACTGCTCTTGCTCTCCTATTTTATTGGGGGTCCCAGAAAAGATTCAAGAGAACCTCACCCAGGCCCATTATTAGACTTTTGACTGATAGCAGGATTGTGTCCTCAGACTTTCAAGTCCTCTTTGCACATGGTCTTACCCCATGAAGGGGAGATCTTGCTATTACTGTGATATGCTAAAGATTCAAGATAAGTTTAGGTTACCTTGGCCCATGTTCTAATTGGAATTTGTTCTTATGCATTCTACAGTTAGAGTTTTCCTTCTAATTATCTTGGCTCCCTAAATTGGGAAATCTTGTCTATATAAATGTCACAAGAGATCCCCATCCCCTTTCAAGGTAACCTGTGTTTTTCTTAGAGTACCCTTTTGGGCCTGCATTTTTCCTGAAGATTACAGGTTGTTTGTTGAGAAATGTACCCTCACCTATTGACTTAAGCCAGGCAGGGTCAGAGCAGCCTCAGGCAAATTGCCATTCAATAGAAAGTATGTGGGGGTCAGCACAGTATGCCCAGTCCACAGAACCATAACTCCAACTTCTTGTACCTATTGCTCATGGCTGCCATCTCTTGGGTCTCCCTTCTTAAAATGGCTGCCGTAGATCTTAGGGTCCCCCAGCATTTCACTATTCCCTACCAAAATTCCAAAACTCCCACAAAGCAAAGGTTTATTGATGGTTCCATAGTTTTTATTGCTGTGGGGAGAGATAAGGAGGGAATACTTAATTCTGACATTTTGCTTTTTTCATTAATTTGATAATATAATGACTTACCATGAATTAATTTCTAAATGTAAAACCAACCTTGAATTCCTGGGATAAACTTCACTTGAACATGACACGTTATTCATTTTATGTATAATAGATTCTCTATGTGTGTTCTTTATGTTGTCAGCACCTCTAATCCACTCAACAAACCATCAGCTACTACTGATTTGTTGTACAGTTTGATTATATTCACTGTTCCAGAGGTCGTATTAATTGAATGATGATAAGTAGCCTTTTCTGTCTGGCTTTTTCTATGTTTATCATTCCTTTTTACCACAGATTAGTATTGCATTATTTATTTCTCCATTCCCTGATAAGAAAATAATTTGGTTGCTCCTAATGTTTCTATGAGTAAAACTATCATGAAATTTTTTGAATGTGAACATAAGTTTTCTAATAATTTTGGTGAAAACCCACAAGTTTGATTGCTGGGTCATGTGTTAAATCTAAACTTAATATAAAAATAACTACCAAAATTTCTTCCAATGTGCCTGGATCATTCCTATAAACAATTAATATCCCATATCCATATCTTCATTTGGTATTGTCAATTATTTGGATTTTAGTTATTTTAATGAGTATGTAGTTAATTTGCATTTCCTTAACTACTAGTGATGTTGAGCATCACTTCAAGTATTTTTATTTCATCTGTGTATCTTTGAATTTTTTCATATATTTTGCCCATTTTTTTATTGTGTTGTTTTTTATAATTGATTTTTTTCATATATTGTAGATTAAGGCCTTTATTATATACATAATTTGTAATATTTTCTCCCAGGTCTAATTTGTATTTTCATTCTCTTACCAGTATATTTTGTTTATTTACTATTGTGGGTCAATTTTTTTTTAGTTGTTGAGAGTCCTTTATTTTATTTATTTATATATGTACTGAGAATCAAACCCAGTGCCTCACACATGCTAGGTAAGTGCTCTACCACTGAGCTACAACCCAGCCCCTTTTGGGCCAATTTTTAAAATATTGGTAATGCTTACTTTTTTAGATATTGCTGTTGGTGCCATCTATAAAACACAATTGTCAAAGATGGAGACCTTTGTGTACTTTTACTTATGCTTCTTATCCTATTGCACTAGCAAAGACTTTCAGTATGCTATTAATTAAAAGTGGTAAGAGAGGGAACATCCCTGCCTTATTTTAGTCATAAAGATTTTTATCTTATATTATTATATATTTGTTTTATGTTTTACACTTTGGTCTATAAGTTTTGTATAAGGTGTGAGTTATATACTGGGGATTTTCCTATGTATATAAACTTTAAAATGAGACAATAAACGTGTGGTGACTTTACTAAGGCTTGTATAGACTATACATATTAATTGGACAAAGTTAATATCTTAATGATATTAGTACTTTCAATCCATGAACTAGATGTGTCTCAATCTATTTAGATAATTTGATTTCTCTCATCATTGATTTATGTTTTTTTACTTACGTATTCCTCACATAATTTGTTATATTTATAGATAAATAGTCAATTCTGGGGCTGCTATTGTGTTTTCTAATTTTTAAAAACATTTCAATGGTTAATTCTTGTCAGAATATAATTGATTTTTGTATTTTGACCTTGTATCTTTTATATGCAAAGAAAAAGGGTCTAGATTAGCCAAAAATTTCTTCAAAGGAAGGGACAAAGTTGGAGAACTCAGATTTTTAACTTTCAAGACTTTGACCTTTTATCTTGAGTAACTTCCTAGATTACTTCTGGTGGGTAGGGCAGGGAATGAAGATCATTGAGATTTTCCACATAGACAATCATGTTACCTGAGTAAACACAGTCTTATTTATTATCTTCTGATTTAAATGTCTTTTATTTATTCTTCTTGACTTATTGCACTAGCCAGCATTTACAGTGTTATTGAATGGGAGTGGTGAGAGAGGGGACATCCTTGCCTTGTTTTAGATCTTAAGAGATTCTGTCTCTCATGATTAGATATGTTACCTGTAGAATTTTTATTGATGCTCTATATTAGATTAAATATTTCACTTTTATCAGTTTGCTATGAGTATTTTAATCATAGATGTTAATTTTTGTCAAATGCTTTTTCTGATTTTATTGGGATGAGCTATAAGATAACTATGGTTTTATTGGGATAACTTTTTTTTTTCATTTGGTCTCTCAATATGATCAAATTCACTGATTAATTTTCCAAAATTGTACAAACTTACATTTTAGAGATAAATTACATAAGTTCATGGAGTATACATCGCTGGATTAGATTTACTAAAATTTTGTTAGGGACTTTTATGTCTATATTTATAAAGTATGTAGATCTAAAGTTTTCTTATAATGTTTTTGACTGTTTTGGTAATATCCTAGAGTCTTTAAAAAATTAGGAAGTGTTCCTCTAATTCTATTTTCTAAAATGATGCTGTAGAACTGGTTATCTTTAAATGTCTCAGTTCATATTAAGATATTTTGGTCCTGGAGGTTTTTTTTTTTTTTAACAGAGCTTTAATTATAATTCATTATTAAATTCATTTTAAAATAAACTATTCAGTTTATTTTCTTCTTTAGTGAGTTTTAATAGTCTGTGTCTTCCAAGGAACTGGTCTAATCATGTGAATTATTTAATTTATGGGTATAGGTTTTGGGGGATAATACTTTCTTATTATCTTTTAAGTATTGGTGGTATCAAAATGATATTTTTCTTATTCCTCATATTGGTAAATTGTATCTCCTTTTTTTCTTGGTCAGTAATCTATATTTCACCTATTACAAAGTGTAATTTATAAGAGGTAAGGATAAATGGAAATAGCATGTCAGGAATAGGGAAATTTAATTTATATATCTCACACTTTAATGAAGAAAGAGAACAATTAAAGGGGGGCACAGAAGATCAAATAGTATCTTTAAGAAGGCACATCTAATTGATATACATCAAACTGCACTCTAAATAAATTATCTATGTTTTCCAGGAATAATCACAAAAATAAACATTACTTCATAAAGATGACTTTCTAAAAAGCCAAACTAGTACTATTTCATACAACATTCTCTGATATCACTGCACAAAAAAACTAAATATTAATACATGACAAGGACCATAGATGACAATAATAATAATAATTCTAAGCTGATTAGATATTAAGATATTTGAAGAACAAGTTAGAACTTTCTATACTGAAAAACAAAGCAAAATTAGATGAAAGAGGGACTACTAAGACATTAACTTCCCTTTCAAGTATCACCAATACAATCAAAACTATCTAAGTGTAGGGAAACAAACCATGAGAAAATTGCTATATGCTAACAACAAATAGCTATATTCAACATTTTAAAAAATATTTTTTAGCTGTAGATGAACACAATACCTTTAATTTGTTTATTTATTTTTTTGTGGTTGTGGTGCTGAGGTCAAACCCAGTGCCTCACACAGGTGAGGCAAGCGCTCTACCATTGAGCCACAACCCCAGCCCCTAAATTCAACATGTTTATATGTAAATTTTCATTAAAATATTGTAACTTCCTTAATTTAGTAGCAAAAATATATAATTCTTTCTTTTAACTTTTATTGAATTTTCTATGAATATACACATATTTGAGAATTCTTTCAGTTTGTTAGATTTTTTTTTACAATGCTTTGAATTTATTCTGGAAACATTTGTGAGAAGTAAATTAATGTTCTATATTTCATAGCTTATATTGTTTTATATTCTTACTAATATCAAAATGGAATAATTTATAATTTACATAATTATTGATATTTTTAGTATCTTATTCATAGACAGTAGAGAGCCATATACTAATTTTAGGTCAAACTATCTCTTTAAGATAAGACAAATGAATTTAATCTCATACACTAGAAAGTGTGGACTTTAAGTACTATCAAATTCTTCTACCACAGTCTCTACAGAGAGCTGCTTTCCATATATTAAGTCTTTGTAATACATGACAGATGTGACTGATGAAGAAGTGGAATTTCTCAAACTCCCCGGACTTTTATGTCTTCACTGATAATGATAAACTTTGATAATGACAAACTTCATGTTTAATGCACTTTTAGTGACTTTCCATTCTAATCAAACACATTTTCTCATTGGATTAATGATTTATTTTAAAAGTTACAAAGAATGTTTTTAAGAAAATCTGTTTGAATAGTGGAGAATTAAATAATGTGTGGTTACAACAAATAATTTAGACATTGAGATCATCATTATAAAATTGTCAAGACTGGGTAAAAATATAATCTACACAATAGAACATGAAAAGTTTCATGTCCATTGCATATACCAATTAGTGACAATGATTGCCTCTTTTGTTTTTCTAAGTCTTCTTTTGCAGACCATTTCAATCTTGCAAATTTATCAGTTCCATTTTTAAATGTAAATTTTTCCAGAGGGTCAAAATACATATTTGTTTCAAAAAACAAAACCTGAGCACAATTCTCCCTATAATTTCATCTTTCTACTACTATTCACTGTAAAACACATTGGCTAAACTAGTAACATAATATGCTTTTAATGTCCCATCTTGATTCCAGCATAATTCCTCAAGGGTGGTTTCTGTCCCTAACACTTCATAGCAATCAAGAACTTTAAGATCAGAAGTTTGCTGTTTTATATCTAGTTTACCTAAGCACATCAACTACCATTAACCTAAAAGATCACTAGTTCGTTCTTTTTTCCTTTTCCTTCCCCTCTTTCTCTCTCCCTTTCCTTTTATTTCTCTTTCGCTTCAATTAACCCAACCCCTTGGGTGAGATCCCTTCCTCTTCCTATACACTCACTACTGATACAAGGTGTGAAAAAGTTAAAAAATAATTATTCAATCTTCAGGCAAATTGGATGTAAGTGGTGGTAAAAATATTCTAGAATGTATAGAATATTAAAACAATCTTTTCATTGGCTTGAATGCTATTTCATATTTTAGTTGAAAAATACATGTCTTTCTTAAAATATATTATCAAATGAACTTTAGTGATAGATTGGTTAAAGAGAGTAAAATGAATGACTTCTGCTGAAACAGAAAAGAATACATACAATATGGTTGCTTTGTTAATTTAACATTTTAGAGGTAATTTTTCAAACTATTCCAGTGGCCCAGAACCAAATTCTATGCTTCAGGTGAACAAAAATCTATCCTTTCTGAATGAACAGTATGAACTGGTCATTTACTTAGAGGAGAGAAATGTTTAATGGATTTTCCTTGCTATAACTATCAATAATGAAATAAACTATAAAATATAAAAAGAACTCCTTTGTGAAGAATAAGCTTTGCTTCACTCCTCTGTTAAGATAAATGCAACTTGTACTCACAGAAAAACAAAAATTTTAACTAAAATGTAGTACCATGTCACATCAGTCTTAAAAGGCTTACTTAAGTTTCAACCATATGGTTGAAAATCAGAAAAAATATAATGTCAACTAAATATATGTGTTTAGCAAAAAAAAAAAAAAAGTATGCGTTTTCATTTTCTGGCTTAAAATATTGCTGTTCTAAATGTTTTTTCCTGCAAAGCTCATGAATACACCATACATCTAAAATAATACCAATGAATTATAAAACTGTAAATGTCTCAATGTTTAAAAAATTAATAATGATCTCAAAGTATAGAATAAATCCACATAGCATGTAACACACTATTAACTCTTCATTTGCTAATACTTTTTTAAACTATGAATCTGGATTATTTACCAATAAAAGATATGATAGGGAAATTAAATCTAATAAAATAGTCATCAAGATTTACTGAGAATTAGTATGTATGGGAAGGAGACAACAATTATAGTTTTACAGCAGAAAATAATTAAAATGCTTAGCAGTTTCAGTTTCCACAAGATAGAAAAGACTGTAATAATATTGTCTGTTTTATAATCTATAGGAAGTGAATGCATTATTTAGAAAAGTAAGTGGGTATAAGAAAAAAGGTCAAGGTATGGGCAAGCTTTGGGCAGTAAAAGAGAAGCCTCTGAAAAGGGTCAAAATGGAAAGCTTGAACCAGATCAGAAGATCAATGTAAGTGTTAATGTATTATAAGGGAGTAAAACACAGTTATCAGGATGAGAAAGGGGACCACTATTGAAGAACATAAATGTCCTCAATTAAAATTGCAACTTCCAGGACTTAAAAAGAGGGAGAAAACTCAAGAATCAAACAACACAACTTGGACTTCTATTGGCAATCTCAGTGAGTGAATCACTACTAGCCAATACCTTCATGCAGAAAATAATTCCTGCCTAGGCAAAAATCCCATACTTTTCTATAATCTTTCTTTTCCTTTAGTGCTTTCTACATAGACAAAATATCATTACTAAATTTTTTTTTCATTTCTTATGAAAAAATATTATGTGAATATTTGCCTTATAAACAGTAAATTTAACATATTTAGTTTCAAAAATTCCTATTTTAAAATTTCATAATATCTAATGTCTTTATTATAGCTTTTCTTATCAAACCAACAAATAACATATCCATTCTTTTTAAAAAGTTTCTTTTATGACTTTCTAAAAAATATCTTTCTTATTTTTTCTTAGATATGTTTAATCATTTTTTAATATCCTTATTCATTGTACATAAGTCTCCTAATGTTGCATATTAATTTTGCATCCAACATTTAATTTGCAACGTTATTTTGTATAATGGTCTCCATGGTTTAGCTGGTGCCATATCATGAACAAAACATAATTTTACCTTCTCCTTTCCAATTTTATAACTCATCTTTTGCATTTGTCATTGCACTAGCTATTTAGATTGCACTATCTATTTAGAGAACCATTCAAAGTCACTCTTTTTTTTTTTTTTGGTACAGGATATTGAACCCAGGGGTGTTTAACCACCAAGACATATCCCCAGCCCTTTTTTGAATTTTATTTAGAGATAGGGTCTCACTGAGTTGCTTAGGGCCTCACTAAGTTGCTCAGACTGGCATTGAACTCATGATCCTACTGCATCAGCCTCCCAAACCATTGGGATTACAGGTGTTAAAGTCACTCTTGAGTGAAAGTGTCATAATAACTTAGTTAAATCATTCTGGATTTTGTGTGTGTGTGTGTGTATGTATGTTGCCGCAACCCGGCTGGCTGGGCAAAATAACCAGGGGGGTGACGAGGAACTTGTATAGATTGATACAGCAGGAATGGAAGCCGTTTATTGTAGGACAACAGAGGTATTTATACATTCCACACAGCTTATCTTAATTAACATAAACTAGATACAGCAGTCAACCAATAAGAAATCTCCACACTTAATGGCTCACTGGCGTTACTTCACAAACCACTCCCTCTGGCAAAATGCCAGGCACCATCCAGACTTGTTTACAGACTCTAACAGTATGTGAAGGAGCTATGCTTCCGAATGCTCTGAAGAACTGATGAACAGAATGAATGGAAGTATACACGTGAAGGCAAGAATGGCTTATGAGACGGTTCTGATGTGATGCATATGACTTACAGGGGCATTAAGTATTCCCAGAAGAGAGTTGTTAAGCACTTCATATTGATGAAGTGGCCAAGTCAGAAGTAGCATCAGACTTTTGATTTCCCACTTTTAATATGACATTGTTTGGTTCGCTATCTTTCTCCTAATCAGTTTTTGATGCTGAGCTTCTTAATCTGATCTTGCCATCATTTCCCCACATTCTGTAGTCTTCCTTTAGTACTAAGAGTCAAGAGTATTCATCTTCTCAAATGTGCTCTAAATTAGACTTGGGATCTATTGTCTGGTTGGTTCCACTGGCTTCTAATGTTACTCCTGACTGAGGTGTTCCTGTCCTATGTGTCTACTTTCCAGTACTGCAGCTTAGCTTCTCTGGTTAGGACTGAGTTTTCAATCCAGTATGTTGTGAGCTGCCATCTCAAGGGAAAAACTTCAAAATGGCCACAATAACCATTTGTTTCCATCCTTAACTACATACTAAAATTGTTGGGGCGCTGTAAAAAAAGATTTGCATGTGTCTAGATTTCTCTCCTAGATGTCTGGTTTCATCAGTGGGTTCCATGGCTATGTAGTCAGCCTAAGAACCACTGATTTTGTTTGACTCAAAAACATCATCTGTCCCTCTTCTTCACCTTTCTGACTGGCCATTCACCACCACAAGGATATTTGTGGGTGCCTATGTCCCAGAAGAGCCTGAATTTATCAATTTCCTTTGGCCACTAGTAGAGGATCTGTTGCTGCCCTGGTCTACCTTTAGCCTATTCAAAATTGTTCCCTCTTGCTTCTGCTTAACCTGGGCAGTAAGGAGAAAGCACAATTCACACTTTAGTCACTTACATGGGTAGTTAGTGACAAAGACAGGACCAGAAACCAGGTGCACAGACTTCTAAACATCTGTTATTTTCATTTTGTCTGGCTGCCTTAAACTTATTGCATTATTTACTTTGTTATATTCTGGAGTCTCCTCTATCCTCACATTTGGGCCTTGTATACTCACTACATATAGGTTAGTGATTATTTATTTATTTTTGCACGTTTTTTCCCTTTGTACACATATCTCATTTTAGACAATGCTGAAAAGATCATGATTCATTATTCCACATAGAAACTAACATCTGGAGTCAATTAAATTGAGTCCAACACACATACCACATGGTACAGAAGCTGGATGAGATTTTTATTGAAGCTAGACATTGGTAATGTAATATGGAACATATATAGACTCTTTATTACATTTCATCCCACATATCTTTGAACTTAGGTGCTATAGGAAAGCATGATCAGAGGATGAAAAATTCATGTCTTAATTAAAAAAAAAAACTGTTTTGCTTTCATCGAGGTTCCCACAATTATGTCTTAAAATGAGTTACAAATTATGAGCTATTCTCCACTAACCCTGAAAATATCTTGAAATAAAATAGCAAAAATGTGACTTAAAGTGTTGCTTACTGTTCTTTCTCATGAGAAGTGATATATTTAAAGATTTTTTCTCTTTAACCATTAAAGAATAAGAAAGAGACCCTTTATAAACAACATCTATTGTGGTCGATAATCAAGATTTTCTATTTTAGAAATAACATGCTTAACTAGGAAGGAAAACTAATCAATTTAAATACAGGGGCTTAAAAATCATTCTAAGAGATCACATTTCCATAGCATAAGGTAGCATTGTAGATGTGCACATGAAAAATTATAGTTTAATAACTTGATTACTAAAAAAAAACACAAAAATTAAAGCAGTATAATATACTTGTCCTAGGTCGAATAATAGCAAGTATAGTGGCATTAAATATTATATTACCCAAAACAGTTGGACTAAAATGAAAAAAAAACTATGGATGTTTTAATCTTAGGAAACATACGTATGCTAATGGCATTATATATGAACCCCAGAGACATGTTCGACTTTAAAGCTGCAAACAGAGCCCCAAATCACAATATCCATATAATAAATCATATTAGTTACTAATAACTGAACTCTTGCTCTCACCCATTCACTGATTATGGCAGTTGTCTACATAACAGAGAATAAACTTTAACCCAATACATGTAATTGAGCAATGGAAGAGATCACTGGGAAAGGGTGAGCATAAGATAAGGTGAGCTTCAATTTCTTCTCAAGAATTCATTACAATATGGATTACTCTAATGTTAATTTAGGATTCTTTTCTGTTGAAATTAAACTCACTTTCTTTCTCATACTACTCCAGTTACTACATGACTGCATACTTCATTTGTTTCATCTGTAAGTCTAGTTATCATATTTGCACTGAAGTGACACTATTCACATGCTTAGTATGTTTCATGTATGCAACAGCATAATTGTAACTTGGTATAGAGATCCACATGGAGAAGATCAGGAAATTTCTGAATAGGCTGTGAAATGTGGTTGGAATTATGGAACCAGCATACTTCCTGAAGGCTCATAGGGGAATGGGGCAAAGAGATTGGAGCTGATGCTCTAGAAGGATAGTCCAAGATGCTTCAGAGCATTAGATATGCATAAGTGCAAAGGTGGCATCCAGATATCCAAATTGATAGGGGGAGGATCACGGAGTTCTACATCAGAAAAAAATTATGCATATTTCTTATGTTTAGAGTAGAGATAATAAATTATTCAGTATGGGCTCATAATTCCTGCAATGGAGTCAATGGTCAATATCTTGAGTCAGACATGGAGACTGTCAAAGGCAGATGTTAGCTCTCTGCAAAGACACTAAACTTCTAGGCATCTCCCATTATCATGCCTTCCTTTTATCAATAAAAGAAGCAAGACAAGAGTATTAAGAGCCTAAGCTTTGAACCTTAAAAACCTGAGTTACCTTGAGCTGGGTTTGTAGCTCAGTGGTAGAGTGCTTGCATAGCATATGTGAGGCACTAGGTTAGATTCTCAGCACCACATATAAATAAATAAATTAAATGTCTGTCAACAACTAAAAAGATATTTTTTAAAAACAGCAAAAACAACAACAAAAACCCTGAGTTACCTTTTATTGGCCAGATAATTATTTCTACCACCCAACACAAATTGAGCTAAAAACAAATTAATTTAGGAAGATACACAGTTATAAAGGAGCCAGTATTTGAACACACTTTGTAACTATAGCTATCTGAAGCATCTTATAAACTCAGAATGCATTACCCTACTGTTTTCTCATATTCAGTGTTTTGATAAACTTGAAAATTAATATAGTCATTTGGTTTCCACCCCCCCCCCTTTGAGACGTTTCATTGTTATATTTTTCCCCACATTTTCTATTGCTGCATTACAGTTGTACATAATGATGGGATTTGTTGTTACATATTTGCACATGCATACAATATAATTTGGCCAATATAACTTCCCAACACCTCCTCCCTATAACAGGTTAACAAATTTTTAGACCTAAAGTACCACTCTAAACATGCTAAGTTCTTAACAACCAAAAGAGAGAGAAACTATTATTATCCCTATTTTGTAGTTAAAGAAAATGTAATTAAGTACACTGTCTCATGGTTAGCAAATTGCAGTGCATAATTATAGAGTTCTTGTGCTTAAATACTACATCATACCTCTTCTCAGGATGGTCCCTTTCTCACTGTGATAGTGACTAGTAATAAAAAAAAATATTTAGAAACTTTCAATATCTTCAATTTACTGTTTTGAATTTTAAAGCAAACAGATCTAATTGTGCAGTTCTTAAAATTCAAAGTGAAGGGTGCATTGTGGAATCTTTCATCCTGAACCCTGTCTCACCTCAAATCTGTTATTTCTTTTGTCGGTCATCTTCTTTCTTTCTTTCATGGGAACTTCCAAGTACAAAAATGATGGAGACTTAATTTTGAGGTACAAATGACCATACTAGAAGCCTTGATTTTCCTATTTTTCCCTAAGTTTTTTGAGCAAGAAGTTAGGATATTGAGATTTTGCTGAAATGACAAACTACTGACTCTCAAATCAGTAGAGAGTGGTATCTGCATACCTCTTCACTTTGGAATGCAGGCTAATAAAGCAACCAATATCTCAAGGTTGCTGACTTGTGATTGATAGAAAGGAGATTCTGGAAGGCAAGAATTAAATGATCCTATCAGAAAAGGATTCACATCACTTTCTCCATTGAGAACAATCCATTGATCTTAACTGGTCACATAATCCTACAACACCATCAGGGAATTAAGTAGCTTGGGAATTAATATGGATGACTGATTTTTGTATTCAGAAAAAAATATTAGTAAACTGGGATCTAATGGCAAGTTTTCCATACAGCCATATTTTTCTTTTCTACATTTTCTTATACTCTGAGAGTAGAGCTTCTCGGAGCAGTCTCCTTCATTTATTCCCTCCTCCTTCCTCATATTATCTGCTGGCATAAGCCAGGAAGGTTGTAGCTGCTCTGCTGATCTCACCCAATAACTCATCTGCCCACCTCACAGTGGGTCAGTGAACTCCATCTCCATCTCCTGTTCTCCAGTGTTGTACCTTTATTCTTCTTTGTAATTCCACAGATTGATTCCAGTGTAGTTCCCTAAAGAATAATTCGTATAAATGTGAATACATTTTACAAATATTAGATTAAAAAGCACCACCATCCTTAGGATGAAATCAGAATAATTTTTCTTCATTCTCATTTTTTTTTATCTTACATTGAGATATTTCTAAATATGAAGAAAATGCTTTGAGACTAGCCTTTTTCATTAATCAAAAGTCATTAAGGGTCTGTTCTTCCTAAATTTAAGGGGCAACTACAATATTAAAATTTTTATCTTAATGTTACAGTGGGATTATAAAGATAACTGGTCCTATATTGAAACTCAGAATTTATCAAAAAGGATGATATATAAATATGAAAGTATAGTATTAATTTAAAAAAAATGGTGAAGTGAATATAAAACAGTCATGGGTTACAGAAAGTGGAAAAAATATTTTTACCTAATAGATATAAAAAAATCCATACAGGAGAAGTAATATTAAAAATGAATATTCCTGCTGTTTCTCTGATTTCTTTTTTCATATTCCAGTTTTCTTGCTCTGCCACTAAGTCCATCTAAACTAAGTGTGATGGTCTTATATTAAAATTACATATTGTTTTCTAGGGGAGATTTCTGGTATTCCTTCCTGTGGAACAAGCATTATTTATAGATTTTAGTAATATTCTCAGAGATTCAACCACATGAGTGTTCCCCAAATCTTCATATTACTGGTCTTCCAATACTACCTTCTCTAAGGCTCTAATAATCTGAATAAGAAATTACCTAATATTCTATTGTAGATTCTGTTCTCAGACCATGAATTCTAGATAAGGTAGAAAATAAGGTATGATGCTAATTGTCTGCTTATAAAAACTATATCTTTTATTCATTTTACTTCATAGTCTTCAGTTAATACTGTGGTACTCATTTCTATAAGTGGTGCTAATAAGTAACACAGTTATCTCTAGAGGTTACAGTTATGTGCTATCTTTCAACTGGTCATAAGAGCAATTTGGAGATCATCAGTTGGAATAAGTAGAGAGGCATGAGTAGAAACCCTATAGCCTTGGCACTCTGCTCACACAGTTCATTTGTGCCTTCAGTGCATTCTTAGGTTTAGTCCTCACATCACCTTTCTACTTTAAGGGTAGAACACTACAAATCATGCTGGACCCCTTAGTTGAACAGGTGGATAATTTGGGAGCTATGATTAATGTTCCATAGACACACATTTGATCTGCAAGATTACACATTTAATTTCCTCCATAGATTAAAAAAAAAAAAAGGTGTATTGTTATTTCTTAGTTGTCCTCCCCTCCATAAGGAGAATTTGCATGCTTAAAGGTAAATGCCCTTACTTAAGCATTTTGTTATTCTTCTATTGTAGCTTCTCCACAAAGAGACCAGATTTGGGGAAGGCATTTTGAGCTCCAGTAGAAATGCAGATTCCTAAGGTTGAACAGCAGAAGTACTTGTGCTGATTAAATCCTGGACTCCATAGGACTTTCTCCTGCTCAGGCTACCATTCAAAGCTGGCAGTTTATTAAGGCTACTCAATAAATAATTTGGAACAGCATATCTAGAATTTTACCCTCCAGTATCCAAAGAAGGAACTTAAGCATTTTGTATTTTGGGGGACAGAAGGTGGGTACTGGGGATTGAACTCAGAGACACTCAAAAACTAAGTGATATCCCAGCCCTATTTTTTTTTTTTTTTTTTGGTATTTTATTTAGAGACAGGGTCTCACTGAGTTGCTTAGTGTCTCACTTTTGCTGAGGCTGGCTGTGAACTCATGATCCTCCTGTCTCAGACTCCCTAACCACTGGTATTATAGGCGTTTGCTATTGCGCCCAGCAACATTTTATATTTTCAATTTCAGGGGGCACATTTATTTTCAAATCATGACCTATATAGACCAAATGCAAATAGAAACTTTATGATATGGAAATTCTGTACATTTCGGGAAAATATTTTGCCATCATTGTCATGTTTATTTTTACTGTGCTTATATCTTTATGTATCCCGAGGTAGGTCTTAGGCAGAATTGGAAAATTTCTTCTTGTTTAGGAACAGTGGTATTCTAACATTAATCATTTTTTTTCAACTAGATAGATTAAACCAAATTTTATTAATGGTTTCTAGCACTCAGCAATTTCTTTATATAGTATGTAAACACTAAAAGCTTGTTAGATATATTAATAAGATTAACACAAGGAGAATAAAAGAGCATATATGATTTAAGTTTTTAATAAAGCACTTCTGGCTCAGTTCTAGTAGCCTGTAACACATGCCTTTTTATGACTGTACTTAAAACTTAAAACTTAGGTACTCATCTCTCTCATTCTCTTATTGTTATTAAGATTAATCATATGACTTATTAAAATAATATATTTAGCCATAATTTTGGATTTAAAATTGGAGTTTGCATCTTATGATCCTTACTGTACTCTCAGTATCATGTAAAAATGACATAGAACTCTAATTCATGGTATTAATACCTATTTTATTTAGGAAAAATGTCTGGTACCAACTCACACATACAAGCCTATGGATCATAATTTTGAATACCACATTTTAACCACAGGATCAGAGAAACTGAATGGGAGAAGGAATGGAAAGGAGAGTTAAATATGTATTTTTGTATGTGAGTAGGGATTTTTTTTAAATTAGCCAACAAATAAATTGAAGGCAATAGTATGGCCATGTAGGGAAATAATCAACACAAAATGTGTTCCTGGAACATACTTAACCAGGCTTTTGGGAGCAACATGGGGGCTTATTCTTGAAAGACACTTATTTAGGTAAGTTAATAAAACTCTTATCGTATCTTAATTTGACTACTGATTCCACAATATGGAATAATATGGTTTATTCATATGCCTTAAAGATATATATTGTTTCATAGTGAAGACAATGCTGACCTATAGAGAAGTCTACAGATAGCCTCCTCATTTCATTGGATGAATTTTATTTTTTCACCATAAGAAATGAGATAATTAAATTTTAGGATATTTATGACTAATACCATAGTATTTACTATATAACAATATAATTTTAACTTTTCTATAGTAACTCATTTAATGCAGTTACTCTATAATACTGGTAATATTACTATGTCAGTTATATTCTATTTTATGGAGGCTTAGAAATGTTAAGTAAGTCACCCACAAATAACAATAATAGTAACTTGAAGTGGTTCAGTGGAGAATGGAACTCTTTTGATGATCACATTATAGAGTGGTAATGCAGCAGAGAAAAGTAGAAAGATATCAAAATGATTTAGAAGTAAAATTGCTTGGCTTTGTTCAAAATAGGATATTGTTAAGAGAAAATGATATTGGTAATGATGATTCCTACCTCTCTTTGCCTGAGAACTCTGTGGAGAATACTGCCACCTTTTAAGTTGGGCTAGGAAAATGAAATTGTGTTATTGGAAAGGAAGGAATGAGAGGTGGTGGGGAATTGTGTTGGGATATACTGAATTAGAGGTGCCTCTTTTCCCAGATTGGCTTCTATAGGAACAAACTCCACAATCACTTGCATACAAGTGGTTTATTACAAAGAGCTCTTAGGAATAATACTTGTGAATTATTGAAGGAAGCAGGATGGAAAAGAGAGAGTTGTGTTGCACAGTTGCAACAGAAGTGTCAATCTTATGGGAAGCTCTGGAGCTAGGATGGTTCTTGCAGATGCCAGAATTGAGATACATATTCCATTTTTTTTTTGTAACCTCTCATCTAACCCCTTGGATGTGGGTATTACTTGGAGCAATGTAGTTTTCCACACTCAAAGGTAATCTCTGGGGAATGAATTAGATATGGATGACAAACAGTAAATTCTCCTGGATGATAGGGAAATGAGTATCTCCACCACATGGAGGAGTGTAATTGGCATTTAACATATCAAACTGGATATAAGAATCTAGACATAATGAAGAAAATCAAGGCTAGATTATAAAATTCAGAACTCATAATAAGCATTCTTCAGGCAAATTACCACAATGCTGAGGGAATAGGTATAATGGTTTGAATTGCATCCTCCAAATGTTCTGACTAAATTCTAATCTCTGGAATCCATGAATGTGACCTTATTTGATAAAAGAGTCTTTTCAGATTTAAATAAGTTCAGGAACTTAAGATAAGATTGTGGGTTTTCCCATGGTATGTGGTCTTAAAAGAGAAAGGGATGAAAAAACACAGAAATTAGAGGTTGGCTGCTGCTAGCCCAGGAAGGCCTAGAGCATCAGAAGCTGAAACAGGCAAGAAAGGACTCTAAGAAGCTCAGGAGAGACTGTGGCCCTGCTGGCAACTTGACTTTGGAATTTTGACCTCCAAAACTGAGAATAAGTTTTTGTTGTTTTTAAACTATCTATTTTGTGGTAATTTATGGCAGACCTAGGTAATTAATATCATATATAGTTAATTCCCTATACCTAAAGAGTAAAACATTAAGATGCTAAAGTCCTATAAGGCTAATAACATTTATAGACTGTTAAGGAAATAACAGGAAGAAATTTTGTTGTTATTTTTAAGACATTTAAGTTAGTAATAATCTAGACTAATCTTTAATTTAGCAAATATGAGGGTCAAAGCATTAGTGAATAATTTCTAATACATTATTTTTATGTACATGTTGATCCTATCACATGAAAGACTTTATGTAAAATACTTTCCTAACAAATATTTAGGAATAGCCTGGAAGAGAAACACCAAATAAATGACAACTTGAGTCACTGAAGGTTTGAAACACTAGAAATAACTCCTAGTATGTTAGAAGAGATACAATGGGGCTCAGAGAGTCAATGGAATTTCTCCATGAAAAGCACATTCCTCTGTTTGACTCAGTGACAATTTAGGGAGAGGTTATGAAGGAGGTATCCCCTGATTATTCAGTTGCTTAGGTGCTCTGACTTATGCAACTGCTCCATGTTACAGAATTAAGACATTCATGACCTTAACACCAGTGGACAATGGAATTGATCAGTGGGCTCCAGATTTCTAATGAATTATTCAGTGCTACCTCAGGTTCTTTATATCCTATGAGACAAACATAGCAGGGCTTGACTCACCTCAGGATCATACTTCTTCTTTCAGATTAAATGTGTTACTAGAAATAGCTAAACTATAGCCAACAATGGACTATGAATTATATGAACTATATAATTCAGTGAGAGAATGATATTGTTCAGTAAGAGATTTCTGTGTATATTTTTATTGTATTCCTTGTATACTAATGGAATTAAAAAACACAAGACAATGATTAAGCTAAACTTGAAAACATAACTTAGCCATGTTCAGAGCATCAACAATTAGCTTCTGGGGACACATTCAAATTTAATGCCTTTGTTATGGCTTAAATGTGGTGTTCCCCAAACGCTCACATGTGAGACAATGCAAGAATGTAGGAGAAATGATTGGGTTATGCCCTTAACCTAATAGTGAATCAATCACTAATGGGATTAACCTGGTGATAAATGGAGAAAGGTGAGTGTGACTGGAGGAAGTGGCTCATTAGGGGTGTGGCTATGGGTATATATTTGTATCTGGGAAGTGGAGTCTCTCTCTGCCCTCTGATCATCATGTGAGTTGCTTCCCTTTGTCACACATTCCAACATGATGTCCTGCCTCAACTTGAGCCCCAAGGAATGGAGCCTGCTATCAGTGGACTGAGACCTCTGAAACTGTGAGCCCCCAAATAAACTTTTCCTCCCCTAAAATTGTTCTGGTCTGATCTTTTAATCTGAAGTAGTGAAAAAGCTGTCTAAAACAGCCTTAGTATAACTCTTCACCTGAAGGGTCTCCCCTGGGTTGAAATGGTGCTGAGATATCACTATTTGAAGAGATTATTAAGGCATGCACTTGGATACTGAGGAGTACGCCATAGTTTTGAAAGCGCAATTTAAAATTTGGGGACAGCTTAGAGCTATACGTTTTCAGTTTTAGCTCAATCATTCTTTTGTGTTTTTTAATTCCATTAAGACAAGGAATATAATAAAATATATGCAGAAACCTCTTATTAAATTATATAGTTCATAGTTCATTGTTGGCTATAGGTTAGCTATTTCTGGTCACACATATATTTGGTATATAATGTGTACTTTTCTATAATTAACAATATAAATATTCTGAGATTGTTTTACAGTCTTGCTCTTTTCCTCAAATTAAGACCAGTTGGGTCTCAGTGACATTTCATTGTAGAAAGTTTGAAATATCAAGGCAGTAAAGAATTAGTTTTTTTTTAATAAAACATTTTTCACTATAATTTTGATTAGTTATAGACCAGGCAGTGTTCAAGACAGGGGAAATACAACAATTAGATTTTCTTGCCCTGCTTGCATCATCAGTAACTTAATGGCTCTGAATAAAAACAGAATTCCTCCTGAATCTAAGTCTTCCTTCCTAGCTTTTATTCATTTATTTTTGAATCATACCTTGTTTATTTAAAAATGATCCATCCCATCTACCAGTTTATGAGTTTGACCTGTCTGGCTTTTGCTATTTCCAGAATTCAAATTCTAATTCTGATTCACTGTGACTAGATACTTTCTTCATATGATCCAAACTCCAGAATCCTAGGATAAGTAAAACCAAATAAAATAAGAACAGAGGAGTAAATTCTTGAGTAGTGGATGAGTTAGTCTGAGATGCTGGTTGAAATGTCCAATTAGGTTTTCCTGACCTGAGTGGAGTTATATGAGGTGAAATTATACTACATTAGAGAAGCAGAAACTGGCTTATATGACAGCCTAAACATTATACTGAGATGAAAATATTATATTAAAAATTAAACAAATAATTGATTACTAGAATCATTCTTGTTTTTCTGGCAATATAAAAGAGAGTATGGTTATTAGATTAGCTACTTGTTTTACAAAAGTTGGCATTACTCTTAAACCCTTATTTTATGCTCATCCTATTCATTAATGACAATTTATAGTTGTCACAATTTACAGTATAGAAGATACTGGTGCATGAGATGTTAAATAAATCTGCTGAGAGCCATAGCCAAGTAGGAATGATGCATGGCATTTTTGGTTTGAAAGGTGACCCCAGCAAGCCATTGAGATGATAATGATTATGTTAAGATGTGCATTCAATTGGAGATTAGACCCCTGCTGTCTGCCTAGGCCTGCTACTTTGGAGCTCTTGCAGGACTCCGGGAGAGCTCCCATTGGTTGGGGAAGTTCGGTAGGAGGGAATTCCAGAGGAGGGAGTTCCTGTTGGTGTAATGTGTCCTGGGAGAAGGCCACATGCGTGACATAAAATTTGTTTCTGCTTGAGTGGCTCGTGATTTTGTGCCCAGCCAGACTGAGGCATAAACCTATGGACATAATAGTAAAAATCAAAGCTATGGTTGAAACCAGGTTTTCCTAAATGCTAAAGTACACTTTTTAAAAGTATACCCCATTTTATAGATTATAACAGACATATGCTTCAAATATTATGACAGTTTGTAGGAGATATGATTGTTTTGGACATCAGGGAAGACTCTAGACATTGGTAGCATTGGAACTGTGTATTGAAGTGTTACCATTAATAGGGGCAGTTGGAGAAAGCATTATGGGAATCATGTTCAGGCACTGAATCATGAATTAGTGTATCAATTTGGAGAACTTTAGGTAATGTGGTAAGGTTTGAGTTAAAACTGGTGTTGTGATGGGATTGAGGGAGATATGAAGTCATATTTAGGCAGAGGACAGCTACTAATTGGTATCTTGTGTCCTCCTAAGGCACTTATATTTTGTTTTATAGGCATCAGGGATTCACAGAATATTTTTAAACAGAGGAAAATGAAATTGGAGGTAAATTTTAGAAAAATGAATAGCATGGAGGATGAATTTCAGTGCAATGAAACCAAAAGTAGGGAAACTACTTGGGGACTATTTAAATAGTTTGTTCAAGAGTTGCCAAAACTCTGAAGCAAGAAAGTGATAGTAGACATGGGAAACAGTGAGGAATAAAAAGGTATGTAAGAGGTAGATGTGTAAGAATTTGAGAAATACCAAGTTTCTAGCTAGTTGGCTTTGCATATCTGCCTAGGTCCTGAGATGATGAGAACAACAACAAAAGGGACTATTTTGAGAAATAGATGATAGTAATTTTCTTGGCATTTTAAATGTGAAATATATTTAAGATACCTAGGTCTGATTCTCCAATGGCAATTAGAAATTTGGACCAGGGCTGGGGATGTGGCTCAAGTGGTAGCATGCTCACTTGGCATGCGTGCGACCCGGGTTCGATCCTCAGCACCACATACAGACAAAGATGTGTCCTCCGAAAAACTAAAAAATAAATATTAAAAAATTCTCTCTCTCTCTTAAAAAAAAAAAGAAATTTGGACCAGATAGAAGACAGGAAGTCATGAAATTTAATAAAATTAGATGGTCAAAGAATTAAGATTGAGATAAGCTTTACACTTGGTTCTCTACTTTCTGAATGCTAATGTTGAAAGAAAGGATGAGTTGAAAGATCTTGAGTAGAAACAGAAATAGAGGAAGAGAGTGAGAAGACAGTGCAACATGGAATGCATAAAAGTCCAAGCTTTAGGAAGAGGGAAGTTGATAGAACACCTTGAGATTAGAATGAACAACTAAGTGGTCATCAAGAGCAGTTTTAAAGGAAAGATGACAAGTTAGGCAAGTGTGCTCAAAAAAATTTCTGCTAAACTTCTGTTTTATGTTAAAACAAGTAAATGGGAATGAATTGTGGTTGAAACTCATATAGTCCTGACAGTGAAAGGACATTCCTTCTTTTTCACCAGCAAGCTCTTAGCTGAAGTCAAACATTCCCAGAGCTAACATCACCATCTGCCTCACCATTATTTCATCTCTATCTAGGTGGTCCAGATGTCTAATTGTTTCTGACATTTGGATGAAGATACCCACGACAGTATGAACCTTCCATCTACCCTTCCCCAGCTCAGTCCCTAAATCTAGCTCAGTTTCCACGGGTTCTTTCTGCCTGCCTTCAGCTCTTTGTTCCCAAGAACTTTTATTGCATAGTGCATTGTTAGAGCTAGTCACAATATGCTTATTTATACCCCATTCAGATGAATATTTTCCTTATACATTCACATAGTTAGTGCTATTTTTGTGTTTTTCAACATTTCAGCATGGTGAAAAATGTAAAGTTCTGACAAATTTGTTATATATTAGGAAGGTTCTCTGGGTATTCCTGAAACCTACAGCATCAGAACTATTAAGTTCCTGAGGTAAGAAGTAAAGACTTTATTAGACAGTGACTATTGTCAAATATTTATTGAGTAAACAGAATAAATCAGACAGAAAAGGCAAAGAAAATTAGAGATGTCACATGAAATATGTAAAGTTTGGGGAGCTGGGATGTGGATCCCTAATCTGGTGGCAAAGCCTGGAATTTCTACCATGTACCAAATGATCTCTTTTGGTCTCAATCATTTTCAGTCCAGTGGAAGAAGAGAAAACAGGCAGTCTGAAGTTTATCTAAGGTATTTTTCTTTTAAGTGGGTCTTTAAAAGTTTTGATTAGCTTTCAATCTTATTAATATACATTATATAATTAAATATATATAAAGAAACCAGATTGTCAATACCACTTTCTAACCTTATTCTGACAGTAGGTACTATTTACCATAAGGATGAGCCTAATTGAAAAGGTTCTCTGGTATATAAATAAATCTTAATTTAACTGTGATATTTGATATTAATAAGACTTAAATAGGAATGGAATGCCCTGTTTTTACTATTCTAATAGTGGTCCTGATTGCTAAACACAATAAATGAGAACTTTATTAAGTATGTGCAGCTATGTAATGTAGATTAAAAAATAATAATAAAAAGCCCTAAAGATCATAGTTGAGTTGGAATCAGAGTTATGTTTGAAAACTGTGTTCAATTAAAATTGAACCAACAGCCAGCATCTAGATAGGTTTTTATAAAGTACAATTCAGAAATAACTTGCATCACTAACCCCAATATTAAACTTCAGAACCCTGAAGTTGCAATCCAAAACAAAATACAAAAACATAAAACAAAAAACCTGTGAATCATGAAGTCATCCCTCTTTTTTTTCCTCCCTAAATACTTGGAAAATGGTTAACAAAATTTTCTCATCTTGATCTCTTACTTGGTCTTTTTTTTTTTTTTTTTGTAGGCGTTTTTCTAACCCCATATTCCACAGCATGGTTTTCTGGAAATGCAACCATGATCAAACTGTTTTCTACCTAAAATTCTTCAGTGGTTTGTAAATACTTAGATATCCATGTAATCCAGGAGCCATTCCAGCTGTGGCTATTTGTCTCCTCATACCCGTCTTGCACTCCTCACCCAGCCCTCCAGCCATGCTGAAATCTCATTTAGCTACTTCCAGTTCCGAATGTGTTTCTTGGCGTTCACATACACTCATCTATTTCTATCATTGCTTCTCTCAGCTTAGTTCATGGGAACCCTTTCTAGCCAGTTGAGTCTTGCTGGGTGCACTTCTGTAAGCTTCTATTTACTTCCTATTCCTTAGTACTTCTTATGCTATTGTACTTATGAAATTTTCAATATTCTCAGCCAATAATGCCATAAGGGAAGGTACAATTTTTGCTTTGTGCAAGTCTCTGCTTCTAACACTGCAGGTGTATAAACAATGACTATTTTAGATAACACACTAATGGTCCAGATGGTTGGAATTTTTAGGGCTCCAGCATATGACTGTGATGACCAGGAAGATGAATATAATGGTAAGCATTCATAGTGCTAATGGGAGGCATCATTAAGTGCTTACATAGTGCTGGGACCTGTGTTAAGTGATTTATATCATTATATTACTTATTTGTCATGAAAGTTATATAATGTAGATATTATTTATATTTTGGAGGGGCAAGAAAATTGAGACTTAGAGACATTATATAACTTGTTGATGGTTGATAGCCAGTAAGTGATGAAGTCAGGATCTATGGGTAATAATTGGAATATAGTTACAACTTGGCTGTATGTCCTTAACAATGAGGTATAGAGTAGTAGTTACTGGGTTTAGAAATTTTAAGGATTAGGATAATAGTAAATGAAAAAAGGAGAAGGGAGCAGATATTGGCAATCTTCATAAATTTGCTAATACTTTATTAATGCTACTGAGGATTAAATACATGAGTGATTTATCACTGAAATGAGTCCCTCCCTTTGGATTTTTTTTTTTTTTTAATTTGGAGACAGGGTCTCATTAAGTTACTTGGGACCTCTTTAAGTCACTGAGACTGGCCTTGAACTTGCAGTCCTCCTGCCTTATTCTCCTGAGTCACTGGGATTACAGGCATGCACCTACACTTACACTTTATTTTGTTCTTTTTAGTAGGAAGAATCAATTATGCCATACTTTCACAAAGAAAAGTCAAGTTTTCTTGGACAATTAGGAAAAAGAGAATATCTGGAAAAAAAAAGTCCTTTCAAGCAAAAAATGGCAATCTTACTCCAATTTTTCTCCAACCTATACATTGTCCTTAGTTCAACAAACTGTTGAGCTTGTGTCTGGAACCACTGTCATAAAGGAGTGGTTTAGAGTTCAGGAGTCAAACACTCAAGACCTTGATTTTGTTAATTATTACCAATAATTAAAATTTTTCAGTAGTAATGTAAATTAGAGGTCACAGATAATGTTCCTTACAGATCCAAAATTCTAAGGCCTTATTGAGTGTAATGCAAAGAGAAAAGACTACCACATAAGTATGCATGGATATACATATGATTGCTTTAATTCTAGATTTATAAATGTAGGAAGATAGGATTAATGGAGTGTTTGTGTGCTTGTTTTAAACAGAGGCATTCTGAATGCATTTGCAGGTAGAAGGGACAAAAAGGCTGCAAAGAAATGAGATTTAGTATGCTTGATAAGGCAAATTGATGAAGCTAGGGACCACAGGAATAGGTGGGGATGGGAGCAAGAAGAAATGAGGATCTCTGGGGAGTTACACGGTTGAGGAGATACATTGGTACAGAATGAGGCGAGATGTTCAGAAAACCAATAATATGTAATTTATATTTTTAAGTATTTTTTTTCTTTTAAAATTCCTTTATAAGATATGGGGCCAATGGCTGTGGGAATAGGGCTTGCCACAGCACATAGGAGGCCCTAGGAAACACACACACACACATACACACACACACAAAACACACACTAGGACCTAGTTATTTTGTTCTGTTTTGTGGGATTCCCCAGAAAGAAAAAGCCAGGTAGGCTTACATTATACTGGATTCCACACGATGTCAGGTCCATGACTTTATTAGGGGAGCATGAGGAAGAAGGATCTGTTGTAAATGTAAAAGGAACCTTACTCGGCTTCTTTATAAAACTTATGTTACACTCCATTGCCTCAGCTGTTTTTACTATAAAGTTGACAGAAATATTTAGATGTTAAGTGTATAAAAGATATGCATATTTCAGCTATTCTAATTTCTTTCAAACTATTTTCCTCAAAGTCTTTGAGAAACGAAATATTATTTTTGCCTAGGAAATGTTTTTCATAATAGTAGTCCAAAATCTGATTTATTAAGTTCCTAAGTCACCTTCCTGGAGAAGGCACAGGTGAGAAAGTTTAGAATTATGTAAAAATGTTGCAAGTATGCTTTGAACTGTAAAAACACTTTCATAATCCTAAATTTTATTTCCAAAATCCAGAATCCTTATCACCAGAACACCTGCTTCCCTAAAATACATTTATGAGAGAGGTCTCTGTCTTTTTCATCTGAATCTTATTTTTTTTAAAGCAAATAATCCAAGCTGTGAGGTGACTTTAAATGATAAACTTTTATTCTGAATATACTGTTTTTGCACAAGATTTAACACAACATTTTCTGGGATTATAAATATTTTTATAACAGTATTATACAAATTTTTACAAAATGTTTTTATCAGGCTAGTTAATTTCCACAAAAGTGTCAAGAGAACATAATAAAGGGGAGAAAAGAGCTATTGTTCACAAAAGCCACTTGGTCTTTTGCATGGATGCACACTGGGCATTTCATTAAAAGTTTCCCTAAAAGCATGATCCAACAATCATACAACACAACAAGAAAGATAATTTTGCCTGGTCATACTGTAAACTCGATTGGCATCTATACAAGACAGTATCCCTTTAGTCTCGGTGGAATTTGAGATAATTTATTTTATGTGAACTTAAACGATAGATGTAACCATTGGTAAGGACAGTGTAATTCTTCAAAGTTCTGGAATTTTTTAATACTTGATACTTTGGATTTGCTCTTTACAGAAATGTACACTGGATATTAACAATATTAACATTGGAAATGTTAACAATGGAAAACAATAGAATTTCCAACTAATAATAAAACAGTTGGAATTTGGGCATGTGAAAAAGTCACAAAATCCATTTTGTCTCCCTAGGTTAGATGCTATACCTTTAGAGATTTTAATGTCAATTAATATGACAATAGAATAGCTTAAGAGTTTTAAATCAAGACACAGAATTTTAGCTTTGGTGAAGACAAGACAAAGATTTAAATGAGATGTAAAATACAAGAGAGCATCAAATAAGCAAGTAACACTTGGGTTGCAAAGGTCACTTAAAAGGGATACTGCCTATTTGAACCCCATAAGGCCAGTTTGAAGGTTAATAAAAGAATATTATAAATAGGAAAACTTACAAATGGCAGCAACACTGTTTTGTTTTATTTTTCTCGAAGTTAAGCAAGAATGCCTCAAACATTAGAAACATGAAAAAAGATCATACTAAAATCTTATAGGCCCAGGACCTAAATATCTTTTCAATCAAACTTGCTAACTATGTCATGTTAAAAACCTGTTACAAATATGGACCACGATTGGTGTTTGGCAGTAATGCTGGTTGTTCAAATGAAGAAAAGATAAAGAAACCAGAAATGCAAAATTCTTGTTATGCAACACCAATGCAAGACTTTTTCTGACTTTTAGTGACAAACTGCATTAAACTACGTGAGTATAGTAAAAATTAAATAAGTTAAAAAAAAAGTTTAAAAAGCCTTTTATTTATCTCTTGTACTTTTCAGTCTTTGGAAGTCAATACTAATACCATACTAAAATTGAAGTTCTTATTGACATAATTCACAGAAAAATAAAAAATTTAGCATAATAATTTAATGGGATGAGTGTTACTGTCTTTGAACAACAAACAATAACAACAACAACAACAAAAAACATGCTAAAAACATGAAGACTACTATGTCATTAAGACAATCTTTAATCAGAGAACATGTTCTTACCCAATTTGTTACCATGTGTGTGGTTGTCACGTCATAGTTTTGTAATCAAATAGGGCCCTGCCACTAGATGCCAAGTTTAACTATGATTAATACAAAATAATGCAGTTGATGAAAACATACTATATAAATGACATTAGCTATGAAGGTATATTTAACAGACTTTGAAAATAATTTTAAGGTAGTTTTGTTGTATGCTGGAAGCAATTAAATTGTTTTAATGTGCGTTACTTATATACACAATCTAACAACATTATATTTTGATATTCCCTTTCCAACACTTTCATGATTTAAAATGGTCTAGCAAAAGTTAATAAGTTTTAAATATTTCATTAACAAACAACATGATTTAAACATATCATTATTAATCTTTAAATCACTTTGGTGTTTTCTAAAATGTCAATACCAGTTATGAATGGACTACAAAATCATGACAATGTGTTAGAAATGGTAACTGATGTCAATTCTTAGAACAATAGTCGGCAAAGTGATTCCATTCCCCCTCCCCCTATTTTAAATTAAAAAAAAAAACTTAAATAAGGAAATATACACAAGTGGTACTTAAGATATATTAGTGGTAGAAGGGAATTACAAATGTATGCAAAGCTAAAAACAAATATATCTTTTAAACATTGCTAAAGAATTGGTTATATCTTTGATATGTGGAACATATTAAAGCATGCTGGATAATGTAAATAACTTTGACATTAAAATGATATATAAGAAAATTTCCAGCATATACACACACCAATATTTGGCATGTTTGGAAAACAAATGCATTTTACCATAAAATATATCTTTATACTTTTAGCCTTCAATAAAATTATTCACTATTCCTAGAATTACACATTCATTGTTTTTATCCTTTCTTCAAATACTGTTTATTCCTGAAAATAATTTAAAAGCATAAATAATATTTTGCTACAATATTAATCTATAATGAAATATCCAATTTACTACACTAACCATTTTCACCAATGAGGCTGTATAAAAACAAATTTTATTCACAATCAAGTGTTCATGTGCATACATATAGATTCAAGGTTTCCTGTTTGTTCAGATTATTTGTAAAACCCTCACCAAATTCCATGGAACTGTTAGTTAAATGATCAGATCATTTAAAATGGAGGGACAGAATCAGCAGCAGCAGCAATTTTCAGATTGTACATACTACTATTGAAATGAACAAAGAGGAAACCTAGGATGAATCTTCATTGAGAACATATATGTACTTTTCAAAAAATAAATGTGTTAAATCTGATTTATGTACTTAAAATATCTGTACATAGGTTTTCAGGCAAAAGCACGAATCTGTATAAAATCCATTATTTCTCATTTCACCGTTTACCTGACCCAGTCATTCAGCATTTACATTGCACAGTATATTCAGAGTAGTTTAACAACGTTTTTAAAGATGACTTAAGTGCATTTACACCGCAAGGTTCAGATTCTTACATGACAATAATGTCACTCAGTTAACTTTTCAATGGACTACACTCTACAGTAAGAGAAAAACCAAAAAGTTAAAATAGCAGCAGCATCATGCAAAATACCCTTGGTGACCCAAGTTCATTTGTCACAAGAAAAACATTCCCCTCCCCCCAACAAGCTTTTCTTAGAGCATTTTTAAATATCTGGCTAGCACTACAGAACTGTACTGTGAACAAAAGGACATTACGTCAAAGCATTTAAGGGCTTACATTTATGAGGAAATAAGTCACGTGTTCAAATTTCACCCACAAGCACCTTTAGTTTAATAGTTTCTCAGTTAACATTGTCAAACCATCAATTCATTACCTCACCAAAATTTAATTGGTCTTCAATTGTGTTTTATTTTTGGCAGAGAAGTCATTCTTCATAAGGCATTTTATTCATGGCTAATTTTTGGCAGAAAATTAGTCATTTTTTAAAATATATTTCAACAGTTTAGATCAATGTTACTACTTTCTTTCCTGCCCTCCCTCACTAACTACTCAAAGCAGGAATTCTGAACAGAAGAATAAGTGAAGGCAAACATAACTCCCCGCCACCCCTAGTGACTTTCTTGGTAAAATTGCAGCAAGTTGAAATTCCAGGTCAAAATCAAGACATTTCTTAATGATTCATAAACAATTGCATGGGGAGCCCTTTTACATGTAATCACCAACAAAGCAACAACAGACTCCCACATTGTCCAATAGAGCACATATAGAATTTTGCTTTGATGTTATACATAGATGATGCAGCATTCACACAAATTTAAGGGTCTGACACCCTGACATGCAGCCAGTGGATGTCTTATGAATCTGTGCCTTAGAGTTACGCATGGTACAGGCCCAGCTAATGTTCTGCTGATTGGACAGTTGACCCTATTTTAATGTAATTGAGGGCTCATGTGTTGGCAGGGTCTGGACTGGACTTATGACGATTTTGGTTTTAGGTCACAATAGGTAGTGTCTACTGCCAGATACCAGCCAAAGTAGTAGGAACTGAAGTCCAAAGATAGACCACAGGGAGGGATTTAATCCAGAAACTCCTCCACAGTCGGTATAGTCCTCCTGTTGGAAAGAAAGGAAAAAATAAAATCTTGAAAAACATTTAGGGGGGCATCTTTCAGAGTAACCCATATGTAGTTCACTTTGAACTCACCTTGTAAAATTGCTCTAAATGGGATCCATATAAGTAACATTCACCTAGATTTTATTGTTCAGCTATGTTGAGTAAAGCAATTTCCCTAGAACCATTTGACAAATGCTTTAAATTTTTAGTTGTAGATTCTAATGATTGTAAAAGAAAATAATAATCCTGTTTTCAGAAACATACCCATTTTTAAATAAAAAATATTGTGTCATGGTACCAAAAATCCTATATATTTAAGAAGGCAAGAAATAAAAATAAAATTTGATAATGTTCTACCATTCCCAAGAATAATGATCTTAGTAACTGAGCACTATAAGGAAAAGTAAGTAAATTTTTTTTAAAAAAATTCCATTTACCACATTTCTTTTATCCAATTTCTAAGGGGAACATATGGTAGCTATGTTATACATGTACCTTCATCAAGCATTAAAGTAAAGTGAAAAATAATGTATTTGAACCATAAATAATGAAAGGACATTCTGAAAATATACATCGGGAAAAGATAAGCTAGAAAGAGAGGTTGTTTTGTTTGGAGAACCATGAAATATTAGCAATGACTGTATCTATTTAAATTCTTCAAAGTATAGTGGTGGCTTACTTGGTTCCCTAGTAATATGAACTTCTTTACCTTTTATTCCTGGGTTCTAGAATCTGCACATTTACCTTTAAATGTAGTGAACTTCATTGAAAAAAAAAACTCATATGTAATCATTGTCATAAACATCTTTTAAGAATTCACTAATTGAAGGTTCAAAATGATAGGTTATATAAAAGAATGAACCAAAACATTTTCTTTTGTTCTTCCCTTAAGATTTTTACAAAGATTCTAAGCTTTCAAAAATTAAGAACTTTGTTGTTGTTTTGGTTTACCAGAATAAACAAAGTGCCTGCCACTTGGTAAATAAATAGAATTTCTTTCTTGAATTGTGTCTGAAGAGTACAACTCTTTTCTCTTTATTCGTTTGTTAAAAAGAAGGCTGAGAGAAAATAATTTATAAAGGTAAACTTTAACTTTCAAAAGTATCTCCCAATCTAAGTAGAAGCATAAAATAATTCTTTGTCCAATGCTATTGAAAGCTAGACAGTATGAGGACTGTACATAATATCCCTTTCTGGACATGTTTTCTCACATGTCTTTGGCTTATGCTCATCTTGAGCCCTGAGGAATGAAGCTGGATATTGAGACTTCTCAAACTGTGAGCCCCTAGATAAAATTTTCCTTGCCTAAAATTGTTCTGGTCATTTCTTTTAGTCACAGCAGTGAAAAAGCTGCCCCAAACAGATCAGGCTAAAGATTCCCAGTCATCTGAGATTCCTCTTTTTCTCAAAGGTATCCATCAGCATAACGACTAAGTTCTCACTTCAAAATACATACCCACTGTCTCTCCTCTGACCATCTCAAGTTCCAGTCACCACCGTGCTTCTGCAGAAGTTGCTATACTTGTCTCCTTGCTTCTACTCTGCCTTTTTACAATCCCTTCTCCAAAAAGCATTCTTCTTAAAACCATAAATCAAATCCTTTCATACCTTGTTTAAAATTTCTCATCACTTTCAAAACAAAATCCAAATTCCTTACCAAGGCCTACAAAGTCTTATGTGTCCTGGAGCCTGGCTGCCCCTTCATCTTCCCACATTCTTCTCCTTTCCTCAGCCCTAACTCTATTCCTAAAACACTATCATTCTTTGCAATGGGCTAAGCACAGGGCCTTTGCACTGCTCTGTTTTTTGTTCAGGTACTGTTCCCTGTAGGTTAGGGTAACCACATAAAAAACAGGGTACCTGTTACATTCAAATTTTAGATTTAAAAAAAAATTGTATGTGTACATGAGTGGAGATATATATCTCCCCTAAGTATCTCACACATACAGGAGTGGAATGATACACAGTAGATGTGCAGCATTTGATAAATAATAGTAGGCACTCAATGAAGCAGTGCACATGCTGACTGGTAAATAAGGCCACAGACATAAAGTAATACTCAAAAGAAGACCTAATTGTCACTCAGCCAGGAGTACTCTGCAGGTCTGGCAAAGTATTAAAAACTGTTGTATACATACAACTCATTTTCATGTAAAAGATGTACATTGGTTGAGGAAATTCTTATGAATATAAAACATATCTTTATATTCTAGAAATGTATTTTGCTCTCTGGCTCCTACTTCATTGTGTGTGTGTGTGTACACATACATATATCCCCCCCCCCATTTCCTCCATGTGATGATGAGATGTCTACCAATTTCAGAGGTGGTAGGTTAGATAAATTATTTGGAGTCCCTGTCGGCTGTATGTCGATTCACACTGAAAAAAATCTGACCCCTTAATTTCCTGATCATGTTTTACATGCTGCAATCACAAGCAATAAGAACAGAAATTATGACGTGGAAGTAAATTATGAGATACATTTTTTTAACCATTTTAAATCACAAATGAACACATTGTGGGAGGAAACAGTGTTTTCTGTCTTGTAGAGGCTAAAATTCCACTGAAACTATGACCAGATTAATCAGTATCATTTTAAAAATCATTTCAGTAGAAAATAATATCTTGGTACCTTATTTCAGTTTAACTTTAAAATAGAAAAAGATGCAGTACACATGCATACACTCTGTGTGTGTGTGTGTGTGTGTGTGTGTGTGCTTAAAATAAGACTATTTTTTACTAGACTTCTCATATGGGACTTCTCTCAAAAGACTTAATAATATGTCACCCGAGAATTCTTTGTTTCTTTTCCTTCTCCATAACTTCTTGAAAGACACATAACTCTAAAAATCTCTTCAATGTGCTGTTGTTAAAACTAAATCTTTCCCTGTCTTTCTTTCCACAACTGGAACCTGGAACAACTAATTGCACAAATAATAGAATTTTAATCTATTTAAATAAAGTGTTTCAGACATTTGGCTAAGGACGTTTTGCACTTTTCTGAATTAAAGACTAATTATTGAGTTCAGGTAAGTCTGTAATAAAGTCACCCTAAGCTCCAAAGAAAATATATGCTAAAAATTTTAAGGTAGATAGATACTATACATTAAATCCTTTGATACAATAATGCCCATAACACATAAGTTGTCTTTCTACATAGTATTTTATCACCCAACTACATAAACCCATGAGATAGGTAGAATGTGTTAAACTCTTTAAATGTAGGAAGATTAATAAACATATAGATATTTTTATGCATGTTTAATATTTATGTATCCATAGCATCCTTTTATAAAGTACGGTTACATAAAATAAAAGTTTCTTAATGGAGAAATTACTGGCTTATTTTCTGCTTTAATTAACATCTTGATCTTTATTTACTTGCTGTTGTTGTTCACCACTGAAATTTTCATGAAACCACTGCCAAAAGGTCTCATTTGAACACTTGTGTTTTAAGGAAGTCCTCATAGTGTGGAGGTTCATAATTGTGTACCCACAATCCATATCGTTTTTGGACTATACAGGATACAAGAACGTTTCCTTTAAATGTTTCAAAGAGAGTCTATCTATACCCAACTGGCATGTGTTTACCTTGTGCTGTTAAATACCTTTGGCTATATAACTGTAGAATAAGTATTCTGTCTTGGAAGGCAGATGTCTCAGGAAACCAATCATAGCTCAAATACTTTGTTTGCTAAGCAAAGGAAACTCAATTTTCTTAACTTTTTTTTTTGTTCTGGTTATGAAATTTACATAGAAAAAAAGTCAATGTAATTTGCTCTCACTATAGAAAAGGTGAGTAAAACTAATGCTTTCACTATCCAGTGATGAATTCTATGAATACCTTGGGTATTACCTTCTCAGCATTACTGCTATATTAGAACACATAAAATTAACAAATACATATATTTGGACAAGTGCATGTGAGTGAGTGTACTGCATGATTTTGAAGCAGGCTCCCTATGAAGTTGGGGGCCCCTCTCAAATTGCAAACAACTTCCTCATACTGGGAGTAGAGGCTGAGGGGCTGGGCCTAGTTCTCCCTTCCTAGGGAGGTCAAGAAAGCTGAGGATGGAGATCAAGCCCCTCCTGAGCCAGTGTAGCACAGGCTAAATCTACATATGTATATCAACTCACTTTCATTTCTATAAATTTTAACTTTCTGTGTGACCCTGACAGAGACAATCTGTTTCTCCCCAGTTTGAGCAAATTGCATAGAATTCCTTCTTCCATCATTTACTTATTTCTTATGCAGGCAGGTGGCTGATAGCTATTATTGATGTTTTTGTCCATCTTATGTAACTGAGTACTTCTTAAGGGATTTGATAAAGTTCTATTTCAAATAGCTGCCTATATATCAAGATAGTGTGTATGAAGAGGGATTATTTAATTTGGGCCTTTTACCTTAATTAATAAAACTGGCTAAAATACCTTTGACTTGTAATATTTTTTTCATGATAAGGATTATCTTGTTATCCCAAAACAAATCAGGTTATTTTCTGAGAATCCTTCTACTCCTGTAGTCTCCCAACCCCCAGGAGCTCATTGCATTCTTAGTAATGGCCATATCTCCATCTAGTGGTTTCCCAATCAATGAATACCTAGAGACTGATGAAGAAAGACTACAACAGAAGTTGCTCTAGTAGCACAATCATGATTATTCCAGAACATCAGAAATGAAACCATGTAACAATAAATAGAATTCTGAACACAAATGCATCTCCCAAACACCTACTTATCTGCATTGCTTACATAATTCAGAAAGTACTATAAATATTAGTAAAAATGATAATTTTGGTTTAATAGAAGAAATATTTAATTGATTAAACTTAGAAATTAGAAACACTTATTTCAATAAGAATATCAATATTTGGGGAATAAAAACTCTAAGTTAATTAAACTAGACCAGTTGATAAGAAAATCAGAATTAATTTCATGCTAACATTTAAAAAATATAAATTAGCTGCTGTAGGTATTTCTCTTTAGTAAAAGTGTGCTATCATAAAAGCTGTATACATTTTTGTAAACAGTGACAATATTTACACAAATATGTTATGAGAAAATGATTTTAAAATAAATATAGGAATTTGTTATGTTCTGTTTAGGATGAGAAACTTGGGTACCATTAGAAATCAGCAATTTACAAAATAATATTAGAATTTTAATAACCTTGCTTCAGGACATTATTGAGGATTTAGGAATATGGGTTATTTTCTAAAATTTCAAGTGAAAAACAAAAGGAAATAAAAATTAGAGAAAGTGACTGACCATCCACACCACATGAAAACTTGCAGTAAAATGAAGATAGGAGCTGACATCATGGTACAGGCACGACTCGTTGTGCATATAAGTTGATCCTATTAATAACGGGCAAAGTAGCAAGTACAGGGAAAGGAAAGAAAACACAGAAAAGAAGACATACAAGATGAGATTTCATGCAATTTGCTGGCAATTAGCAGTTAATGTGAGCCTCCATCCAGAGCAGATTCACAGTGACCATTGCAAATAAGCATTACCAAAATACTCCACTGCTAAAGAAACATATTATTAGCACACCAAGCTACTGAGCAAGAGCTGTACTTTCACACACAACCCAATACACAATTTATGGGAACTTGAATGGTTGGAAATTTTTTTTTGAGTCAAATATTTTTAATTTGTTGGTGAAAATATACAGCCCTTAGAAGGAAATTGTTTTAGGGCATAGGTTTTGTATATCATTTTTAAAGTTCATCTGAGTAAACTGTCTTTGCACTGTTGAAGGTTGGTCACAAATAATTGATGAGTGAAGTTTCCCTAAGGAGTGACACTGTCCTTGGGCTCACAAAAATCTTTCTTTAGAGAAAGATTATATGTGAGCAAGAATCCTGAAGGTGTAGTAGACAGAGTAACGGAAGTCTTCATGTCTGGATTTTATTTCTTACAGAGTAAAACTGAAAAACAACTCAGTTATAATTCTGAATCATTTTCACTATCAAGATGAATAGTCAGAACTCATCACAGAGATATCTGGGATTTACTGGTTAACAGCCCTTGCATTTTTAATCCTATTCTCTACCACTAAGTTTATTTTCTTTGCCCCATTTTTAATTAATATTACCTAGTTACCTAATATGTGTCTGTGAAAATGCCTTATCCTCTGTGGAACAAATGTGGCTATGTATACACCTGAGTAGCTAAACCTATTCTAAATAAATAAATATTCTAAAAATAAACATTCATCAAGGGCTGTTCTGACATGCTATTAGAATAGCCAATTCATGCCCCATATGTACATGCTCATTGTTGTGAGCAAGCCACTCACTACACAGACATAATCGAAAATCAAAATTGTAAAATATTATACTTAAAATCATTAAAATAAGTGGACATAGATTTTTATCTGGCTTTTGAGATTCCTAATAATGGAAATAATTTTAGCTGGATGCAGTGGCATATGTCTCTAATCCCAATGACTTGGGAGCCTGAGGCAGAAGGAACATAAGTTTGAGGCCAACCTCAGCATTCGAGCAAGATCCTGTCTCAAAATAAAAAGGTCTGGGGATGCATCTCAATGTTAAAGTGCCCCTAGGTTTAATAATAATAATAATAATAATAATAGTTTTTAAAGTATATTCTTAAAGTTTATTATATACATAGTAAGAATAGTATTTATTAGAGAAAGACACTTGAATTATAGCAAAAATAGTGATGATCATCTTTAAATAACATATATTAAAGATGATTTGCAGTATTTCATCAAACTAATTCTGTATAACTGACCTGTTATATTTCAAATAATAGAGAAAAACTTTAATACAATCTAGAGAAATAATACAAATCTAATATCTGATAGAATCAGAAACTAGGTAAAACAAAGCAGGACATTAGCTATATAACAAGTTCTAAAACAGACTGAGTGAAGACTAAACACAAACTAACATAAATATCATAATCAAAATAACTTTTGTATTTTCAGTGTTTAAATATAAATGAAGGTAGGCAATACATACACCATAAGTAACAGTCACTAGAAGTTCTTATTTATCAGAAAGTCTTTAAAATCATCAAATTTGTGACCTTGAATTATTAGTAAATTGACTGGAGTTGTGTTTGAAAGTACAATTTCTGTGGGAAAGACAGAGAGAAGAAGCAACTATTCAGTTTATGCTAACCATGGAAACTACTGAAATGAAAAATCTGAACTAGCAAGTACATCATGCTAATGAGAAAAACTATGAATAGGACATTGTGCTTGAGTTTAAATTGCAGCTTATCTCCTTAAGTTCTTGTGGACAATGACCATTAAGTTATAATGTTTTAATCCAGTGAAAGCATTGTCTTACCAGGACATTGTCATCGAAGCAGACCTCAGGCCCTTTCCGGTATCTGGGTCGTTTAACCATATCACAGGGGTCTGGACCATCCGCTAAAGAGACTCGTTAAGGACATTTTTTTTCACACAATTAAAAAAGTACAATGAAATGAGTTTATTCCCACAAGCAAGCAAGAGACATCTATGCCATCACTTTCATACAACACAATCAACCTGATAACTTGGGGATTTTAATGGTGTGTGAACAGCATAATCAGTTTGTACATTTAAACCACATTTTGGGTGAGGGAACCATTCTTCCCTTGTGGGGGATCATAGTACTCCAATGATCATAAACAACATGACAAGGATAAAATCATTAAGATGGTTTTGTGTTCTGAACATCTGACATCAAAGGATACAAGTCTGCTCAGCTTGTATAAGCAGCCGTGTGTCACAAGGACATGTGCCTTTGCTTTCCACCATTATGAATATTAAGTTGGTGTTCATAAGCTTTTCTACATGAAAGATTCTGAAAAACAAATGTTAAAGTATCACATAAAATAAAAAGTAACTTTAGGGGGAAAGAATAGAAGTTTCCCAAAATTGTCACATATTAAAACGAGAAGCAAAATATGACTTTGAAACACAAAATATCACTATTAACAAATTAGTACAGCAGAATGAGTATGATTTTAGAAAAGAGATGACCACACTCTTATTTCTAAGCATGGACATATTACCTCTTGCAAATTAATGGTAAATAACTATGGCAATTTTAAAGTGTTAGACTTCATTGCAAAATCTGTACTAATTATTGTTGACATTTGGGGAGAAAAGTTTAATTTGTTATGTTTAAAGACCTCTAAAAGTTTGCCAAAGATGCCTTATTTTATAGGTAAGAAAATGAGGAGCACAAAAGTGCTGTGCCCAAGCTAAGGGCAGAATAAAGACTAGATTAATAATGCTCAGCAAACTTTCTGTGAAGATGAAAATGTTTTCTACTCTGTTCAATAGGGAATACTTTAGTCAAGAAACTACGAAGCACTTGAAATGTGACATGTGTGACTAAGGCACAGTACTTTAATTAATTTCATTTCATTTTAATGGAAATTTAAATAGCCACTTGTGGCTGGTAACTCCTACATTGGACAATACAGAGACAGAATCAAGAGCTTTAAATTCCATCCTATTTTAGCCATACTCTAAGGTGCATCTGTTCTCCTGTGCAACCAAAGTAAAAAGGCAAAATACCACTAAAGAAATTTTATTATGATTACATATTTTTCCCTAGAAATGGAATTTCACTACTTTTTTTCCACTGGACTTGGAACACAAACATAAAGCAAATCAAAACCATGACTCAAATGTCTTGAATGAATATATATATATATATATATATATATATATATATATATATATAGAGAGAGAGAGAGAGAGAGAGAGAGAGAGAGAGAGAGAGAGACCTTATGGATTAACTTAGTTTGTGAGGTATGCATTGTTATTATTGGACCTCAGTTAATCAGTTAATGACAAGTCCAAGGACCCTAAACTCTGATGTCTACATGTCACTTGCTACAAGTCCATTTCCTTGTAGTTAATGGCTTACAGTGCTCCAAACAAGTTGATCTGCTTTTTTTATTTCATGTTTGACTTCTCCCTATTCCTCTCCTATTCATACCCTCTACCTCCTTCTTGGACATAGTCGTTTTCAAAATTAAGTCATAAAACACACTAACCATGTTTATTAAAATTCATGATAACCCCTTCTTTAAAAGAAAAAAAAATACTTCAACTGTTATAGACTGCCTTTCCAAATCCCCTAGCAACTAACTATTTCAGCCTTTACATGATCTCAGATTACCTTACCTCCTCATATTTCTCTACCCTCTGTTAACATTTCTTCTGTAGTAACTTGCAATCTGTCTCTAAAAGTAAAGTGTCCCAACACTGTGCTATGAAAGCTGTGACTTGCTGCTGAGTTCTCAGGAATCCTGTGGCATGGATTATCACTTTCCCCTCAAACCTTCTAAAGTCTTCCTCTTGCCTTCTTCTCTTTCCCATTATAACCAATTACATTTTCCATCTCTTCCAAAAGATTTTAAAGATGTTTTATAAATACTAACATTAACCATGACCTTATGAAATGATATTTTATCCCTATTTCCTTCAGTTTCAAGTCAAAGATAATATTCGATTCTTCATGTCAGATATAACCAGAGGTAAAAACAAAGCAAAGAAAAACCCCAGACTATGGTTTTGAAAACCTGTTTAGTTACCTTATGTGAAAAGAAACCATGTTTGGCTTATAACTACTGATATAATTTAAGTTAATTATATTAGAGTTAATATAATTCTTTAACTTTCTCTATGTTAGAAGATTTTAAATATGGATTTTTTTAAATGAAATTTAAAATTTTCTGTTCTGCCTACAATAAAGCCAATTATCCTAATCATGTAATTACAACTTGTAATATTTAGAATTTTTTTTAATTTTATTTTTTTTATTGGTTGTTCACAACATTACAAAGCTCTTGACATATCATATTTCATACATTAGATTGAAGTGGGTTATGAACTCCCAATTTTACCCCAAATGCAGATTGCAGAATCACGTCGGTTACACATCCACAATTTTTTATAAATTTTGAAGCTTATAACGACTGACATTTCAGTTTAAAACAATGACACGTCTAACTCCAATGACAGTCCATTCTTTTCTGTAATGATTATGAAAGTGAATGCAATTTCTTAGTGAAATCAAGGAACAAAATACCTGGAACAGTTTCCACAATCCAATACACCACTGAATGATTTACTGTCGTTATCAAAGAAATACTGGGTTTGTTCTGTTATGCAGCTCTGCTTTGATAGGGAGGCGGTAAAGTCGTCATCCTCCATCTCAACTGTGGGAATCAAAACAAAGATCATATTTGTCAGGATGAACCCAACTACTATGTATAACAATAAAACTCTAATGAAAAATATTTAAAAAAAGAAAAAAGATAACCACCATGAGGGGACACTAGTCAGTCCCCAGAGTCATTTCTCACAGGGCAAAATTAATGTGGAAGGCTACAAGCTTCAATTGACCTGTTTATCCTCACAGCCTGTAAAAGGTACCCAATAAGTATCCATAAAATAAATGTATTGCCAAATAGAGGCCAACGTGAACTAGGGAATTGTTGATGAAAACTTCAATCTGCCAAAATGTCAAATGGATGATCTTTTTCTCACAAACAAACATTTTCTCTTTGAGCTTACTGAACTCAGCACATCTAAAAAGAAATTTTGATAGTTGTTAATATCTGACCATTTACATACCTGCCTCCAGGAGCCGTGGGAAAGTCAAACTCAAGAGAAACTGCTGGAGAATAGACCTGGATTTTTAAAATGAATAATTACAATAAATTTTATAATAAAATACGAGTATTTTTTGCAAGTATACATGCACGTAAGTACATATTTCCTTCTTATTGATTTGAGAAAATTTTAGAGTTTGTTCATTGAAAAAGGATGGGAGCATTCTCATATAAGTATATCTTAGATTATATAAAATACTGAAACTTTTAAAAATCATGAAGTCATGAAGACAGAGGTGTCTGAAGCCAAGTTTGAGACATAAATGTGTGAAAGGAGCTGAATATGCAGTACTATCATACAGGACTGGTAACTCGAACAAGAAGAATGTCAGTATTTCAGGTTTTTATGTACAGGATTTTCTGTTTGGCTTTTAAAACAATGTTGAAACAAAAATGACCTTGTTTATTCCACAGAATTGGGCTTGTGAGCTATTTGTGATAAAGAATATATTTGTGATATATAATGTGACATTCATGAAATAATTTGTATATAAATTATACAAAGAGCATATGGCACATTTCAGCTTCATTATAAAAGACAATTGATCCAAATCTTGTATAGAATCATCTGGAACAGAATCATTTAGAAAAGGCAGGGTAGACTTGAGCCAAAAAATATGATAAAGTATTTTGGATCACTACAAGATATAGAAAACATTCTTACTATACAAATATTATCAACATACCCAGAAATATCATTCTTGGGGAAAAAAGGAGTGTTTTTATCTAAAATATCCTTTACCACTTTAATAGAATGATATGATCATTTAATTTTAACTGGAAAAACCTCAATATCAAATGAATTGTACAGATTCATCTACATGGAATAAGGAAAAGAAAATATAGTAGGGTGACAATATAAAAATTTTTTAAAAAGTTAAAAAAAAAAGAAAAAAAGGGAGGAGGAAATAATAAGTCCTAGACACAAGACGTAGTTCAGTGACTGTCTGGTTAGGAAAAAAGAACAAGAAATGTGACTTTCCAGATTTCCCACAGTGTCTCCATAGACAGTTTAAACAACTCTTTTCCATAGGTAACAGGACAGAGGTGGGAGTGGGAGGTAGGAGAAATGAATCAGTGGGAAGAAAACTGAATTCATTTCAGCAACATGATGACTTTAAAACTGTCAATTTCTGTAATAATAGTAAAAGAGTAGAAAAGTGTCATCATGTTACACATTGGATCAATGTAGATATCTAATTTGGATGTTAAAGAAAATAAATAATAACTTTCATAGTAAGTATAAAAGAAGGAAAATATGCTGAATTCAGAATCACAGAGAAAAAAGTCTAGAGAAGGTGAGGTTTCACCGATCATAACATTGTTTTCATGTAAAGAAATTAATTGTGAATTTCTTATGATCATTTAAGAACAACTCTTTATAAATATTTTCAGTATGTATTATGGGAAATGAAAATTACTATAATTTACCTGTCACAAAATTCATAATTTCATCAAATATTTTACTATTTTAAAACAACTTTTTTTCTTTACTAATAAAACTAAAAATCTGACTTACCAGGCAGCAGCAGTGGCCCACCAGCCAATTTGTAATATGTCTGCTATTGATGGCTATAAAAATAATAAAAATGTCATTATGCTGATCTATGCTTGAATGTCCCATTAAATTAATTCACCCATGGATGATACTGACCACATATGCGGAGCGATGTCCTGCTCCCTGCTTTGGTGCAGCACCGGGCTCACATACTGACTGATAATCGTAAGATTTGTTAAAAGCATAAACTGATATATTAACCAGGTGTCTCATCAAACTTGGATCAATCTCTCCAAAAAATCGTCCAATCTGATAAAGAAAAAAAAATAACAAAGTTTCAAATTTAAGCCAACCATGAACAGCTGAATCAATACAGTGAAAAGAAATACAACTAAGAAATTGTGAACCAAAACAAGGGCTTAGAAACAAGAGCAAATGAGAAACCTGCATGTGGCAATGTGAAAAGAACCAAAATGAGATTAAGTATTCTCATTATTCAGTTTATTTTATTTGTGGATCAAATGGGCACAGATTATTACACATCAATGTCACAGTAAAATGCATCCTAGGTTAGTAAAATGGCATTGGTCATGGGAAACCAGGAGATGTGGGTCAGATGGCTCAGAGTTGCAGTTACACAGGTTAAAAAGGCCTAGAGATTTAATGTGCAAGCGAAGACTGCAGTTAATAATATTGTGTTATATACTAGAAATGTGATTTTAGGTGTTCTTCCCACCTCCCAAAAAGGATAATTATGTCAGATTGTTAATTGAATTGACTGTAGTAATAATCATGTATCAAAGCATCTTGTTGTATATGTTAAATAAATACAATGAAACACAAAGCAAATGCCTTCCAGGAAATGATAAGTAGCATATAAAAGAGATGTGGTAAGACCTAAAGGGACAATCTTTAGCTATTTAGGTCTAACAAAGAAACAACTGTTATTCAATAAATAGTCCAGTGTAGAGATATCTTTTGATATGGAGAGAGAGAGAGAGAGAGAGAGAGAGTGCTTGCACACAAGAAACACAGATTCAAAATGAGAATTTCTTGGGTGAGAGCCTAATAGCCTATATGACGCCAATTTGTAAATTTGAAACTAGAAAATAGTGTTCAACTAGTCACATATTAAGGTAGATGCTATCAACTGATAAATATTTAATATGCAATAACTTTTTAAATTTTTAAAGTTGAAAATAAGTCCATATCATGTTAAAGTCTTTAATAACTATTGGTGACAAAAAGTAAAAGTGATTAGAAAACAAAGAAAAGCTACATTTAGCATGTATGTATTATAGTTTACATTATATTAATCACTTGAAAATTTATGTGGCATGAATAAAATAATGTATAAATTTATATACACTGTTTGTAGTGGTTCTGTAATGTTGATCACCAAAATATGCATTAGAAACCCGTACATACCTCCTTCTTGAGTTACATACCTGATTAGTATATTCATCATGATTTGCCATCAAAAGAAACCCACCATCATCTAGAATCACACAATCCATTACCTATCAAAATAAAAATATAGTCAACACACTATAGGAAGAGTTAAAGACTGCACTATCATTATTCCATTATTTCTTAATGATCAGAACAACAAAAATAGGGAAAAATCAACTATTTTTCTTTAGCATATATGTATAGAAAACTCTGATAAAATTATAGGAAAGCATATATTGATATTAAATCACAAGGGCTTGATATCCATCCCACCAAATATCCAATTAATCTTTATCACATAAGTCATATAAATGATCCAGGAAATTGGACAAAAATATTTGATGATATGTCACTATTTCATCATTTTAAATATATATTTAGTATTATGAGAAGAAAAAATATTTATAAACCAGTTCCTGTTACAATTTAGCTATTAGGTTTCCCCCTAAAATTTATGTGTGAAACAGTAAAAGAAAGTTTTGAGGTGCAATGATTGCATTATGAGAGTCTTAATCAGTGCATTAATCTCCCAATAGGGATTAATTTGGTAATTTTAAGCAGGTAGTGTGGCTGGAGGAACTGGGTGGATTGGGCCATGCCTTTGGGGTTTATATTTTGTCTGTGGTGAGGAAAGCTCACTGTCTGCTTCCTGGTGTGATATCCTGAGCCACATTCCTTCACCCCACTCTTCTGAAATAATGTTCGGCCTAATCTCAGGCCTCAAGGAATGGAGCAAACTGTCCATGGATTGAGACCTCTGAAGCTGTGAACCCTAAATAAACTTTTTCCTTCTCTAACTTTTCTTGTCAGAAAAGTTTTTGGTCACAGCAAACTGAAAAAACTGACAAAAAACATAAATATACTTCACAGATTAAAAAGGAAAAATCAACCAAGGGATTATAACTATTTTATATTTTTGTATTAAAAATGTTTGGTTGGATAATTATAGATTAAAAGATGAAAACAAAATGCTTATGGCTGAGTTAAAAAAAGTTCACCCTTAAATGTAGGAAAAGTTACCACCCAGTTTAAAAATAAGAAAATGTGTGTGTGTGTGTGTGTGTGTTTATATTGCATATTTTTGTATTTTGTATTTTTTTAAATTTTTTAAATATATAAGGACTGAATTCAGAGATGCTTAACCACTGAGAAATATCCCCAGACCTTGCCATTTTTTATTTGGAAACAGGGTCTTGCTAAGTTTCTGAGGCTGGCTTTGAACTTGTGATCCTCCTACCTTACCTTCCAGCACCACTAGGATTATAGGCTTGCATCACTGGGCCCAGAGAAAATCAATAACTTTTAATAAATAAAAACACATTGCTTACCATTTGGGAACATAATACATTTCCCTAATGTGGAAGTACCTTGTTAAACCTTTGCTTTAAAAACACCTGCTAAATAGTCTAAAAAATGAGAAAGCTAGAAAAACAATTAAAATTACTGGCTTATAATATTGCAGATGTAGAAATGATACCCCTGTTTCTCTTGGACATTTCACATAAAAAGACAGAAGAAAATTGTGGGATTTGTCATCCTTTATAATCCTTGCCATTATCAAGTATTATATTTGCAGCCTCTTCAATTTTTGAACAGTTAATCCACATTTTCTTTTTTAATTTCTCAAAAAGAAATGGGAGTAATACAAAATAATCCAATACTTGTAAACAAAATTTTGAAATAAACTATGTAACTATAAACTATATAATTATTTTTAAGTTTAGTTAAAAAATGTTTTCCATTACTATATAACAGTGTGAACAAATAAAAAGAAAGTGCAGAAGATGAGTGAAGACTACATTGGGAACCAAAAGATTGCTTTGGTTGGAAATTACCCATCCAGAAATACAGCTAAAGACAAGTATGGAAAAAGAATCTAATATTTTTTTTAATCTAACCATACTACATGAATATTTTTAAAGGCATTTATGGCTAGAAATTAGTTCTTCTCTCTCAGTGATAGGGCACTTGCCTAGCATATATAAGGCCCTGGCTTTAATACTCAGCACTGCCAAATAAGAAAAATATAAAATAAAATTAGGAATCGAAAGCACATAAATTCAAATTCATACCTATTTCCATTCATACCTATTTCACATTTCCACAGAATCTTTTTAGCATAAGATTAAAAATTCATATACCCCTTTTTATCTTTAAAGTCTCAGTGAGCAAGAGTAACACAATAACCTGCTGTAGTTAAATATATTTTTAAAGAGTTTTCTTACATCACTGTTTCTTTTGCAGTCACAAACTGGACCAGCACACTGAAAGACAGAGATACAATTATCATTTCATACTTTTTGAAAAAGTTGATTTCAAATATATTAAGTAACATTAATTAGTATTAATTATGATTGTTATTATTAGAGTTTTGGAATGATTTATCTAGAAAAATAATAGTCTAGTTCATAAGAGAAAGTTTTAGCATAAGAAATATCAATCAAAATATATAGTACCATTTCAAGTCATAAATTTGAACTATCTTTTTATTTATTAATTTAACCAAAAAGCTTCAAAAAATAGGAATAAATATTTCTATTTTAATATAGTGTCACTAAAAAATATTTTGTCATTGTATAATGGTATTTTTTCTAGGTTGAATTTTTACAATATTAAGTATAACATAAAAATTTTTTTAAAAAATTATCTTACCGGATCCCTGATTGAGGTTTTGGTGAAATTCTCTATCCAAGAATTTACATCAATTTTGATTCCAACAACTGAAAAAATAATTTTAATTAATTTAAAGTGATAATTAGGTATACTAGCACTTTTGATATTTTATACAATAGCAAATAAATTATGGTTTGAAATATAATATTCTTATAAAGATGTATTTCTTAGCGTCTTCATTAATAAATAATGTAAATAGCTCTCAAACTATTCCACAAACTGTAATTAATATTCATAAAACAGTTTTATTTGACAACCAGAATCTGGCCAATTAATTAATACTATAAGCTAAAAAAAGGAGTGTCAGGGATAACTTCATCAACATGAAGTCATTCAAGCAGTATATTTTAAGAGGCTGCCCTAATCCTCTCAGTACATGTGATTGGTGCTTAGGAAATACTTATTGATAGAGTGGGTAGATGAGTGAGCACATGGGCAAGTGAACCAGTTGCTAAGAGAATAACTGATGGAGTTAAGGAAGGAAGAAGTGAATGAGAGAATGTGGGAAGGAGTGAATTCATGAAGTAGAATCACCCTCAGTAACATCAAAACAATCTCCCTACTTCCATCTGACCCAATTTTAATATATGTTCTTTCTAAACTTCAAACAATACTGAATCCCATAGTGAAAAAATTTAAAAGATAGTATTGCATTTGTCCACTTCCAATTCTCATTGATCCTAAGTTTTACAATGTTTTTCTTTGTTCAATTATTTTACCAAAAGTCATTTTCCATATTTTATTGTACATGCAATAGAGCCCTATCTTTCTTTTTCAGATATATAGTAATCTAGGGTATAGGTTTCCTATGATGTATCTTTTCCCCCAGTGATACAAACCTAATGATTTAAGTTTAAATTATTAAAAATATTTACAACCTTGGCCACATAATATTGTGTGTATTGAAAGTAGGAGAGCATGATAGGGCCACAAGATCAATTCTAGATTTAATATTTTGTATTTGAAATTCCGATATATCACACTAAATGTGATACATTACACTAAAGTGATTGCATAAACTTAAGTATATTAACATATCCACTTTGAAAATTCTTCAACTTTGTATACTATCAAGTTAATTTTATCTCCAATTTTATATTTAACTATATGTTTTTAATTCTGGTCATGTTTATATGTACTTATATGCTTACCCGCAGGTTTAAGAAGTTTTCCTTGGATAGAGATTTCCACAGCTTTGCTTACCATAATGCCTGATTCATATGCACCTGGTCCACTTTCTAAAAAATAAAAATCAGACCAATCTAGATAAATCATAAAACTGATTTCTTCAATGGATTTCAATTTCTTCAATGGATACAATATAGTGTTTTTCTTAAAAATTCCAGCATATAGCCAAGCATGGTGGCACACACCTGTAATCCCAGCAGCCCCAGGAGGCTAAGGCAGATGGATCACAATTTCAAAGCTAGTGTCCACAATATAATAAAGTCCTAAACAACTTAGGGAGACCCTGTCTCAAAATTAAAAATAAAAAAAGGACTGGAGATGTGGCTCAGTGGTTGAGCATCCCTGAGTTCAACCACAGGTGCTAAAAAGAAAAAAAAATCTTGCATATAAAATCTATAAGAGTCATGTCATCTCTTCTTTCTCTCATCTTCCTTTATATACTGGGTTAACTGGAAGTCCATGAATTGACATCTATTGATTTAGGAGCATGAATTACTCAATTTGATTTTATCTTATTTCACAGTGTAAAAGATGAACACAAACACAGTCACATCAATGTTTATAGCAGCACAATTCACAATAGCTATATGGTGGAGCCAACCTAGATGGATGGATGGATAAAAAAAAAATATGGCATATATACACAATGGAATTTTACTCAGCAATAAAAGAGAATAAAATCATGGAATTTGCAGGTAAATGGGAGGTGTTGGAGAAGATAATGCTAAGTGAAGTTAGCCAATACCAAAAAAACAAATGCCAAATGTTTTCTCTGATATAAGTAGGCTGACTCATAGTGAGGTAGGGAGGGAGAGCATGGGGGGAATAGATTAATTCTAGATAGGGAAGAGGGGGGGGAGGGAAAGGGAAGGGGCAGGGGGGATCAGCAAGGATGGTGGAATGTGATGGACATCATTATCTAACGTATGTGTATGAAGACAGGAATTGGGTGTCAACATACTTTAGATACAAACAGAGATATGAAAACTTGTGGTATATATGTGCAATAAAAATTGTAATGCAAAAATTAAAAAATAAAAAACCCAAAGTACATGCATAAAGACATGAACTGGCATGAACATACTTTATATACAAATATATGAAAAATTGTGCTGTATATGAATAATAATAATTGTAATGTATTCTGCTGTCATGTATTTAAAAAAAATAAAATCAATTATAATAAATAAATAAATAAAACTGAAAAAAAAGATGAACACCAAATCTCTGCTTTATGACATCTGCAAAAATATTGGGTAGGCTGCTAAATTGGAGTAGAAAGAATGACTTTGGATTCATAACACTACTTTGCCTTTTAAAAACCCTTGGACCGAACTGAAATTCTCTAAACTTCAGTTTTGACACTTGTAAAAACAGGAGTAAAAAATACCTATGCTCAGACAGAGCTCAGGAGAATTAAATTAGAAAGTCTTTTTTTTTTAAAGAACCTGATAAAATAGTTTAAAAGATGAGCTATTATTTTTATAAATGCTACCTTATGTAATTAATACTGATAAAATGCAATTAATCAACTATTTAATTCATTAAACATTCTTTCACATATTTTCAGCTCTGACATGAAGGATGAACTACATATGTTTCTATTTATTAAGCTGCCTGCTAGATATGCTATTCTACATTACTTTGCTATGCATGCATTTTACCTCTTAAACTAAATGGATGTTTCTTTTCTATTTTCCTAATGCTTTGCATATGCTGTGGCTTAATAATGACTATTCTGAGCAGTTAACATAAAATATATTGACTGGGGAAGAGAAGGTAGTAACAATAATTTGCTTTAAAAAACATAATTGAGAAAAGTGAGTTCCAAAGCAATACTTACTGTTAAAGTAGGGAGCAGTGAAAACATAGTTATCATTATCAAGGCTCCTTTTGTAGAAGCTGTCCTCATATGTCTCAGGATTTTCTTGCCAATTTTCTCCAGCCCTAAGGAGGAAATGGCTCATCATTTGTACTCTTTAAAGTCCCAGATAACCTACTCTCCCTTTGTGGAAATACTGAACTTTATACATACATCTATCCCTTAGGTGTGTATAGGGAAGTTAGTGGATAATGTAATGGATACTCATTACAAGCAATATATCAGCATGTCATTATATGAAGAATCAGAAAAAGCTGAATCCTAATTTTAGCCTGCTATTTGCTTGTATGAAATTACGGATAAGTCAGTTAATAAGTTAATTAATATTAATAGCCTTGGTGACTACTCAGGGTACTGAAGGAACGACTCTTAAGATAAACAGAAATTGAATGCATTAAAGAAAAATGAAACATTGAAAAGCTACACCACTGTTGCTGACAAGTTATCATCATTTGTTCGCTTCATAGTTGGGCTTGTGTCTACAAAAAGTCTCCTTCAACCGCTAATGAATTTTGTAATAAATACATATGACCAGCAACAGTACCATTGAAGGATCCTATGATATCTTTTTTCAAATAAATGGGATACTATAATAATATAAGCACATTAAACAATGACTCTAATTTGATCTACGAAAATGATCAGTTGCTCTCAAGAAGGCTTCCTTATATAGTCTTGGCACAATCCTTTGTAAGGTACTTATTTTTACAGATGTTATTTGAACTTACTCTTTGGGATAAACTCTGGTAATCCCACCATCAGTCACAACAAACCGAGCTTTCACTCCCTTGCTGGAACAGAAGATTAAAAGAAGGAAATGTTTTATTAGATTTAATCAAAGATATTATGTTAGGTGTGGGTGACACAAAAAGAAATAAAGCAAGTTCTTAAAAGAAGTCAAGGTAAACATAGTTGCAAAACTATGTTTCAATAATTGAAACATAATAATTGAAGAATCTCTGAAGTAAGTACTTAAAGGGGTATGTTTAAAGAAGTCATCTCATTCTAAGGAATGATGAGCTCATGAATAACTTTGAAGTCCAAGCTAGAGAACTCCATCATTATCTTCAAATTAGAACTCCGTTTTCGAAGTATGATTCTGGCATGTGTGTATTGTATGAAGAATAGACTGGGAGCTGTGGTTGGAGGCATGGGGAGCATGAAACACAGAAAAATCAGTTGCTGAAATTTCTTAAGGTCCTAAGATCCCATTTTTATGAGGAAAAGAGGAAAACTTTGTTAGAAAGAGTCAGCATTTAGCAATTGAGTAGAAATAGGGTGGGGAGATTATGAATGAGAATCTTAATCAGATTTCTCATTTTCTAGACTGGATATATGGGAGACACTATTAGAAAGCCAACTAAATATTCACTAGCAATCCTGTTTCACTAAAAACACAGAAGCATACAAACATGCCAATTAATTTGATTATTCACACTGTAGTATAAAGCTGAGTAATAGCAGATATTAATACTGGAATACACCCACCTGAGAAAGCAGGTTGTCAACAGTTGTAAAATGCTTTTCTTAAGAAATTATTATTAAGGACAAAAAATAAACTTGAATTTTTTGAGAACTATTGTCCAAAATATTCAAAGGAAGAAGCAAAATTAATAAAAACAAATACTTACATATTTTTCTGCTTGCTCCAGTAATTTTGGACAAGTTCATTTGTAAAGCCTGCATCCAGTAAGACTCTATTAATCAAATCTGTATTACCTAATAGAAAAATGATATATTCAATTATACCCACATTGTTTTTTTAACGAGTACAACACTAAAACAAATGTATTTTCTGTTTTCAAAAGCAATTTAGACTGAATATTTCCATGAATTTAAAAATGATATTCCATATTAATTTTGCCATATTTTTTGAGATATGGCTGGAATTAGCAGTAGAAAAGCCAATTCCGAAAGAAAAAAAAAAGACTTGTAAAATCAGCATTATCTTGACTTAAAATATTTTTTTAAATCAAAGAGACACTTAAAATATACCATGTTGACAAATGATGAGGAAAGAGACTTCCTTCTTTGCTTTTAGTTTGGTTATGTAGATTAGCATGGTGGTTCCAAACAAACAAAAAAAAAGGTTCATAGAAAATTTTAATAAATCTTATTTTTTTGTACATAACTGTGTGTGTGTGTGTTTGTGTGTGTAGATTTAGATATACAGATATCTGATAGGATTGGTAATTCTGAAATCATCAAATAAAAATATTAAACAAAAATTACTTTCTGCTTTCATTTTCATTTATTTTTGTAATAAAATGTATTTTAATTAGGAACATAAGAAAATCATGGAATAAATTTGACTTTATGAAAAATTCAATAAACATCCTTTTTTGTTTTGGAGCACGGCAAGGAACAAAATGGCCATCATAGATCAGCTCTCCTCTGAGACTGGGTTCTGGAACCTACTGTGTTGGTTCAATAGCACAGGATGCAGGTTGTCCTTTCCTTGTACCCAAAGAGCATATCAACGCAAATTCAAGATAAAGAAGGGAATAGATGCAGAGGACTGAAGGTTAATTAAACAGTGTTACTGTCTTCCTGTTCTGCTTGCTCCTCTACTCTAAGCCCATGAAGCTCTGAAACAATCTAAGATACCCTCTCTAAAATTTCCCATTTATTTTACAATCTCATTTTATTCAAATAAGTAATGTATGGTATTAGTTAATATCCAATTACTGTAAGAAGTTTAATAGGCTGGAAACATTTTAATTAGTTTAATTTTTCTTTCATATGGGATTGGAGGATCAATTTAATTCATATTTTGACTAAATTTCAACTCATTCTAGGAGCTCTCTTACATTATTTTAGAAACTGCATTACTTTTAAAAATAGCCCACTTGGAAATTAAATCGTGTATTTTAATTGTCTCCAATCCTTTTAGGTAAAACAAATGAGACTATTATTCTAATTTGTAATATAAATCAAGGTTATAAGCAATTTTATAATTTTGCTCATCATTTCACTGTGCCCCAAGTGTCTTGAAATATGTTTTCTGAAGCTGGTTAAATACAATATATAAATTATCAGCATTACCCTTTACATTTTTATACACTTAGTTTCTCATAAACAATAGTTAAAGGAGAAGGAGGAAGGATGTGAGGACAACAATAAATCTATATAATAAACATTTAGGTAAGTTAGTAAATTCATTTAGACTTTAGGAAGAATTGTGATTTCACTAGTGGACCAAGTACAGGTACTTTTACAAAGCAAAATCTATTTTGATCACAGATTTCAATGGCTGATATCTACTTTTCAAGTTTAATGTTATTTGATAAAAAAAGAAAAAAAATTTAAAAAATATAAGTTCACAAATATGATCTCTTTTCTACAATTAAAAAAATCCTATACTTTTTTCTGTTTATATATATATATATATATATATATATATATATATATATATATATATTTATCTCAAATATTTTCTATTTGGTTGTAAGGGAGGCAGATAAAAGGAAGAGACTGAAGAAAAGACAAAAACACTATGGATCATACAGAAAGCATTTTTAATAACATATCTGCACTTCCCTAAGTAGTGCAGTAGAAAAAGAGAGTGATTCCAATTTTCATGATATTCTGAAGATTACAAGTTAAGATAAACATTTATGATAAATTTGTCATTTCACATGAGAGTATTACATTAATTTTGGTATTCAATTCAAGTACTAGTAAACAACCTTATTTCAGTTCTCTTTTGAGCATGCTTATTACTTGTTGATAGGGAATGACATAAAATAACACGAGAAGGCTGTGGTTCAATAAAGTGAGCTTTCACCGAGAAGAAAGGTTTGGAATCATCCTGTTAAGGTAGGATCAGTGGTGACCTCAGCTGCCCAGGATATGTTTTTAGAGTGGTTCCTAGAAGTCATTTGCAAATCTGAGCTATGGAGGCACTAGGAAGTCATTTCTGCTTGTATGTGATAAGTTTAGAGACAGCTTTAAGAAAATGGGGTTTTCACTTTGATAAGTGATAAAGTGCTTTGTTTAGATATAGAGAGAGGGGGAGAGAAGGGAGTAGGAGGAGACAAAGGAAAGAATGGAGAGGGATCAAATAGTTAACTTTACCATAAAAAAATTCATAGAGTATATAAGTAAATGAGCACACCAATAAACTAATACGATTATCATAATGTTCAAAATAAACCATGATTTAACCACTCTAGGTAAAAAAACTACACTTAAGCAATTACTGCAAATTAATATATACTTACATGATGGGTTGTTTGGAGTTTTTCGATCAATAAACTCATTGAAATTTAAAAGAAATTCAGTGTTGTTATCAGATGGTTTAAGGTCAATGCAATAATCTCTGAAAAAATATATTTTAGAATATTAGGTATCAAAATCAAAACTTTACAAGGTAATTACAGGTAGCAGAAGCAATATTTTTCCCCCTTTTTACTAGATGCATGACTTTGTAAGCCTTGTTACCTCTATTTCCTCATCTCCATAACAGAATAGTTTGTCAGTAAGTGGTGAGATTATAGAAATCCAGGTTTTGTTTTATTAAATAAACTATTGCATATTAAATAAACTATTGCATATCTAGTTCTCATCTAGAAATTAAAACAGAAATCTAAATGTCCATTAAAATATTAATAAATTCTTTATATAGTAAGACTATAATGAGAAGTTATTATATTTACAAACTGTGAAATAGTGGCAAGTTTTAAATATTTGTATCTTTAATTCCTAACTTAATTGGAGATTAATGCAGACAAGTATTCTCTGCATTTGAACAACTGCAAGATTTTGTTTTGATATATGAAGAAGCTATGTTGTCACAAATAAAATTTTGATCCTCTATCTTGCATTTGAATCAATCTCTTATGCATCCATTATTTTCTAGCACCATAAATTGATTATTTAGAAAATATAAGTTGTGTAGAAATTCCAAGTGATGACACATTTCATTATATAATATTGAAAATTTGCATCCATTAATATCACCACTGATGTCACCAGTTAGGTCTGTATTGGGAAATTTTCATCTTTCTCTCATGGACACAGTTTTCCCAAAATTCTGATATATATATATATATATATATATATATATATATATATATATATATATATATATATTTTTTTTTTTTTTTTTTTTTTTTTTGCTTGAAAGCCTGGATTTTGTCATTAGCAACAAATATGTTTACTTGTTTTCTTCAAGATAAAAGTCTCACTAATTCACTTTGGAAAATTTCTGCTGTTTATTTCAGGTAAACATTTCATTTTTTAAAAAGGCAAAAAACACTTAGTTCATCTCCCAATTCAAACAACAGATAAGTGCTCTTCTTTGAGGCATCCAAGCTATTCTCAGATGTTGAAATGCTTTTAGCTTTATCAAATAGAATGATAAAATACAGAAAATTGTCCCTTTTTATAGGGGAAAACTTTTATAAACTAAATGATTCTTAGTGCTTCAATTGTGTGTATTTTAAAGGAAGATTGGCTTTTGCCCTCATGCAGCTGCTGCACCTGGGGCCTTACGAATGCTACCAGTGCTCATAGTGACTGGCTTGATTCACATTTAGGTATGGTGTTTACTGTTGCTTTTGCACTGTTGGCACAAGTATCAATATCAATACAAGGAAGAAGGCAAACAACATTTAATATCATTATGAAAATAACATGGACCCTCTGGAACCCATAGGGTCCTGCAAACCTTAATTTGATAACTGCAGTTTGAAATGATTTGGAAATTTAGAATAAACATAAGACAACATAAACACACACAAAAAACTCAACAATGATAATTTTGTGGGTTAATACATCCAACAAAATAATCAAATATTCAATATAAAATACGAATAAATAGAAAACATCTTCAAATGCAAAACCTCAGAAAATAAAGCAGAACAGACAAACTGTTTGAACTTCAACAACAATGCAACATTCTTGGTTTACAAAAAGAGGCAAGGTTTAGAAAGTATAGCCAGGTGTGGTGGCACACATCTGTAGTCAAAGGTACTAAGGGAGGCTGAGGCAAGAGGATTCTAAGCTGGAGGACAGGGTTGGCAACTTAGCAAAACTCAATCTCAAAAAAAAAAAAAAGTGTTTTTACATGACTTGAACTCTGAGATACTGAGAGAGCTAAATTTGACTTCTTCCCATAATGCTACGCTATTTTAGAAATAACACCAGCCTCTAAATCAAAAGACTAATACAGTGAATTATGATCTCACAGAATTAGAAGTTGGTGGCAAAGTTTAAGAAGGGCTAAACAAAATGTTGCAAATATTTTTTAATAAAACCATTTCTGGAATACTACTTTTATTTGCAAGCCATTTCTAAAATTATTTTGTTTACTTAATCTGGAAATAACCTTATCAAAAATATGTAACATTTTAAAGGTGAAGAGATAGATTCAAAGAGGTAAAGAGATTTCTGCAAAGGCACTTAATATCATATCTCTTCTGAGGAGAAGCCTATCTTCAGATCCCTAACTAGTGTGTTTCCTTCACGAAATAAGCTTAGAATTTTCACTTTGTGAACTTTCATTGCCACAAAACTGGAAACCAAAAGCATCTTTGACCTCTATCCATAGAAGGTTTTTTCTTGTTGTGACCACTCTACTTAGATAATTTTTTTTTTAATCCTTGCATGCTCAGCTGTGCTCAATTTTAAGCTAGTCTAAACATATTATCTACCTTTTGATGTTTAGTCATGCAATGCTATGGACATGTTGAAACTACCAATAGAGAATTATGGAATCAAAATAGAAACAAAGTAGGAATAATTTATATAAGGGAAACGGTGGAATGAGTTCCCCTGTAAGCATGATCCAGAGGATAACAGAGAATCACACACCACAGAGCGCCTGACTGAAGTTATTTGAGACATAGAATGTGTGACTAGACAGCCAGCATTATTGTTGGTTAGTGGGCCTAATGACTGTTCCCCACAAGGCTGGGAGCTTGAAAACTCAAAAAGTATCAATCATCCTTTCTTAAGTTCTGGTCCCAAAGGAGCAATGCTGTGACAGTGGGTGGCAATAACTGTGGTTAACAAAACAGCCAAGCCATTTCCCTCCAGAAACATGCAAAGACCTTCCTAATACACATTCTATATGACAATGTTTCTTGAAAAGAAGAAATCAATTTTGTGCACATTGATCATTATTAATTTCTCTCAGGAAGAAAATTCCTTAGTGTAGATGAGGCGATAAAATGGAGAAATGCTCAGATGACTATAAAGGTAAAAAATAAAACTTCAATTTGCTTAAAATTCCATCAAGGCCAGAAAGCTATGTCTTTTGGTCATTTTGTATTTCTGATTAATGGGATTTGTAATGTAAATGGCTTTGAAACTAACCACAAACCTGAAGGAACTTTGAAAGAACTATGGTGTTAGAAATTTGGCAAATTAGAGAAAGTCTACTATTAGTGTGTCCTTGTTCTTTTCCTATTTTTCAATAAATTCTATTATATTCCAAAAAATTGGCAAATTATTTCTAGAATATCCAAAGGGAGTTTGTTTACTTTCTGCTCAAGAATATGTATAATTTAGATCATACATCATAATTTAGCAGTTAACTATAGGCTACCACATATTGCTATTTCTTTCTCATATCCTAACTCCTGCTTATTTCTGCTTATCCAAGAAAATAGTAAAATTAATCCATGTTTTATACTTTGCATGCTCTCTTGATAGGTAGTAGACAGATGTGTGCAGCGGACCATGTATTTAAGGGAAGAATTCTATAATGTGACCCCACTGTGCTGACCTCTGGATGCTTTATTTAAAAAGAAATTTACCTGCAGCCCTGTCTGGATTAAGCCACTAGGATATATTACATTGCTAAGCAAACAACCTGTTATCCCCAGGCTTGAAATGCTAATAAGAAGAACAAGGTTATCCTATCAATTTTGTGACCAATCCACAGACCACTCACTCCCTGAGTGCTAAAACTCAGGGAGATCAGAATAATTCCCTTAATCATAAAATCTGTAAGTACAGATTTCAGTTAGAACTAGTCAGCATGGGCCAAAGTGACTTAGAGTTGCCCTGGATCTTTTCCATGCACAGTAGGGACTTAGAAGTTTGATGCAGTCTTGCTGTCAATCAAAAATCTAGAAGTGGACCTGAGTGGGACTCTCTGGAATCCTCCTTGGCACCCCCCAATAATACTGGAGGGCAGCAGGATCAGGCCCTCCTTTCCTTTCAAAGGATCCACTCTCTCCCTAAGTCACTTTTTCCATCCCTTCTAATAAAGTTTGCTATTCTTTTCTCAAGTCTCCAGTCTTGCCTGGAATCCTCTCAGACAAGAAAAGAATTCTGAGTAGGGACTGCTGCTTTGTTCTGCCTCTGCCAGTGGAGGGTCACCTCTGCAAAGTTATGACTGCATGCCTCTTAAAGATTGGAATCTTGCTCCATGCATTTACATTCTCAGTGTTTTCCTTTCACAGTAGTTTTAAAATTGAATGAAACTGAAGCCATTGTCTATTAATCAGAATCCAATAATTCATTTAGAAATTAACAAAAATGGTTTATGCTCATATATGCCAGCTATTTTAAAACACTTTTTAAACAGCCTTTATTAAATAATATTCCTCATACAGCTACTAATACCTCCTACTACAACTTTAAAGATAACTAATACTTATTTAGAGTTCATATCTTATTAAGAGATATGATAAATACTTTCTAGGCATTATCTTATTTAAAGTAATAAGAACTCTATAAGGTAGGTATCATTTTGCAAATTAAAAAACTAAGGTATAGAGGATTTGAGTAATAGCCACAAAAATGAAGACCTGAAAAGCAGACTCATATATGTACAGTCTTGCTCTAAAGCTTGCCCTATTGTTTCTCATTAAATATAGCATCAGAAAAAACTTTACAACAGCCACACAAATAACTCTATTCTTAGTTTTATTTCCTAAACTCCAATTTATATCACTTTGAGTATATATTCGATACTCACTTTTCCAAGAACTCTTCCCTACAAAAATTGTACTGGGTGTTCTTTTGAGATCCCTTTGCATTTACATCTTCAATGTACATATAATAGCTTGGAGTGCCAAAAAAATTGGGTCAAATCTCATCTTATTTAACATATCTAAAAGTGTTTCCTGATCTGTGAAATGGGATCATAATACTCATTTATTATAGAGTTATTATTACAGAACAGGAAATATTCTGTTCAAAACAGCGTTTAGCATATATTGAGGTGAACACTTATTGATTTGTCCTAAAAGCTACAATTATTCCATGTTCAGGCTCCTCTCCCAAACACACACATGAATTCAATTTAAGCAAATTGAAGTTGCTGTATTGTATCAAATATTACTTAGGCCACAGAAATAGTCCATATGCTAATTTCTGATGGACTAAACAAAATCCATTGCCTAAGAATTAGAAATTGGAATTGAGAGATGTATTCATCCTCTTTGTGTGCACCTGGATTTTTATGGTCTTTTCTGACTGTCTTAGGATGAAACTGAGAAAATCAGTCTGCTATTTAGTAGCAGAGAGAATTGAAGAAGCTTCCAGAGATAACAGATCTGAGATGCAGAGAGAGTTTGGTCAACACACTAGGGCTAATTTTAATCTCTTCTTACATTTTTCTATGTTAATGTTTATTTGAAAATTCCTCTTTTCTAGCTAATGTCATCCTTAATATTTGGAATATAAAGGAGAACACTGGGAATATTATTCTTTCTAGTTGAAACTGGTTTTAGTAGCTTTAAGTTATTTGAAATAACAAAGTGAAAGTTGTCCAAAGGTACTTGTGTGTGAAAACTGCTAATAAAATTCCAGGGATTATGGTTAATCATATGATTTAAAAAATATTCTTCATATATTTATTCACCACCTATAGCATGCCAGGCAATGGATTTGATATTGGGCATTGGATGGTAATTCAAATAGACATAGTCGTGGCTCTATCAAGGAAAGTCAATAAAATGAAATGTGGTCAGTGCTTTGATAAGGGAACTGTAGTACTCTCTAAAGCAGTCAGCAGGGATACATGATCTAATGAAGATGGAAAGGAAATTCCTTGATTGAGAAGCTTTGAGGCTGAGGTTTAGAGTGGGGTGATAGAGTATGTACTATAGAAAATAGAAAAGAAAGTAAGTGGAAGATGGCAAAGAAAAGCAACAACATTGACAGTAAAAACAGTGGATTTAGGAACTGGGAGAAGTTTAGAGTGTCTAGAATTTAGAGCAGGGACAGGCAAACTGTTTCTCAAAGGGTCACAGAGTAAGTGATTCAGGCTCTGTGGGCCTTAACGTCTGTGCCAGGACTGCTTGACTCTGCCTCTGTAGCAAAGGCAGTCAGAGACAATATAAAAAATCAAGCATGTGTTCTAGTGCTCCAATAGAGCTCACTGCATAAAACAGGCAGCTGGTCTGAAAGCCCCTGATTTAGAGGCTGGTGACCACATTGGTACAATGACACCTGGTAACAGAGCACTTGGAAGTTATGATATAAAGTACAGACTGTCATGAGGGCAATATACAGCAACTGGTTAGTATTAAGTTGATGTAAAAAATACTATTCATATTTTAAAATAGTCTCAGAGTAAGGACAGGACTGGGAAGCAAAGTGGATGTGTGAATGTATGGAGAAGTTGGAGGGGGCTGGAGTATCTTAGGGGCAAAAAAGCAGTACCTGAACAATGCAAAACAGGTGACAGTGACAGGTGCATGTGATGCTCATGAGGTAAAAGTGGCACAGTGTGGTGAGTGCTGAGCCCTTGGATCTAAGGGCAAGGGAGGAGTTGAGGGCAACACACAGTTTCAAGACTGCCATTTGGGAGGGTGGTATTTCCTTCATGACACAATACACAGAGAAGAGCCTCCAAAGAGGAGAGATATTTACAAGACATGGAATTTGAAGCATAATCAACAAATATTCTTGCAGGTTTTCATGAGATATGACTATCTCATACTGACATATGTAAGGTAGACAAAGTCTGGATAGGGATACATGTGATTCTGTGTTGTGATGTAATGTCAATAAACTGCTCATGATGTCTACTTTTGCTTCTAGACATTGTGGCCATTATGTTAGATTTGGGAGCCATCACCCTACACTGCAGGCAAGCATGGTAGCTTGTGATGTGAAGGCAGATTCAAATAAGAGAACCTAGGCAAGCATCCTTTGCAGCAACCTCATGTGAGTGGTGAGCAGAGGAGCCAGAGAGGGAGTAAGAGAACCAGAACAGTGTGACATCAAGAAAGAGGAGGAAGAGAATGCAGAAGGTAACATTCCAAGTATTTTTTTTCCCTTTTATTTTTTCAATTTTATTTTTTTTTTGGTTCTTCTTATTTATACATGACATTAGAATCCATCTTGATAAAATTATAGAAGCATAGGATAAAATGTATTCTAATTAGGATCCTGGGCATGATGGTGGGGTATACTTAGGTATAGTCACATGTGTTCATAGGAAAAATATGTTAGATTTATTCTGTTCTCTTCCTATCCTATTCCTATCTCTCTTTCCTTTCATTCCCCTTTGTCTAATTTAATGAACTTCTGTCCTTCATCTTTCCCCCTTTATTATGGTTTAGCTTCCACATATCAGCAAAAATTTCAACCTTTGGATTGTTGGGGATTGGCTTATTTCATTTAGCCTGTTATTGTCCAGATCTATCCATTTACTGGCAAATGTCATAAAGTCACTCTTATTTAATACTGAGTAATATTCCATTGTGTGTATATACTACAATTTATTTATCCATTCATCTGTAGATGGGCATCTAGGTTTGTTCAATAGCTTAGCTATTGTGAATTGTGATGCTATAAACGCTGATGTGGTTATGTCTCTATAACATGCTGATTTAAATTTTTTTGGATATATGCTGAGGAGTGGGATAACTGGGTCAAATGGTGGAATTTTTTGAGGAATTACTGAGCAAGCTTTTTAACTTCCAATTTTTAAATGTTACATTTACTCCCTATTTCAAGTAGAATCAGAATTCAGAAATTTGCTTACATAAAAATAAAAGAGTAATCACTGAGAACAATTTTTATGAGCCCTTTTGGGTTCTTAGAATAATTTCTTCAAGATGTCTGAAAAATCAATAATACAAACCTTGACATCTATTTAATACTTTATCCTACACTAATGAGAATGCTGTATGTGTGTGCTATAGAGTAGGAGTCAAAAGCTAAGAAAAAAAGAATACTCATGGATTATTGCATAGTTTCAAATAATCATAGAAAAGAGAGGTAGGAATAAAAGCTACATATTAGGGATAAAGAAAGGAGATTATAAGAGAAAATTAAAATTGAGTAGGAGAAAAACGTTCATGTGGATAATCATGTGAGGCAATGTCACAATATTAAAGTAGTTCCCCAGAAATCTGTGTTAAACAAAAATCAATTATGAGTTTCAAACTTTCCAAATGTTTGCGTATAAATACACATCTGTATTTGCACATATCTATGTATACTTATGTATGCATATGTATGTGAGATAAATATATATGTCATATTTTTGCATACGTGTATAAATATGTGTGCATATATAATGCATATACTCAAAAGTGCAAATGCATCAATACATAATTCTCCACTACTATTTGGTGTATTTTTAGTTCCATAAGAGCAAAGTCTACATCTATCCCATTCACCATTGTGTGCTTGAATTATACATAGCAATTGTTCAGTAAGTATCTGAATGAATAAATGAATGGATAACCAGGATATTGTACAGTTTAAAAAAGTCATTGTCTTAGGTTTCATAATTTGACATTGGATTAACCCAAAGTAGTTTTGACTCCAATTTAGAATATCTGTTAAAGGACTTACCCAACCAAAAAGCTATAAAAAAGGAAAACAAAACATGAAAAGCCCCAAACCAACCTTGGTGCTATGAATGTATAGCCAGATTCTTCAAAGTTATCTGGCTTCAGGGTTTCGGAATCTGCAAAGATAATGTCACAGATTAAATAAACAACAAGTACCCATTCCAAGATTCTATGACAATAAGAATGCATTAGAAAGATTACCTAGTAAGAAAAATTAAAAAATAAAAACAGACTACTTACATCCAAAAGGTGAAACAAATTAAAAACCATAAAGGTCCTTAATGCTTCCCAATATAGTAATAATGCCATATCATGGATTTACTTAATTACCTAATTACAACAGTTATACCAGATAAAATGCAATCTACATTATTCCCATTCACTAGCCACAGTACAATCAAATATCTTTTAAAGAAAACTTCAGATCAATGTTACATTAAGTATTTTATTTCAAATAGCAATAGAAAAAGTTTACCAACATTATGATACAAAATGATTTTAATAAACTTAATGTATTTAGTCAATTAATAACATTATTCATTTTAGGTATGAATTAGTAAGTGGAAGGATAAAAAACACAATTTTAATTTTAAGAAAAAAACTTGAACATGAGACAGGTTGCATATGAAAACGAAAGCATATTCTTCCCCATTTTTGCTGCTAAGGTTTGAGTGACTGTGGAGGAGAATCTAGCAAATGAGAAGCACAGAGGATAATATCCAATAGGAATGAAAATATCAGTGGAAATGTCAAGTGTACTTAAGAAAAAGAAACTGAGCAACAAGAAAATACTTGCCCTTCATTTTGCCCTTTTTTGCTGTGAAAATCCATCAGAAAGAGAAAGCAGGGAAACAAAAAAAAAGAGGGTAAAGCAAAGGGGGTCACAAACAATATTTTATTCAATGACTTTCTTGAATAAAAATATTGTGCATAGATCAAAGGTTCATTTATGTACAGCTGTAGTCTGGAAAAAAAAGACATTTTTGAAGGCTGGAAGGTATGTCCTGGTAATTTTACTAGATTACCCTTTCTGTACTGTGGTTATTTCAAGGGTCTGTTTTGCAAAGTGGTTAATGCAGGTGCAAATACCCAAGATATCATCCTATTAATGGAAGCACTTACCAATCATCAAGGACTCCCTAGTTATCCCTCATTTGTCAAGTGAAGGACTAGCTCATGCAAAATTGCTGGTTGTTAAAAGACCATCATATCTATTAAGTGAAAGTGCAAATATAAATTTATAATATACCACAATATTCTATGAACACCAGGCCTGTAGAGGTTAAAAAAAAGATCCAATACAGAAATGAAGGAAACTTTAGTTTATTCTCAAGCCAGATGTACAAAATATAATGTATATACATATTTTTTCTTAATCCTAACAGAAAAAAATTTAGGGTGTTAATAATGAATGAACAGTATGCAAAGGATATGATGGTCATTTTACTTTACTAAATCTAGTCACCCCAAACAAAGATGAACAATGACTGGAAATATGCACTAGTGTTCATAATTACTCCACATTCCAAATGATGCTCATTAAAAAAAAAAATCGGTTTGAGTTACTGAGACATTAATTTGGATTATGGAAAGAAAGTTAATTGCCAAGCACAATATTATTCTAGCCAAAGGCAACAGAAAAAAATAAGTGAAAGGAAAGATAAGAAAAGGTAAAGCTTTACTAGCACAGAGCCATGAGTAGAGACCATGTTGATAATTAGCATGTGAAACATTGTACACCAGCTAGCAGACCCTTAAAACGACAGCAACAGAGGACACAGCACTGCAATGATTCTATGAGCACATAGCAAGGCAGGGAAGGGTGGTGGGGACTGCCAGTGAGACTGGAGTACCTGCTCATATTCTATCCATGTAGAATATTTCTTGTTCCTTGCATGTTTGGAATGGGTTAGAATCATTGCTGTAGATTTGGTAATAACACCTACTAAAATATATAAGCCTTGGGTATTCCAAAATCTAGACGTATTTAAACATCTGAGACTAGGAGATAACAAATAGACCCTGACGTGGCTTTCACAGTACTTACATCTGGCCTGAGTTATTGTCTCTTCTATTTTGGCTTTTATATAGTAAAAACTGTAGGTTGGTAATACCAAGGCCAAACTGCAATAGAAACAAGAGAAGCATAAACACAAACAAACAAAAATGAAACATAACTTAAAAAAAAAAAAGGACACATCAAGTTCATGGGAAAATCCAAAGATCTTCCTCATGGGTTGGAAAGGACATATTACTTTGACAAGAAAATGCATTCAGCAAATAGAGTACTTAATTTTGGTCTTGCCATCCAGAGTCATCCAACTTTCTATATTGTAGGGAATCAGGAGACATGTGGAAAATAAGCTAACAAATGCATCCATAAATTAGCTGAGGAAGGAATGTCATGGGGTTCCTACTGTATTTTCAGGCAATTATTTTAAAATACTTTGAATTTTGACAAAAAATAGAATACTAAGAGTATTTTTATTAAGTAAGTAGACCATACCAATTGGTTACTCCTCATCAATGTATTTATAAGGTATTCAAATGTTTTATACCAAATAGACAGATACCATTAAAAATTATAAATGGAAGAATTATTATTACTACTACTGCACAATGCATAAGGTCATCTGAAATATAACATTTTTAGGGGTTAAATATCTACTACTTTAAAACTCTAATCCTTGGGCAAGTTTTCCAGTGTTTGCTGGTGGGCAAATTCAGATCCATTATAGCACTAATAGATATTAACTGTTTGCTTCATTATTTCTTACCCAATTGTACAACTAAATTCATTTACTGTGGATATTCCAAATGATCTGGTGGATTTTTGTTAGACACAAAGGGAAATACATTCTAAATTCAGTAGCTTATGAGATTTAAAGAGTTCCTTTAGTCTCATGGTAGATGTCCCAATGGGAAGACAGTTTTAGGGCAAATTTTAAGTCAAATTCAGAATGTTTTAGACACAAAAAATGTAAACTAGCCATTTATCCAAAATTGCCTTAATGACTGTTCAAAATAAAACATTGTCAGGCAAGTAACATTTCTCAATTTGAAATAAACAGTTAATAAAACATGACGTTTTAGAACTATTAAAAGTTCAAAATATGCAATTTCTAATAATACAACTTTTTATGTGTAAAATGATTCCACTCTCATACTAGCTAACACCCATATGTGGGACATACCTAATGATCCTATATCCCCATTTGCAGTTACAAATGACTTTTGCTATGCTCTGAATATAGAAAGGAAACTTGTAAGCTAAAAGTAAAAAAAAAAAAAAAAATGAGGGTATCTCTAAGGGGCCCAACATAATCACTTTCTAAAAGTAAAACTTGATTAATATGACTAATTGAGTCACTGACATACATTTTTAAAATTTACTCCAAATTTTAGTAATACAAAGGGAAAGGTGTACATTCTAGGCTTTTGAGCATTTTTTGGCACTTCCAGATCCTTGAAGTCGCTCAAATCTCATGTATCACCAGCTTTGGAAAAATCTAAACTGTAATCTCATTTATGTGTCCTTTGTGGACAATATGGAGTAAAACTAAGTATAAATTTTCAGATTTTTCCTTATTATGAATATAAATATTAAAATTGTCCTTTATAAAAAGGAAAAAAATACAAGAGCCTACTTGCTTAAATTTAATTATGCAATAAAGATAGCAAAATAAGTGGATGTTTGTTACTTTTGATTCCCAAGTCTTTCGCCATTGTTAAATAATTTATAAGACTTTCCTTACAGGAAAAGGTCAGGGAAATAAAATGTTATGTAGATTTAATGAAAATTTCTATATTCATTTCATAGGTAACTTCAAGTGGAGGCAGAGATTAAAATTAAAATAAGCAGCGTAATCAGTCTGAAAGCAAGATGACCTTTCATGATTCGCTTGCCATTTAGAAAATGTAGAGTGGAATTACTGAGCATTTGAAGATTGTCTCCTACAAATTCCTCTCAAGGGAAATTAGGACATTTTTATTGCTCCATCAGCCTTATTGCTAAGAGAAACTTCTAATTAAAACCAATAACGTTATATCATGCAACTGCTACAGTGTCACTCTGTAAGCTTGTGTTACATCTCATGTACCACAAAATAGTGTGGGAATTCAAGAGGAACACCATAAATGTTTTAAAATTGGTATATCAAATATACATTTTATTGGCCTGCAAGACTAATGCTGTTATCCAGAGCTACAATCCTTTCTATAGAAAAAGTGTTATACTTTATCTTCAACTCAAGCCAACAGTTATTTCTTCCACATAATGCTAGATAAGATCTTTACAAACATTCCGAGTCAATGGTGCTATCATACACAGTACTTGCTGTCTCTCTCCATATAAACCCAATAAACCAAGACAGCTTTATTTCCTCTTGGAGATTAAAGTTCAATAAAGCAAGTGGCCACCAGATGGATGGTTGAGCCCATGCAACATTTATGTGCCCCATAAACACAGTTAACGGAGTTAAATAGAATATCACACACACTTTTCAACTCAATAATCTATGTCAAAGTAAACTTTATTAAAAAGAGAAGGCTTTCTATTAAAACAATTAAATTACTATAATACAGAAGATGGAACCTAACTTGGATCAAAATTTATGGAGCCAGAATTTACCTTTCTGAAATTTGGTATCTCATTCATTAAATCTAAACATATCTTTTGTTCAACTCAGATGTGATATTTTGTTCTAAACTGCTGCTTGTGAATTTGTCTAGAAATTCAGGGAAGTGTTTATAACAGGAGTAGATTCAATTTAGCCCAGAATTAGAGACTTGGAAAAGAGAATATATGAGGAAAACATGCCAAAGTGAAGGAATCGGGGCCTCTTCGGAGAAAAACGAAATGTATAATAATGGAAATCACAGAAGTGACAGGGAAGATAGCTTAGTGTGAAATGTGTGATAGGTATATCAGCCTTGGAAGTCTAAATGTGATATTTTGTGAACAGGGAAAGACAATGAATTTGAGGAAACATTAATCTGCCCACACTTTGTATTATTCCTGAGTGTGTGAGGGAAAGGTTAGATAGAGTGTAGAAGCCATTTGTGAGATAATTACACCTTCAACCAGGGTATAAGAAAAATTTTATAAACCCCCAAAGTGTTCTTATAACAGCAGTAGAGCCAACCACCATGGCTGCCTCACTGTCAGGGACAAAGTGGCACAGCATTCCTAACTCAGATCTGGTTCACCTGAGTAACAGAACACAGTGCACATTCTCACTCTCAAGAGACAGGGCTCCCTGCTGCCTTCTCTACACCTTTTAGTGAGTTTATCCTAAAACTGAAAAATGGCAATAATTGAGAAAGAGGGAGGAAAAGAATAATATGTATATGTGTATGAAGATTGTGTAAATGTAAAGAGATGCCTAGATAAAAATTAGAGATAGGAATTAGTAGATTGAAATAAGTAAAATAATTAAAATAGTCATTCTAGTGTTTCTTAATAAATCCTAAAAAATGTCAAAACCAAGAAAAGGAAGAAGGACTGGCATGTGGCATGTGAAGACATTAGTATGTATGTTTTTCTCTTCTATATCTACTCTATATACCATTCCAGGAACAAAGAGACAGGTTCCTATGATAACAACATGTAGCTCTAGAAATATTCCCTAGCACTCTTGGCTCCCCTTAAAGGTTATGTGTATGTTATGAGGAGTTGGAAAGGAAAGAAATATAAAAAGAAATACTTGAGGCCACCGCAGCCTATTAGTTAGGATACATGTTAATTGCACAGAAATATGTCACAAGAGACTTTCATGTTTCCTTATTGCAATGGAAGTTTGGGACATTATATGAATCTGAGAGAATGAGACAGACTGGAAATTTCTCTGATTAAATTTTTTATCAACTTCAAATAGAAATTCTTCAACTCTGGACATATTTATAGAGTGCCTACTATATGCCACTGTCAGAAAGCTGATAAATTCAGAAAACACAGGGAAAAGTCATTGCCCCTTAGAACTTAGTAGTAAAAGAAGACAAATGAGAATCAAAAATATCACTGGGTGCATTGGCACATGCCTGAAATCCCAGTGACTAGGGAGGCTGAGACAGGAGGATCGCAAGTTCAAAGCCAGCCTCAGCAATGGTGAGGCACTGAGTAACTCAGTGAGACCCTGTCTCTAGAGAAAATACAAAATAGGCCTGGGAATGTGGCTCAGTGGTTGAGTGCCTCTAAGTTTAATCCCCAGCAACCCCTTCCCACAAAAGAGAATATCATTATATGTATTGTATGGCTCATGTATATGTACCTGTGTTTAAAGTAAAAGACGATGTTATGGAAAACACAAAGCAGAGGAAGGAAACATGGAGTATGGTGAGGCACTTACCATTTTAATTAGGATGGTTGGAAAAGGACTTTCTGAGGAAATGAAAAGTAAGCAATGACATGAAGATGAGGATATAAGCATATGGTCTATCAAGGAAAAATCATGTGGGGCAGAAGTCACTTCAGGAATAAATGCAATGAGACAGAAGAGTGCCAGTGTTTATGAGCAGCAGCAAGGGGAACAGTATGGCTCAACCAGAGCATGTGCAGTGGACAATGATTTAGAGAGGTGGCGGTGAGTGAGATCCATGGTTTAGGGCACCATGGTGGTCTCTGGAAGCTACACCAATGAGACAGTAAATTATTGGGAGGTTGTGAGTAAGGTACAATTGTTTTCAGATGTTAAGCTCACTCATTTTAGTGTGTTGAGAATATCAACAGGAACAAAAACAGAGGTCCAGACGTAAGCAGCTATGTACTGCCAGGGGAGTGGGAATTCTTTTCATTTCTATTTTCACAGTAATGGAAGCAAAGACACCACCCAAGAAAAAAATGGATGAGTAGTATTATGGGTTTGAAGAAAAAGAAGAAACTGTCATCAATCATCTATAAGCACCCTATATTTCCTGGATTATTGAGAACCTCAGGCATTATTAAGGCCCACTTGAGATAAGTGTTCACCAATTTTAGGTGATATGGGTTTGTAAATACTTTGCTTCAACCATTTTTAGTGAAGTGTGGTTATAATTGAACTTAACCAGAATTGGTATTTTGTCAAACCTGAAGGAAGTCTGATAAAGGGACTTGGGCTGGGGTGTGTGCAAGAAAGTGAACATAGGATCCAAGAAATTTCTGTCAAATAAAGAGGGTCACAAGGACAGTGGAAAGGGAGAAGGGATTGCTGAGTTTTTAATCTCAATTGAGACAAAGGATTGCTGTCATCAGGTTACTTGTGAGAGGGGTGGAAATCTAGAAAGTGATAATCAAAGGTTGGATGAAGACATCTCCATTAGATTATGAAGGAGTTGCAGATGACACTATAAGAGCTATGGAACATGACTTTGGAATAAATGGGTAAGGCTGAGGATGACAATATCAGTAGAGGACAGGAGGGAAAAAAAATGGAAGTTTGGGCACCGGAAAACTCATCTATATAAATACTACTTGAAATGTAGTGCATAGACCTATCTAATTTGCAAATAATTATTATCCCATGAACAGAAAAATACAGAAATTGAAAGTAAATATTTAGGAAATTTTACAGCAATTTGACAGGCTAACTCTGTCTGTGGAATCTAATGATAAAATTTACAGCTTGTATTTTTAAACTGCTTTGAAATTTTTGTTTTACTTTATGCCAGTGTCCATATGTTATAATAATTTGAAAAATACTGATCTATATGAATGTAGGAGAGACTGATAATGAGGCGATCTTATAGGAATAAAAGGGATACAACTGCTAAACAGAGAAAGGTGGATAGTGTAGTCTGGTGACATGAGATTCAAAGATGGGAGTTCCATTTAAACAGGAAAAAAGAGAGAAGGAGTAACAAGAATGATGTACTCATATAAACCTCAGTATTATGAGGATGCAGGGAGCCGGGCCAGAGGGAAAGCAGTGAGCTGAGAGGGGAATTAAAGTGAGAAAGTGAAGGAAATGCTCAGCAGGTTTGGAGAAAGGGAGGAATCTTCCAAGAGATGATCAGGGATTAGGCTGTCAGCTAATGGGATAGATCCTGATATTAATGAACTGCTATTCAGTGGGAGCAAATTACATCAACTAAGTCTTTTATAACAGATGCGATGAGGAGAAAATAAGCTGTACTTTTAGGTTAATTTGCAACTTAAATGCAAGTAAAATAAGCAAAATCCCAACTTAAAAGAGGAAGTCAGTGGAAGTGACAGCTATAAAATATTATGGGGATTTTTGTCAACATTTATTAGTAATATAATTAGACAAAAAAATACATATTTAAAACATATGTTTTTATTGACAGGTTTTAATATTGCTAGCTTTCCCCATCTTTTCTATCTTGAAAAATCAGGTGCTATAACTTTAATACATTTTTACGATGGAGAGAGAGTAACTTTCTATTGGAAATCACATTGAAAATAGCTTATGAAAATGCAAAGACAATATTCATCCATTGAAAATGTGGCTACTAAAAACTAGAAAAAGGCATTGAACATTCTTTTTCCATATTACACATATAAATGTGATTAATTACCTGTAATCTGTGCCATTGACAGGTGTCCATGTGTATGTCCTGTTTCCTTTATCAATATATCTCTAGAAAAAAGTTTGACTTCATTATTATCAACTCATATCTGCATGAATTCATATGAGGAATGGAGTAATAATATTTACTCATAAATTCTGCAGTCATTCATAGCTTTCTTCATAAATGTATGATAGAATCTATCCTAAATTCATTTTTTTCCATTATGGGTGTGTGTTTGAAAGAAAATAAAAATTTTAGAACAGAAATAAGTATCCAGATGATACAATTTAAGGAGTTAAAAGTATTAGATCTTAATAGTTTATGCCAAAGAAAAATAAAACCTGAAAATATTTTCTGAAAACCAAAGTTTAATAATGAAAAAGACCACGACTCAAATATTTTCATTTTAGAGTACAGTTAAGAGTGAGTAGGAATATCAGGAAATGAATGTAATCAGTGTGTCTAGATCCAAATTAGTATATTATTACTGTTCTTACTAAGCTTTAATTATGGTATTATTGTGGTTTGTTAAGAGGCTAATTACTTGATGTCACTGAAGATTAGGAAGACAACTAATCTACTAGAGAAAGGAAATGCTGAGCTAAATAACTTCTCCGATATAAAATCTTTCATATGCAGCTATTGAGTAATGGTATAAAGTCATTCTCGATCTTTCTTCCTTTAGGTACAGTAATGGCACATATGCGACTTTTAATTTTGTCAATAATCTCCAGCTTTATTATCCAACCATATTAAAAATTTTGTGGAAGGGTTATTCAGCTTTATGCACCATGCTAAATATCTTACTGTCACTTATCTCATTTACTCAAACCCCAGGAGTAGATATTATTTCCCATATTTTATTGATCAAGAAATAAGCCTTAAGAAGGTGATAATGCACTTACAATTTCAGGGTTAAGAAAATTGTCTGAGGCCGAATCCACTTTTATAATGACTATTTAATTTTGCTTTTATACATCAAACCCTCCTACTGCTCTGTGTGGGTGTGTGTGCATGTGTGTGTAGGCGTATGTATGGTGGATGGAAGAATGGGTGGACAGGATTATTTTGAATGAGTAAAATTCCTAGAAGAATTAAAATGACAATATGTATGAATTTGTTACTACTCAGAAAAAAACATGACAAGTAATATCAGATGAGAGAAATAAAACTATGAAATCATTTTTAATTATAATAGAAAAAATTATTATAATCTTGTTTAGTGTTCAATTTTAGCAATTACACAGACAATTTTAAGCATGCTTGGTATCTAATTTTTAGTCATAAAATTCTTTTTCCAACTTTGTAAAAAGGTTGGGGATATTATCAAATTAGCTTTTCAAACTATTTTCAGGTTCATACAAATCAGACTTAATTGGACATAAATTTAAGCAGAGATGTGTAACTCTGTTTTAAACCTATTTTAGTAGTAACATTAAGATGAACAGTAATGCATAACATGAGAGTTTGCATCTTTTATGTTAAATTTCTGATTACTTCTACTTATTTATCCCATTTATTTATTTAATTTTTTGCAGAATAGTTGGATTCTTGAAAGACATGACTTTAAAGAAAATGTTTACAAATTAATTTGAGACAAGTGTGGGTAAAAACTATTTAATAAATCAGATGAGAAGAAAGACTCTGTGGGAAACATTTCACATGTAAAGAATTTTAAATTATTTGTGACTCATAATGCCAGATATTTTGAGATGTGCTGAGGTTCCAATCACAAAAATGGAGAATGGTGTAAAGAAAAATTACATGATTTCCTACAACAAAAGAGGATGAAATTCACAGTCACTTCTCAGCTGATATACTCATTCATAGGGTAAACAAATTTTCTTTAATTGAATATACAAAAACCTGGAGGGTGTTTATATTGTAATTGAAGGTTAGCAGCTATATCTACTTTTAATTGTGCATTCAAGAAAAAGAAATCTAAAATTTTAAAGATTTATAAGTGGAAATTAGTCAAAGAAAGGAATCTGCAATAATATGAAGCAGGGAAAATATCAATGTAAGTAAATAGAAAGAAGATAACTTGGTAAGCTAAGGAAAGAATGTGCAGGTCACAGTTCTTGGAACAACAGAGAGAGGTCAGCGGTACTGTTGAGTAGTTTACATCCTTCATGCAGGGAGTGAAAAGGAAAAGACCATGGCTAAAGTCTAAGTCAATACTGAGTAGATAGCTCAATAAAGACTGAAGTTTATATATACCTCCTCATGCTCTGGTAAGAGGGACTCATAATGATATTAAAATGAGAAAAGCCATGTGCTAATGAAGGACCACATTTAGAACCTAGGTCCATCTTTGGAAACATCTCCTGAGGAATTGGGGAGAATCTGGGAAAAAAGTATGAGATTTCAGAGGGATGGATATAATTTATATATAAAAGCTAAGGTTAAAATTCCAGGCACAAAAACCTCTGAGTCCTATATATTTTTGAGATACTCAAATAGATGAATGTCCTTTTTCATTCCACATGACTGATTAATGGTTAGCTATTCCTTATCCACAAGAGATCTTACATACAAACATAAAGAAATATGTTTACTAAATAAGTCAGTGATAAATGAGGTCAGTTGTGCTAGCTCATATTTTAATTTCAGATTTAAATGCAGGAAATCTATAAATAGTAAAAACAGAGATAATTCCAACTACAAACAAACACAAAACAACATACAGAACATAACAATTAGAACGTCTGTATGCACAAATCATAAAACATACAGCTCTTCAATATTAACTTCAGTTTTCATTGTTGCTTAAAACATAGCACAATATTATATTGTGTGTTTTGTTTCTTATAATGATAAAATATACAGGCATCAAATATAGCTTTCAATTATTTAAAAATATACATATATATGTATATATAAACTTAAAGCAATATTATTTCAAAAATATTTTGAAAAGAGTTGAAAATATCTTAGAAAAATATTCCCCTAGTTAAGAAGTGTCTTAAAAGAAAATTACTCATTAGAGACTT